>NC_081431.1:70481897-70781897 GCF_949786415.1 Peromyscus eremicus | reverse complement strand
CCCACCCCCACACTGTGAGGGGTGGAGGCAGGAGGATCACTGGGCCTTGCTGGCTGCCAATCTAGCTCCATGTTCAATGAGAGACATGATCTCAAGGGAATCAGACAGAGAGTGATAGCACAGGATATCTGATGTCCTCCTCGGGCCTCAGTGCAAGTGTATGCCCCTGCACATATATCTGTGCATACATTACACAGAGGGAGGGAGAGAGAGAGAGAGAGAGAGAGAGAGAGAGAGAGAGAGAGAGAGAGAGAGAGAGAGAGAGAGAGGGAGGGAGGGAGGGAGGGAGGGAGGGAGGGAGAGAGAGAGAGAGAATGGGAATGACATGAGTCTTCTGAAACCTCGAAGCCTGCCCCCAATGACACACCTCCTCCAACAAGCCACACCTCCTAATCCCTCTCAAATACCAACTGAGGACCAGCTATGTGAACTTATGGGAGATATTGTCATTCGAAACACCATAATAGGTGTATGCCATCACTCTGTTTATCTGCTACTGGGGATGGAACCCAGGACTTCGTGCTTGATAAACAAGTACTCTACCAATCGAGCTACATCCCCAACCCAAAGATGAAACCAGTTGTTTCCTCCAAGGTGATAAACGGATGATCACCTTCTCGGGTACCTCTACCTTCTTTCAGGACATTTGAACTTGATCCATTGTGTTTATTTCACCGTTCTTGCTCATAACTTCCATGACTTTAACACTCATGATATCCTCCCAGCTTCCTGTTGTTATCACGCGCTGACTTCTCTCGAGGGCTGAACACAGTCATCTCGCCTTCTGCTCCTTCTTACATTCCTGTTTTCATCTCCTACAACTTTTTTTTTATTGCTTTTCACCAAGATGTTTACAATACTGCTCCATAGTTACCTCTCCTCACAGTACCCTGCTTCGAGATTTGTCATCTGAACAACACACCTCCTTGGCTCGCAGCCCATTTATTTATAGTTGTCTGTAGGCTTCAAGTTTCCCATTCACAGTCTAGTACAAGCATGCCTTTCTCTCCTAACCTCCGAAACTCACCACAGATTTCAATTTCTTTGTTTTGTTCTTTGACTGCATCAGTTAAATGCATTACAGATGACCTCAGAGACACCAAAATGTGTCAGTGTCGCATTGAGGAACGGGGTCACAGGTTTCTTCTTGGATTAATTTGACCAAGAGTGAGTCCAAATTTGAAATCTCCACTTCTCCCTCTCCTCCATGTCTTCCATTCATCTGTAGTTTGTGGCTATCGGCCTGTCTGTATTCTGTTCTATGTGTCTGTCTGTCCTGTGTAGATGCTGTCTGCTCCTCTGTCTCTAACAAAGGGCTTTGCTCTGTACTTATTGAACAGCACAGAAAGCATGTCATGGAAGAAACTTTACAGAAATCTTTATAGAGTTTCAGAGGGAATTAAGTTTCTGACCCCAACTGACCTCTAACACACAGTACTATAAACAAACGATATCTGGATGTTGCTTCCAACATATATGGCAGATATTTGTTGTATAAGGTTGCTTCCAGCCTGCTGGCTGTTTTCAGCAAAGGACTGCCACAACATACACACATACATCACTCTGAGTCAGATGCATGAATGAGTAAATAACTTACCATTAAAATTGTGCCTTAGCCAATGTTGTAAAGCTGATGTGGTAGTTTGAAAGAAAATGGCCCCCCAAAGGGAATGCCACTATTAGGAGGTGTGGCTTTGTTGGAGGAAGTGTGTCACTGTGGGGGCGGGCTTTGAGGTCTCTTTTGCTCACACTTCCTTCAGTGTGACAGTCAGTTGTCTTTCTATTGCTTCTGAGTCAAGATGTAGGACTCTCAGCTCCAGTACCACATCTGCCTGCATGCTGCCATGCTCCCCATCCTGATGATAATGCACTGAACCTCTGAAACTGTAAGCGAGCCACCTCCATTAAATTTTTTTTTTTGTTTGTTTTGTTTTGTTTTTCGAGACAGGGTTTCTCTGTGTAGCTTTGCGCCTTTCCTGGGACTCACTTGGTAGCCCAGGCTGGCCTCGAACTCACAGAGATCCGCCTGGCTCTGCCTCCCGAGTGCTGGGATTAAAGGCGTGCGCCACCACCGCCCGGCTCATTAAATGTTTTTATTTTTAAGAGTTGCTATGGTTGTAATGTCTCTTCACAGCAATAAAAAATTCTAACTAAGACAGCTGACTATATGGGAAATCCAAGGCAAGTAAGGTTGGCTGTTACATTATTCTTTTAAAGGCAAATTAGAAACAGACTGATTCCACAGTAGAACAGCAGGTTAAGTTGTAAGTGAATTCAAGGTGCATTATTAATTCTGTTGTGAAAGCCAGCAAAAGTTTTGTCTTTGAATGGAAGAGATATGTTCATAAAATTGTATCACTACATTTGACAATTTAATGCATTTGTGTAATATATTTTGAACAGAATCACACCTCATTCTCATCTCTTATTCCCCTTCCCACTCCCTCTAGAACCTTCCTCCCCACACATCCTTCTACTTTCATTTTTAAAAATATAACCCACTGAGTTTAATCAGGATTGCTTGAATGTGTTTGGATGTGAGGTTATTTACTGAATCATGGGCATTTTACCAGAAGATACTCCACTGAAGAAAAGGCTCTCTCTTCCCTCTCTCAACAGCCACTAAATATTACCACCGCCTCCACTACTGGAGTGCCTGTCCCCCACCCAGCCACTACAGACTTCTTGCAACTTCTCAAATTCACTTAGACTGTCCCCAGCTATGTGAAATAATTTATATTCTTTCCTCCGCCTAGAATACCCACATTCTGTCTTGCCCATAGACCTTCATCTCAGCCAACTGATGTTGAACCCATGGCCTTCCGACCTGTTCTCATACCACCTTTACCTGTGAGGCATTTCCGAGTAATTTGAGCAGAATGAGTCCCCAAAGCTACTATGACTACAAGAAACATGTATCAGTTACATCAATTACAGCATTTATTAAGACAGTTAATGGGACACCCACCTTCCTGCCCAAGTATAGGAAGAATGTCCCCATTCTGTAACCCTCACAGATGGGGCACACAGTGCCTGAGCATGTAGTACTACTCAAACATTGTTAGATGGGGGGCTGGAGATGGCTCAGTGGGTACGAGCACTTGCTACACAAGTGTAAGGAACAAAGTCTGAATTCTCTAACACCCTCATAAAAAGTCAGGCATTCACGGAGGGAGAAGAGGCTCGTGAACTTCCACACCTAGCTGAGAAGCTATTGACAGCTGTGCCTGCTAGGAAAGGGAGAGCCGGGTTTCATTTTAAGAGTGTAGCCCCTGGGGAGTTGGACATGCTCCGCACCCGAGTGTGTATGACTAGCACAAACTGGACTTAGTGTGTTATTTAATAAAAGAGAGCATGAAGTTGGGGGAGTGTTAGAGGAATTGGTAGGGGAGAAGGAAGTGGGAGGTGAATATGATCAAAATTTAATGAGTGAAATTCTCAAAGAGTTAATTAAAATATAATGTAAAAAATGATTCTCTATTCAAGCAGTTCAGAGACAGAACAACAATAATAAAAAAAAAGGTTGAGCATGGCCATGCGCACCTGTTACCCCAGTGTTATGAGGGCCGGAGACACGAGGACTGCTGGGGCTTGCTGGATGCCAGTCTGGCCCCAGGTTCAGCGAGAGACCCTGCCTCAAGGCAGAGTGATAGGGGAGGACACCTGATATCTTCTTCTGGCTTCCACATGGGAATGTGCACAGATGTGCACACACTCTATATACATATAGCACACTCACGCACACTCATGCACGCTCATACACACGCACACAGCAAAGGGTGGAAAGACTGTTAGATGAACGGAATTGAGATTCAAGGAGCTATCCTTAGTCACAGTTAAGTCTGGTGTCTTTCAAAACTAGGAAAATGCAAAGCAATGCATAGCTATTCCCCTAGGAAAACAGGCTCATAATTATTTTTAAAGTTTTCCATTTTATCAAAGGGCCATAGAAACGGCTCCTTTTCAAAGCTCCACCAAAGTATTATTTTCCTAATTAATTATTATAGAGGGAAAACTATTGCATACATCAATTTCCAACTCAGTTTGATGGCAATCACTAATGAAATAGACTGGAGATCTGGAGCCTTGAGCAGAGTGTTTTCAGATGAATAATATAGTTTATTTGTCAGCAGTCTTTGAGCTCAATTTAGGCTGAAATTAACTGAAAGTGGATTGCAAATAATTGTCAGCCGTTGTCAGTCTGCTTTTCCAAGACCCTGAATAGATAGGATGACGAAAGGTAATTTCGGTTTTTTTTCCCTTCGTAATTGCTTCTGGGTAATACCAGAGCCTTTGAAAGAGGGTGCAAGGCTGTGCATGTTGAAAATTGCAAAGAAAACGCAAAGCTTGGGTGGAATACCAAAAATTCTCCAGACACAGCAGAGTTCACAGTCCTAAGACCCAATGCCATCTATTTTTCTCAATGTGTCCACAACAAACGACATCAAACAACACGATTTTTGGACTTCACATATGAAACACATTTTGCATGTCAGTGGCGATAGGTAGCCTAGTTATCTCGACAGCAGTTTCTCTACAGGTGCACATGGTCACACATGTGTACATGCATGTGGAGGCCAGAGGACAGTCTCAGGTGCTGCTCTTTAGGCAGTAGCCATGCTTTGGTTTGGGTTTTTGTTCACTTGTTTTTGAGACAGGATCTTTCATTGGCCCAGCCCTCACCAAATAGGCCAGGCTGACTGCACAGTGAACTCTGGAGAGCTCCTGCCTCTGCCATCCCGTGCTGGAATGACCAGTCTGACTAAGCCATTGCCACAGCCAAAGGGGGAGATCTGAGAGGAAGAAGCTTGAGGGTCATTTCTGCAGGGGGTTAAAAAGTAAGTTTTAAAGGTTTCTGTGTTTTTTTTTTCTCTTCTGTTCAAACCGCTGCAAGGAAGACTCAGCGGAAGCAGCCTCACGAGAGGCGAGGAGTCAAGAGTCAGAATTCTCGGTTGCAAGGCTTCTCGGCGAAGTGAGGAGGCAAAAGGCGTGGCGACCAGATGATCCTCGAAGTGAGAGATGATAATTTGTGACACCCCCACATTTGTCTGGGTGCAGAAGTCATTTTTGCAAGGTGAACAATCTTAGCAAGCCGAGGTGTTTTTCAAAACCGCACCCTTGACAGCCAGCGGGTCTTTGCTGTGAGTGGTTTCTGGCGTTCTGTCCAGTAGTAACCTCCTTAATTTTAATTCATTTGGGGGGGGGGGATGTGAATAGATAAAACGATGCTAAACTTGCTATTTTATTTTCCTCTTTTTACCAAGTCTTATTCCTCCTGCCACTATTCTCTGTGACTTTGTTTTTTAACCCCCACCCAGCCCCTCAACTCCGCAGGTGACTTCGCCGTGGTTGAGTTTCACTGTTCATGCAAATGTGTACTAAGTCCTGTGAGTCCTTCCAGGGAGCCTACAAACACGAGAGTGGTCTCAAACCCCAAATGTAACCAGCATGTGATTAGTAAATCTAACCCAGCATGTCTGGTTGAAAACTGGAGGTAGGTGGCAAGCCTACACTTCTGCATGGCCTTGAGCTCAGTCTCTCCGTTGGAACAGCTCTGGCCAGTTTGTCACTGAGGGTTAGACTCTCTTCTTCACTGCCATAGCTATAACCTGGAGCAGAAGGAGGAATCTTGCTGCGTGTTTCAGAAACATGGTCCCTTGCCCAGTCTGGCTGCACACAGTTGTCACCACAGCTATGCAGGAGACAACTGCAAGTTCCAGGTCTTTCTGGGCTACAGACAGAGTTCAAATCCTGCCTGAGTGACTTAGCTAGACATTACCTCGAAATAAATGAAAAGGGGAGCTGGGCAGAAAGACAAACATACGTTCTCTCTCCTCAGAGGCTCCTTGCTCCAAATCTTCCGATGTGAGTCCGTAGCCTGGAGTAACTTCAGAAGCCAGAGAAGTAAAATGGGACCATGGTCAGAACAGGGGTTTGTGGGGCAACAGGAAGGGGATAGCAGAGTACAAGTGATCTGACTAGGGGAACAGGGCGGAAGTGACTCTTAGGGAAAGGGAGAGCCACAGAAGAAGGTAGGAGGAGAGGAAAGGAGGACAGCAGGGTACAGGTGACCTGATGGGGTAATGGGGGAGGCGGCTTTCCAGGCCCGCCCTCCACCACCAGGGAGAGCCAGCGATTAGCAACAGTGAGTAGAGAGTTTCAGTAGAGCCTAGCTTCCTAAACGCAGAGAGAGCAGAATGAGGCCATTTCTCTTTCCGGCTTCCTAAACAACATGTAGATTCCTCTTCGTACCTGAGCCAGATGAACACAGGGGAAGAGTTTGCACTGGAGTCCACATTCAGTAAAGCTCTTGCTACTCAAGCTGCCACGGGGACGTTCCTTCGGCAGAAAAGCTCTTTCCACGTCTTGCTTGGGTCGTGTGGAGCTGAACCCTGGTCCCCTGGTAGAAAGCCGTGCACAGCTAGCTGCCCTAGGACCCTGCTCCACTAGTCCTTCCTCTTGGAGCACAGGTAACCCATGAGCCCGACGGCTAGCTTTTCAGTAAGGTGCCTGCCTGGTCCTGTCCTTCCACTGTCTCTAGAAAATGATTCCCAGGATTCTTGCCAGAATAGGAGGTCAATGACCCCTTCTAAGGACAGGAGATTTAGAGGGACCCCAGTTGTTACAGCAGAGACTTGCAAACCATCTCCTTATTTTCTACCTTGAACCTTCTTCTCTAGCTACCCGTGCCTTGGCCCTGAGGGTGTAAGGATTCCACGAGACAGATCCCTCTCACTATGGCTCCAATTGGCTCTGTGGTGCCTGCCTCTTCTCCTTTGTGTGCCTGCCTCCACACACATGTGGAATTTTTCCATTTGGCGATGCTCTATGTTTACCCGTGATGCTCCTCTCTCTTATTTTTACCCATAATGTCCCTCTCTCTTGTTCTCATTGTCCCTGCACGTTAAAATATTTTTGTGCGTGGAGTGTGTGGGCACATGTGTGTATGTGGGAGGGCCAGAGGTTGACTTTCAATGGTTCTCTACCTTACATATTGAGGCAGGATCTCTACTTTAACCCACAGCTGACCAATTTAGCTAGAATAAGCTAGCCATCTTGCTCCAGGGATCCCCTGTCTTTGCCTCCCACATGCTGGGGGTATAGGCAGGCCACCATAGCCACCCAGAATTTGTGTGGCTACTGGGGATCCAAACCCTGGTCCTTATCCTTTCATAGATGGCATTATGCTAAATTTTCAAAAGTTCTTTTCTTCATGTTTCAATTGTGTTTCAGGAGGAAGTAGGGATCAATATGTACATTCAGCACAACATTTTTAAATAAAGACTTTAAATAAAGACTTGCATACGTGTGTGCATGCATGCATGCATGCCTCTGTGTGTGTGTGTGTGTGTGTGTGTGTGTGTGTGTGAGTGTGTGTGCATTCTGCAATACACTGACCATGCCTTGGTTTCCTACAAAGTCCTGGCTTCAGGCTACACCAGCCTCCTATTTTTTAGGTCAGCAGACTTTTGTCAGGTGTCTTTGACCTGCTCCTCCTCCCTCTTGGTAAATTAAAAAAAAAAAAAAAACTATCTCCGATAGACCTCCCTCACCACTCCCTGAAACTGCTCAGCTTTCTTTACTCTGCCCTTAATTGAAATTCCCTAGAGTTTTCTGTTTGGACCTCTCTGTACATTCATCAGGCCTTCAGAGGACATGTTAATGAGATGCTTCCCAAATCCACTTCTCTGTCAATCAATCATTGTCTCAAAGACCAGAAAACAGGTTTAAGTTTGTTTAAGAAATAAAAGGGGCCGGGAAGATGGCTCGGTCAGTGAGGTCCTTTCCTTGCAAGCATAGAGACCGAAGTTCCATCCCTAGATCCCATGTAAAATAATGGGGTGCTGTAGCTCATGCTTTTTATGGTTCTGTTGCTAGAGAGAGGAAAGCAAGTTTGCTCACTGGCCAACCTGCCTAGCCAGCCCACTTGGTAAATTCCAGACCAGTGAGAGGCCCTGTCTCAAAGAAAGACAGGGTAGATGGCTCCTGAGGAACAATACCTAAGGTATTGTCCCCTGGTCTCCACAAGCATGCACACTCATGTGCACCTTCATACACTTGTAAACACATATGCACACAGTCAAAGGAGAAAAAAAAAAAACAAAGGGACATTCAGTATCTTATTTGTTTGAACTGAAGACATCACCAGATGCCCCCAACTACTTCCCTCAGGGTGTGCTTTCCTGTGCATCTCATGGTCTGCTTCCTTCTACATTTACCTGGTTCTCAGACAGTATCTGTCTACCAGATGACTAAGTAGGTGAGGCTTTACTATCTTTGTCTCATCATTCCAGAGGGAAAAGGTGCCCCATCTCTTTACTGCATTTGTCAGTCTGTTCCTCTCATCTCCTTACCGTATCCATCAGTCTGTTCTCCTCACCTCCTTACCGTATCCGTCAGTCTGTTCCCCTTGTCTCCTTACCGTATCCATCAGTCTGTTCCCCTCACCTCCTTACCGTATCCGTCAGTCTGTTCCCCTCATCTCCTTACCGTATTCATCAGTCTGTTCCCCTCAGCTCCTTACCGTATCCATCAATTTGTTCCCCTCACCTCCTTACCATATCAATCAGTCTGTTCCCCTCACCTCCTTACTGTATTCATCAGTCTATCTAGCCCACAAGCTTACAAGGAATCTCCCATCTCTATCTCCAACATCAACACAGGAGTGCTGGTATTACAGGCGGCTCTGTGACCACGTCTGGCTTCATATGAGTTCTGAGTACCGGAGCCTGGGTCCATATGCTTCTTCAGCGAGCTCTTTACCCACTGAGCCATCTATCCTGCCTTGAAAGTTTTGTTTGTTTGTTTGTTCATTTGTTTGTTTGTTGGAGCTTTAACCTTAGGTCTGTTTTTAAAGCAAAGGCCCCACATTTTTATTTTGCATTGTGTAATCCACCCTGCATCAGTGACTTATTTTACTGATGTCTTGCTTCCCAGTTTGTTAGAGGGGCATTGCGGTAGTGTCTCTACCATGTGTGGTACTTGGCCCTCTGATATCAGCTTTCTAGGTATGTGAGTGAGGACAGTGTAAATCTACAAATGACTTGGACCATCCAACCTCAAATTCCCCTCAGTTATGACCTCACATATGGGCTAATTCACCCATACTTTTCCTGCTTCTGAGTGTGTGTTTATGAATGTGTGTGCACATGTGTGCTGATGAACATTTGTGCATGTATGTAGAGGTCGGAGTACAACTTTAGGGGGTGCCACCCACCTTGTTTTCTAAAATAGCCTCTCACTGGCCTGGAACTCCCTAAGCAGGCTGTGCTGGTGGACCAGGAATCCATCTGTCTCTCTTTCCCCAGCACTGGAATTATAAGCATGCGCCTTGTTGACTGGCTTTAAAAAAAAAAAAAAAAAAACGTGGGTTCTAGGCATGAGGATTAGGTTTGCTGCAAACACTATTAACTGCTGGGTCATTCTTCCAGCTCCCAGTTAGTTTTTGTTTTTTTATTTTTTGTTATCGTTGTTGGTTTTTTGAGACATTTTCTCATGTAACTCAGGCTGGGTTAGAATTCCCTATGCAGCTAAGAATGAGTTTGAACTCCTGCTTTTCATGCCTCTGTCTCCCAAGTACTGGGATCCCAGATCATCACAGCTGGCCTATGTGGTACTGATGACAAAATCCAGGGCTTTGTGTACGCTGGGAAAGCACCCTACAAACTGAGGCACATCCCCAGTTCACAAGATGACTTGAGGCATCCAGAAGGATATATGCAGGTTATATGCAAACACTACACGGTTTTACACACACAATTGGAGCATCTCCAGGGAAGGACAGTGACCGAAGACCAAATTCTCAGTCATGGATGGGCTACTGTATTCCAGCATCATTTCAGTGCCAGGTTCACTTCATTTACTAGTTACAAGTTGCCATTGACATTAGCCGAGCATGGGCTGGCCGAGAAGGCTCAGGGGAAAAGACACTTGCTGCCAACCTTGGCAACTAGAATTTGATTCCTGGAACTCTCTTTTTTTTTTTTTTTTTTTAAAAAAAAACCTTTCTTTTTATTTATTCTTTGTATCATTCACATCATGCCTCCCAATCCCACCCAGAATAAAACAAAATAAAAATTGAGAGAAAAAAGGGGAGATAGGGAAAAATCTCATCTTGGAAGCTGCAGTGTTGGCATAATGCAACAAACCCCTTTATCCACACATCTTTACATGCAAGCGTTCATCGCAAAGAATCACTGCTCTGGTTCGAGGCCCCTGGTCTCAGCTCTACCATCAACGCTGGGCCCTCACTGGGACTCTCCTGGGACTCTTACAGTGGAAGGAGAGAACTGACTTCTGCAAGGGGTATGTGTGTGTGTGTGTGTATGTGTGTGTGTGTGTGTGTGTGTGTATGGGTGTGTGTGTGTGTGTCTGTCTCTGTGTGTTTGTGCACTGCGTGCATGCAAATGAATAAGTAAATAAAATTAAGAAGAACTTTAGAAATTGCCAGAATATCTTATTTAGTCAGTGACAACACAAGAAAAAAAATGAAGAAAAACATTTTCAGAAGGAGAACACTGTTGGTCAAGCTTAAAACTCTCCCCAAAGCAAGAGGTTATTGTTGTGCATGGGAGAGGGGAACAAAAAGACATATTCTACTTCCGAACAACAGATGGCGACGTAGCTAAGCAAATGGAAGACACTGTTCCATGGTAGTGAATCCTGTCAAGTGTGTGGAAGCCAAGCTATAAACAACATATGGGAAACAATGAATATTTTAATTAGGTGTTAATAACCGAATATTGAATCCTTGTCTTTCCACCTAACTCACAACAGTGTTATGATGGCTAATTAATAAGTGATTGTTAAGGAAATGATTCATTATTTGCTGCAATAATTAGAACAGTTGACATGCTCCTCATCGTGAAGCGATTTTTGAAAGTAAATGGATGCAGAGCAAGTCAGTTTTCTGTCGTTACAGGAACCCCACAGCGCCTATTTGGGGGTGATTTTATTACCGATTTACATTGTTTGAGTACCAGCACAGATTCATCCTGCCATTTCCTTCTAGCCATGGAATCACGTGTGGGTATTGTCTTAAAAGATAGCCTGCCACATGGACTTGAAATTATGTATATAAGAGGAAACACGAAAGCCTGCTTTTGTGGGGGAACTTTTTGGAAAGATATCAACCATTGAACAAATCAAAACAAAACCCTAGCCCAGAAGAATAAAGCCGCTCCCTAGAGTTCCCATCTCACGCGTCTGATTCTCATATATAAAAATAAAACTAAAAAGCAAGTATATAATCCCAAACTCCTCCTCCTCCTCCTCATTCCATATTTCAATCCTCTTTGAACTGCCTCATGTCCTCGGGACATAATGAAATGTCTTGCCCTGGAAGGAAGCCACACAGATACATTTCAAGACCCCTCCCTCTCTCTCTGCTAGTAGCAGGGCTAATGTAGTTTACTTATTAGATGAGTCACCATGGATACTGATAGACTCAAGCCAAGTCTACCCCACTGAGGGGAATTGGAGAGTTGAGGCAATTAGCCTCATAATTTAAATAAACAAAGTTCCCCTCCTTTTTGTTTCGGTTACCTGATTTTTTTTTTTCCAAATGAATGTCTAATTTTAGTTTTGAATTATTAGAGGTGGTTCTTGCCTCGGGTCTCTTGTTAAATTAGCTGGCAGAGATCTGGACTCCTCTACCCTAGGCGAATGAGCTTTCTGAGCCTCCTGCTTTATCATTCCCAAGCTTTCTATCTGGCATCTCGGGAAACGATGTGCATAACTGCAGTCCAAGGTGAACCGCCTCTGGAAGAGCACACAGACCTAGAAATGGTTGCTTGGAGAGACCAGAACCTTTCAATCTGACAAAGACATTCATAAACCCATGTCCTTCCTGACCCTGTGGTCCCCAGCCCATTGGGCTCAGACCACATGTTTTTCCCCTGGTGCCAGGCCAAGCCGCAGTCTACAGTGACACTTCCAACTGGGATTTTAGGGCTGATATTGGCTGCCTCTTCCAATCCCATTTTTCTTCTCAGACCTTGCCCCGCCCTTGCCAGTGTGAATTCCCTCATCTGGCTTCTTGCTGAGATAGAGGAGTCTAAAGCATGGGTATCATTCCCAAGCAACGAGACCTCATCTGTTAGTTACTGTGCACATCTATCACCTCCACTATTTAGCACTTCTTGTCTCTATCCTGGATGGTACTAGCTATGGCATGAGTCTCAACAAATACGACCTGTGTTGTTTTGCTTTGTGTGTGCATGTGTGTGTGTGTGTTTGTGTGTGTGTGTGTGTGTGTGTGCATGCAGAAGGCAGAGGACAGCCTCATTTGTTGTTCTTTAGACACCATTCACATCATTATTTTGAGGCAAGGTCTCTCGTTGCTCTGGAGCTCTCCAAGCTGGCTTGCCTGGCTGGCCAGAGAGCCCCAGGGATCTGCCCATCTTTGCCTCCCCACTGGCGGGATTATACGTGCACGCCACCATGCTTGTTTTGGTTGGTGGGTGGGTTTTGCCTGTTTTGTTTTTCATGGATCCCTGGGATCTAAGTAGGTCCTGCTGCTCTCAAGGCAAGCACTTCAGTGGTGAAACGATCACACTAGTGCTGCACTGCTGCTCCTACTGTGTGCAGATATGTGCACCAGTCTGAGCACCTGTGGAGGCCAGAGGTCAACATCTGGTGTTTTCTCACTCTCTACCTTATCTTTTGATACACAGCCTTTCAGTGAACCCAGAATTCATTGGGCTAGACTGGCTGGCCAGGAAGCTCCTAGGATCCCCATTTCCGTCTCTCAGCCCTGGGATTAAAGGAATGCTGCTGTACCTGGTCTTTTCCCCCCCACAGTTACTGGGGATCGGAATTCAGGTCCCCATGCTTATGTGGCAAGTACTTTACCTACCCAATGAACTTTCACCCCAATGCCTACAAACCAGCTTTTTAGAATGTAGGTTCTGAGGCTTGAACTCAGGTCCTCAGGCTTGCAAGGCAAGCATTTTACTGAGTTATCTTTCCAGCTTAGTATTTGTCTTGAAAAAAAAATAAGTTATGTGAGTTAAACACTGCAGGGAACACACATGTCATTCACTCCTGTGACTCTGCCTTCAGTGAATTATGCTCTTGCAACTGAGGTGATACCATTATACATGAACCCAAATGGTACTAATACTTCCTAAAGTATATAGATGGAAGATTTTACCCTGTGAAGCAGTTTGCATGAAATGCTCCACAGGTTGACTTTCATTTCGTTATAATGATTGTCTAGTAGACGAATGGAATCACTGTCATCCTTGAATTATTGAACAGGGAAATTGAAGCTCGGGGAGGTCAGAGACTTGCCCAAGGTCACACAGCTAATAGTGGCAGAATCAGGACTTAGAGTGAGGACATCTGATTCTAGAGTCTGAGCCTGAATCCTCCCTAATTTATTCCTAGGGTTCATGCCAAGTGATTCAAACAACATTCAGCTTGCAGAGAATGGAGGGATGGAGGAGGCATGAAATGGACCCAGATGGTTTCTTGGGGGACATGTGTTCATAGGGGTCTCTGGGGACAGCCTTTACAAAGGAACCACTAACAGCCACGTAAAGGGGAAGTTGCAAGTTCCCCATGAAACCACAAGTCCATTCTTTTCTGTTTGGGGTTATCCCTGGGTTGGAGTCCCTCAAGTTGTTCAAGGCATCTCCTGCATCCCACTCTGTCATTTCTCTAATAGAAGGTATTTGGTCCCACAGTTTCAAGAACTCAGGGACTTCTCTGCTGGAAAAGATGCCACAACTCCACTGGCAGTACAGGCTGTCTATGGTGACCCAGTTGGCCAAGCTAGATGGCCACCAGAGCACCCTCCTGCTCAGTTTTCCACAGTAGGTCCTTCCTTTTTATGTGCTTGCAAGGTATGCATGTGTGTTTCATGCATGAGCAAGTATATATGTACATGGAAGCCAGAGGCCAGCCTCGAGTATCATTTCTTAGGCACCATCCATCTTGTTTTAGGGGACAGGGTCTCTTGTCGGCCTGGAACTAGATATTAGGTTAAGCTTGCACAGTTCACCCATGTCTACCTCCCCAGCAGAGATTACAAGCATGATATGACCACCGTGCCCAGCACTTTTTAATGAGGGTCCTGAGAATCAAACTCAGGCCCTTTGCTTGCAAAGCAGACTCTTTAACCACTGAGCTATCTATCACACTCCCATCCCTGCTAGGCCTTGTATTTTGTGATACTAGGCATGAGGTGTGGGGTTCCAAAACTCATTTCATCTGTGTCTAGTGCTTAGAGAAGGGCACTCATCTCCTCCCTGGTACTGACCAAAGCAGTCAAGAGTCACCACAAACCAGGCAGACCACATCATCCTCATCAAAATGCTACTCTATTGTCTTGCTTTAGAAGCAAACACAATATGCAGGGCTCTTCTGTCTCCTACTGAGAAGCCTGCCTCCTTAATACTAGAAGCCAAAACATGCTCACACTCAAATCTTGAGGTTTTGATTAGATTTTTAAAGTTGGCTATCCTCTCCCTTCCTGCCACCCAATAGATTATGAGTACAGCTGGAGCCTCTTTTGTTTTGAGCAAATGTCTTTATTTAAAACAAAATGCAGAGCCTGTTTAGACCAATGCATAAACAGCTATCCAATTCAGTGACTTCTTCCAAGAGGCAGCCTCTCGCCCACTGTCAGTGGGTCCCTGCTGAGATATTTGATGCACCCATTGCATTTTATATTGCTTAATGTGGCTTATGTATCTGCCGATAAATCTGAAATCCAGGTCACAGAATATGGAGCTCAAGGAAATCCATAAAAGTCGTAGAGAGTGGCTTCACTAACTGCAGCGCGTTGCCAAAAGCTGAGGTCATTTCCTCTTGCTAAAAATGCAGAGCCTCATAAATTATTTTTATCACCTCTAGAGTCAAGCAAACAGTTTTGCACAGATGCCAACAAGGTTTCACCCCCGCTCCATACCACCACCACTCCTTAATCTTGAAATGTTTTTCACAAGTCTTCTGCAAAATGATTGTGTTTATTCTCCTCTCCCCTCCCCTTCCCTCCCTTCGCTTCCCCTACGTTACCAATGGCCTAGCAAAGTGCATGTAAATCTGGGAACATGAACAGAATTGCATCCGGCTAGGGTTTTCTCAGACACTGGCATACATATTGGGCTTGGGGCTTCGGAGATGGCTCGTTCTCACTAGACTGCAAGCCTGATGACCTGGGTCTGATCCTCAGAAGTCATGGGTGGCCAACATCTGTAGTCTTAGCATTCCTTGGGTGGCAGAGACAGGAGAATCACAGATATGCAACACAGCAGCAGGGACCAGAGAGACCCTGCCTCAAAACAAGGTGGAAAGAGAAAACCGATTCCAAAAAATTGTGCTCTGACCTTCATACAGTGCTGTGGTAAACACACACACACACACACACACACACACACACACACACACACAAATAAAATAAATCTGTAAAAAACAATACTGAAGTCAGCCAAATGAGTCAATGGGAAAAGGTGGCAGGAGAAAACCACCTTCACAAACATATATGGCACACACAAGCAAACCCATACACCATACAATCACACACACATAATAATAATAATAATAATAATAATAATAATAATAATAATAATAATAATGCTGAGCATAGAAAGTAGTTCTGAGCTTGGTATAGTCATCCCCCAATTCCTAGTACACACACCAGTGATTGGGAGTTGACATCGTTTCCATAAAGCTATTTTTAAAGAAGTGTTAGGTATGCCGGGATGGTAAAAACAAGCCATGGATGTTCTGTGGCGAACTTTACAGAAAACACGACTGAATTAACTTACAGTACATTTGTTAAACATGAGCACCTCTAATAATGACATTTCATTGAACAATGCCCTTTGTCTTTCTCAGTTCATCAGCTACCTATTTCAGTAATGAAGCACAGTCATCCCATTCTGATTTTCCCCTAATGTAAAGGCTCAGCTCACTTCACCGCCAGTGAAGCATAATGCTATTATTCAGTCCCTGGCTTGGGAAGAAAAAGCTATAGAATATATCACCATTCTAATTGGCTAACAAATATTAAGCCTTATATGATTGTTAACGGCACCCAGACATTCTGTTTAGCTTTTGATGGGAATAACTAAAAAAAATAAAATAAAATAAAGGGAAATAGATTGAAGGGAGGATAAAAGAAAGAAAAGGCTAGTGAGCGTAGTTTATGGGCAGTAACCTGAATATCCACGGAAAAGAATATGAGCACGTAGTATATTTAATAGCTCGAATGTTATCTTAATTCTTTATCAACAATTCATGCAGATAGCTTAATACCAAATATTTTAGTTAAGATTAACAACCTGTGAAGCAGAAGGCTTCGCAAAGGAGAGCCGGGTCCACCTCAGCTGTGTGAGGAGGGACGCCCGCCACTGGAAGCCTGGGTCATGCATGAGGTATTCGTTTTGTGCCAAGGAAATGCAGGCAGATTTGGAAAATATTATGTCTATCATGGCCCTGATTTATACTCCCTGTGGAAGGTAATGAAGCCTGTGTCCAAACTTATTTTTGTTCCTTTTGCAAAAGCTTGCCCCTGAAATGAAGGATGGGCTCCTGCCTGTTCTTCCTTCTCCACGTGGTAGAGTCTCCTGAAGCATGCCCCCCATCCCCGATCTCTCTTTTGAACTCGGCAAAACATCTCATTAGTAAAGGCAAGATTGGGCTCCTTGTAATCTTTCCCCAGCTGAGGCAAAGCTACACAATTTACAATAGATCTTTGGAAAACCGCTTTTTTTTTTTTAAACCGAGGGCGGCTGCTTCTATAGATCTCTCTCAATTACCCACAGTAAATTTAGGCATTGTGCAAGAGCAAATTTTACAGTCCATGAAGAGATGAAGTGAAATCTAGATGAAATTCATTGTGACACATTCCCAGTTAGCGCTGTGATGTGTCTGTATTACAGAAGATAGACGTTCTATTAGCATGGAAGCTCCCATAATGGACTGTGAATCATCTCAGGTAATAGAGATGCCAAGCGGAATGAATGAAAAGCGCTATTGGATTCCATTAGCGCCCTTTGTTTTTAAATCAGTCATTTCTTGTGAATAACCAACTCTACACTTCTTGACCCTAGCTCCAAGTGATAATTGTGGACTAGTATCACAATGCATTAATCTGACTTACTGTGTAATTAGCAGTGTAGTGGAGAGCTTATTTGGGGTTTCCTAAATGCAGAAGTCTGTGCCTTTTCAAGCTGGACAGTGTATTATAAACACACACTGTTGGGTGTAAAACTAGCCCTGGTGAGCCTAGTTTTAATTCTATTTCAACTTCTGTGGGCTTACCCCTCTGCAGAGCATCCTGTTTATTTGGGGTTTATGCTGCATCTTTGCTACTTACTGAGCTCTTTGCTGTTCTTTCTTTAAAGATGGCTCCTTAAGCAAGGCTTGACATCAGGACAAAATACTATCCCAAAGGTAGATTTTAAAAGGAAGCTGGCTTAATTAAACTACTGAGTCTTCTTCTCTATTTAAAAATCTTCATTTCATAAAGAGCCTCCCCTAATCTGTCAATAAACTATGATTGATCAGATGCAGCCATTCATCTGGTAAGTGGCACAGGGTTTGAATAGGGGCAGCTTGGGTCTGGTGCCTTTAGGATGCCTGCAGAGGTGTTTATGCAGTCGATCGAGTCACGGAAACGCTATTCAATTATACTATAAACAAGAAGCATTTAGACAACCTAGACAAAAACTTACTTCCTTTTAAAAATTACATTTTTAATTAATTAGCTAATTAATTTGTGTGTGTGTGTGTGTGTGTGTGTGTGTGTGTGTGTGTGTGTCTGACAGTACACAAGTGGAAGTCAGGGGATAAAGGAGTTGGATCTCTTCTCCCATCATGTGGGTCCCGGGAATCAAACTGAGGTATGAAGCTTTTGCCTAGTGAGCTCTCTTGCAGGCCCCAAACACACATTTCTTAATTCATTGCATTTGATATAAACATGATAGCTTGTCATTAGACAAAGCTGCATTTGTCCTAAAACTCTGCAATGGGTATATATACATTTCAGACGCATCCGATGGGTATATATACATTTCAGACGCATCCGATGGGTATATATACATTTCAGACACATCCACAGCATGCACACGCGCACACACACGCACACACACACACACACACACACACACGCACACACACACACCTGATTTACAAGGCAGGAGCAAGGCAATTTTGCAAAAGGACGATAGCATCCAAAGCACGCGGAGCAGCATGACTCCGGTTGCTTTACTATTCCTCTGTAAATCCCCTGAGACATCTTTAAGAAGAGCCCACTCGACGTCTTCCATCTATGATCATCTGTTTCCACACCAGGACCAACGACATTATCCTTATCCGCAGAAGGATGTGAGAGGAGAGAGATTCTGTTCGAGGCTTTCTCCTTAATGTTGTACTGACAGGTGTAAGATTAACTTTGTTAGGTGTCTAGCCACTCATGCAAACTAAATTAAATTAATGGAACAAATTTCTCTCATAATTAAGATAAAAATTCATGTCAGCTGTAACCTTGCTGTACACTAATTATATACAAATGATTTATCATCTGCTTCGCCCAGAATATTAATCCTTACCTCATTGATAACTGCAGTCAGTGTTAAGAGATGAAAGTTGATTAAATATGACAGATTAGGCAACCACGGCCCTCGGTGCCGGCACTACAGTGAAACCAATAACGTTCAAGTCGCTCTCTGTGTTTCAAACGCATTCCCATGGAAACAGATGCATGCTTAATGAAGGGTGCTGAGATTATTTTCAATAATGACTGATATTGGAACAGTGGGCAGAGCTGATCAATAACAATTAGCCACTTAGCCTGCTAAAGACATGGTTAGAGAAAACAGGTTATTTACACATTAGTGGGACCTTATCCGAAGACGAATACCCTCTAATGTCTCTATGCCATACCGTGGGTGAGTATCTGTCTTTTTTCTTTCCTGCCTGGGAGGGGTTCCGCGGTGGAGGGGTGGTATTGTGCCAAGCGCCCTCCTGTCGTCGCTTAGCTCCTGCTTATGAAATGAGTGATTGATGTTGCCAGCGGTTCTTTGGTGCTCTGAAGGGAGCTGCCAAGTGTATCAGGAAAAGTCCAAAGGCGACTGTGACCATGAAACTAATATTGCTTTGTAGGGATTTGGTTTGAGGAGAACTTCGCTGCCAAGGCGTAACTCAATTGTACAGAAAATTCTTTTGATCCTTCACTGTAGGCTTCTGTCATTTAATTTTAAAGAATCCAAGATGAGTCGTGCAGATATTTAAGGAAAACTTCTGCTTCGGACTCCCTTCATACTAGCTGTAAAATATTTTAATAACACAAATTTAATAATAGATCTGGCTTTCAAGTCTATTTGGAAATTTGCACTTTTATTTTGTATTAATTTGAATCACCCCAGGAGTCAAGATCTTGTAATGCTAATTACTTATAGGGACTCCCAGGATTCCTACCCTGACAGTCAGCTTGGAGAAATCCCAACTCCCTGGGCCAAAAAGTGTTAATAAAAAGTGATTAGCTACTCGGGCCAGGCCCCATTATAATAATGCATTATAGTTCCCTTGAATGGGCTATGCGCATTCTCATTTCTCTGAATGAAGAAAATGGTTGAGGGAGATGAAAACCTGAGCATTTCAGCTGGCATTGTTACCCAAAGAATCAAGCTTTTAAAAATAAAAGAGAAGGCTCTTTCTTCACACTTCTTACGTTTCCAGACTCAAATCTGAGAACACAAACAGTGACACACTGGGCATATGCCCCAGTCTAGTTGTCTGTTTGTTCTGGTGTGGGAAGCTACGTGTGTGTGAACGCATGCAGGGGCTAATGCTGAACCTAAGAGGCTGCGTGTGTGTGAGGAGGTTTTTTTTCTTTTAAAGATTTATTTTTATTCATATTTTTTGTGTGCATGATTGTCTTATATGGGTATGCGAACATGACTGCAGTGCCCACAGAGGCCAGAAGAGGGCGTCAGATACCCTAGAGCTGGAGTTGTGAGCCATCAGTGTGGGTCTGAACTCAGATCCTCCGGAAGAACAATGTTGTATTCTTAACGCTGAACCATTTTTCCAGCTTGTGTTAGGAGCTTGATGCTTAGGTAGAGCATACAGTATTTGTCTTCTTTTAGTCCCATGGGATGGATGCTCTTTACTCAAATCATCAGCCACAGAGTATCCATGGCTGGGACTCCACACAGATGCTAATAAAGCTGGAACCATATCATTGTGACGGAACAAAAATGGATCCTAAACACCCCAAGTCAAGCGCAGCCAACAGGAAACGAGTTGACACATTTCCATCAGAAAGGCAAACGGGCGTGTCAGATTCTCAAATGATACTGGGTCATTTCAGCTCTGTTTTAGCATCTTGATACATAAATAGAAAACCTATAAAGACCACTCTAAAAAAGCACAACTTAATACACTCCCACGAATCCACCCAATAGCTCATCCCTGTCTCCACCTAAACTAGCCTAACGTTTTGCTATCTCTCCAGGTGGAATTAGAGTTGCATTTGTTGCAAAGGTGACAATGGATTAATATTACTGTATTTTCTACTGACAGGGGATAGCACAGTGGATGCAAATAAAACGTGGGTCTCAGGGTAAAGTTCGTTTGTTTACTGGGGTATGTATTTATTACATTTCTCTTTCATTATTTTATTTTCTTCATTATTACTGTTTTGGTGGTGGCAGTGTGTGCATATAGGTGCATGTGTGAAAGAAGGTCAGAGGACAACTTCTGGGGGTCAGCTCTCTCCTTCCCCTTTATTTGGCTCCTGGGGATCGAACCCAGGTAGTCAAGCTCCCATGGTAATTTGGTCAGCCATTTCCCTGGCCCTGTTTACAATCTTTCTGAAAGTACCACAGTCTGCTCTCTATGCTGAGGACTTGAGTCTTTGCTATCACTAACGCCACACCTACCCTGACTGGAAATATAGTCGGGGCAATTACCCTTCCTCGACCGTCTGAACAACACAATTATTGGGAAGATAATAAGATTATCCAGGCTTTTGCTTCTTCAAATGATACTGAGGAATTCTGACCGAATACCATCTCGTATGCATTCATCTTTAAAACAAATACAGAGAGTGAAAATGTGCCTTTGAGCTAATGAGGACCACGAGACAGGACTGTAGATACATTTTCTCACTTGCCTAATGAGCAAAGTGACAGATAGTGAAGCGTTCACAGTTGAGTAATTCTCAGCCAGCAGCAAGCGCAGGAGCATGCCTGCTTGCAGAAGGGTGCAGAGGGGGGTGGTCTGAGGTGTTATGAATAAACATACCCCGACTACTCTGGCCAGAGTAAGCTATCACCAAGAGAGAAAATCTTGGGGTAAACTCCATGAGGATATTGAGCTAGAAAACAAACAACAAAAAAAAAGAATAGCAACAACAAAAACCCATCAAAGGCATTTCCCTTCTGACTTTCAATTAGAATTGAATTAAAACAATGGGCAGGAAAAACAATTAAAATGTCACCTGTTCCTTATCAGGTCAGCTGCCTGGAAAGGGCAGGGTAGGACTAAGGATCAAGAGGGCATTGCCCCTACCAGCGAGGGCTGGGCACTGGTATACCTGGGCCTCTCCTCTTGGAGTGCCTTGGTGTTGTGCAAGGCATAGCCCCCAGGGAAATCAAGAAAGTTGAGCTGAAGCTAAAGGTGGTCAAGGTGGAGGTGGAGGTGGGGATATGGAGAGGTGGGAAAGTTGGGGGTAGGAAGGTGGAAGGTGTAGTTGGGAGAGAGATGAAGGTGAATTTCTATGGAGCGCTCCCAGGAGCCCATTGAACAATTTATGGAGTGAAGGGGGGCCTTGAATCGCCTTCATTTTTCTGTGAGGACACTGTTCCACAACACCTCTGTGCCAGGATGATCCTTCTCGTGCCCTCTTGCCAGCCTTGGAAGTGGGCTGGGTCAGCCACTGTAAAGGGGAACGAGCCGAGGAACCAAAAGCTAAGGAACTTGCTCTGGCTCTCTGGCTAGTGAAGGGGAGTGTGGGACTCGCATTCAGTCTGCCAAGCTTCCGGATCCGAGGTCAATTCTCTTCCCCAAATGAGACTCATTTTCGTCGCCTGGAAGCTGACGCAGGACGAAGAGCCAAGAAGCCAGCCGCAGATAGTCTCAGTCCTTTAAAGAAAAATAAGTTTATGGGCTGGCGAGATGGCTCAGTGGGTAAATGGCACTTCCTGAAAGCCTGATGACCGGAGTTCAATCCCCAAGACGCACAAAGTACAAGGAAAAAACCGATTTCCAAAAGTCGTCTTTGCACGCCATGGTACACACACCAACACATAGCTGCTTAAACAAACAAACAAAGAAGCACAAAAGGCGTTTACATATTTGTTAGATTCATACCTAACTCTTGTGCACAATTATGGGCTAGAGTGCTATATTTTTCTACAGGTTTATAGTGTATAATGAGCAAACCAGGTAAGCAGGGTTTCTGTTTCCTCAAGCAATATTTCCATGTTTGCAGCCTTCCAACTCTTGTAATCATTTGTAAATAATCAGAAATTAATGAAGGGGCCAGAAGGTATGATTCAGTTTCCAATACCGCACACACACACACACACACACACACACACACACACACACACACACACAGTGTACTTACTGACACATGTAATTCCAAGTTGTAGAGGTAGAGGTAGACAGATCAGGAGTTCAAGGTTATCCTCAGCTACATAGCAAGCTCAGGGCTAGCCTGAGATACATAAGACCTTGAAAAAGAAAAGGAGAAAGGAAGGAAGAGAGAAAGGGAGAAAAAAATTATAGGAGACTAAGATACCTTATTGTACTCTAGAACACTAGAAGTGGTCTAGAACCAATTTCCCAGGTTATCTACCCTCACCCAGGTACCACCTCCCAGGCTTTGTCAACCACTTTCTCCATTCCTCCCTGACACAGACTTTCCCACAGGTGGGCATGAACTTCCTGTGCCTCTGGCTTGTTCTGCTTACCATAGTGTCTTTCATTCTTATCTATGTTACTGTAAAAGACAGGATTTCATTCTTTCATTGCCTGAAAGATCCCCCATCATGTAGGTATACCACACCTTCTCTATCCGTTCATCTCTCAGTGGACACACTGGTTGATTACATGCCTCGATCATTATCAACCCCATGAGAGGCCACTTTACACTAGTGAATTGTTTGCCTTAAAAATGAATTCCCTGTCCACTGACTGGGACCTATAGCTCTGTCTCTCTGTGTCTCTGTCTCTGTGTGTATGTGTGTGTGTGTGTGTGTGTGTGTGTGTGTGTGTGTGTGTGCAGGTGAGAGCATGCTAACACATGTGTGTCCATGCATCTGGAGGCCAGAGGGCAATCTTGGCTGTCATTACTCAGGTGCCGTCCACCTTAGTTTTGTTGGTTTGATTGATGTTGTTTTGTTTGAGACCATCTCTTCCTGGCCTGGAACCTATAGACTGAGCCAGGCTGACAGACCAATCTGTCACAGGGATCTGCCTGTTTCGGCTTCGGCAGTGGTAGGATGGAAGCAGTCTCTGCTATGCCTGGCTTTTTTTTTTTTTTTTTAACATGCATTGTGGGCATTGAACTCTGATCCTCAAGCTGGCCAGGTAAACAATTTGCTGACTGAAACTTTCGCCAGTCTTGAGACCCAGTTTTATCCTTTAAGTTATTTCACTTCCTTCGTGAAGACAGTCACCGTTTTCTGGAGAGTGAAACAGAGATCTAGAGAGTCTGAGAACATGCCTCGGGCCACACAAACAGGAAGGATAAGCAGCACTTACCTAGGCACCCCGGCATTAGGCTGGAGGACCTTCCTCCTCTACACGTAGGCAGGCACTTGTGTTCCTGTGTGTGCATGCATGCTTGTGTGGTTACAAGTTTCTCTGAAACCAACTAGATTGGTTTCAGAGAAAATAACACACATAAGAATTTATGGGGCGGGCGAGATGGCTTAGTTGGTAAAATGTTTGTCTTGCAAGTGTGAGGACCTGGGTTCTACCATCAGAGCCTATGTAAGGAAAAAAAACAAAAGGAAACAGCCAGGTGTAGTGCCACACTCTAGTTTGTAAACCCAGTGCTGTCGAGGTAAAGGTAGGCAAATCCCTGGGCCTCATTGGCTTGCTAGTCTTGTCTACTTATTGAACTCCATGCTGGAAGAGAGAGCCCATCTCAAAAAGACAAGGTGGATGGTAACTGAAATACAACAGCTAAGTTGTCCACCTCATGTATGAGCTTACAACAAAAACAAACTTGTAACCACACAAGCATGCATGCACACACAGGAACACACACACACACACACACACACACACACAGACAGAGTAAATAAATATCTTAATTAAAAAAAATAACCCCTATCAGTGCCCATTAGTTATAACATGAAATGCAAACTGTAGTATTTTGAATGAGAATGGCCCCCATAGGTTCAGATGTTTGAATACTTGGTCCCTAGTTGGTGGAACTGTTTGGGAAGGATGAGGAGGTGTGGCCTTGTTGGAGGAGCTGTATCTCTGGGAGCAGACTTTGAGGTTTCATGCCATTCCTGGGTAGCAGTTAGCTTTTGTCTCCCCTGCTCCCACTTCTCCTTCTCCCTTTCCCTCTCCCCACCCCTGCCTCCTACTCATGGATAAGGTGTAAGTTCTTAGCTACTACTCCAGTTCCATGCCTGCCTGTTGCCATGGACTAACCCTCTGAAACTGTAAGTTTACCCCAAGTAAACTCTTTCTTCTATAAGTTGCCATGGTCATCATGTCTTATCACAGCAATAGAAAGTTGACTAAGACATTTAGTATAGACAAGACCAAGGTGTAGGTGCCATTACTATTCTTACTTAACACACAAGCCAACTGAGCCTTAATGTAGAAAAAACTTG
The DNA here is from genome assembly GCF_949786415.1 of Peromyscus eremicus. Lineage (NCBI taxonomy): Eukaryota > Metazoa > Chordata > Mammalia > Rodentia > Cricetidae > Peromyscus > Peromyscus eremicus. Next base: position 70,757,082 of record NC_081431.1, on the reverse strand, counting down.
GCACTTAACCACCATTTTATTCCTTTGCTTCAGCAATTTGGTGTGACTCAGTGACGGAAGCCCAACACTGGTTCCCAGGATACTAGAAATCTAGTTTATTCAGCCTTCAGCCATTTGTATGTGGTAGTGGTGTGTGTGTGTGTGTGTGTGTGTGTGTGTGTGTGTGTGTGTGTGTGTGTGATGGGGCACATCCCAACGCACACCCGTGATCAGAGGCAGACATTGGGTGTCCTCTGCTATCACTCTTTGCTGTATCCCCTCGAGACAGGGTCTCTCACTGAACTTGGAGGTAGGCTGACAGCTGGAAATTCTTTTGTCTTCTCCTTCTACGGTGCTGGGCTTACAGACACATATGGCCGTGGCCCGGTTTTTACACGAGCACTGGGGATTCAAACCCAGGGCTTGACGCTTATGTGGCAGGCACTGTTACACACTGAGCCGTCTCCTCGAGTAGCCATTTGTCTCGGCGCCATTGGTGCTACCCAGGCACACCGCTCCCATCCGGCCTGAAGCTGGCACATTCTGCATCTTCTCCTTGGTGCTTTAATAAGCACCGTGTCTTTGACGGTAGACTCCGAGCAGGGAGCCAGTGCTCCATCTTTTAGAGCTTCTTTACTTGATCTAAATGACTAATCACTTAGAACACTGCTCAAAGCCTTTCTCCCTCGCTCCCCATGCATGCTTAACCTAATTAACTATAAATGAGGAAAATGCTATCCACATTAGAAGAAAATGTTAACCTATAAATTATCAGACTCTTTTTGTGAAGCTAACTAAGGACATCTTTAAAAAGCCCCACGCTGGGGGCAGAGTCTCAGTTCATGAGAGTCCAGTGCCTTCTTTCACTGACGCAGGCCACAAAACCACCTGTTCCCGGTGACCACAGTCTCTGTGTCCAGTACAATGTCATTTGCTTTCAATTTACTCCCTTTGTGTTTGTTAAAACATTCCCAGGCAAGCCAGGCATAGTGGCACATACCTTTAATCCCAGCACTTAGGAGGCAGAGGCAGGAGGGGATCTCTAGGGGTTGAAGGCCAGCCTGGTCTACATAATGAGTTCCAGGACAGCCAGAGCTACATAAGTGAGACACTGTCTTAAAATATATATATTCCCAGAAAACTGAATAACCAAGCAAAAAGCCCTTAAAATGCCCCAGGAGCACACTGGGGCAGAAATAAATAGAGTAACATCCTTGCTCTTCACTTCAGAGACTCTTGCTCCTTACCTGTCTCTCAGAGGCAGATCCAGCCTGCAGAAGCTCAGAGTGTCTGGACACCCTCAGTTCAGACTTCTAAATGACACAGACTTAGTATTGATTATGAAAGCTCAGCCTTTAGCTTAGGCTTATTTTCAACTAACTCTTATAACTTAATTTAACCCATATTTTTATTTATGTATTTATTTTTGGTATTTCGAGACAGGGTTTCTCTGTGTAGCAGTCCTGGCTGTCCTGTAACTTGCTATGTAGACCAGGCTGGCCTTCAACCCCTAGAGATCCCCTCCTGCCTCTGCCTCCCAAGTGCTGGGATTAAAGGAGTGCACCACCACTACCCGGCCCCATATTTTTATTAATCTACATTCTACCACATGACTTTTATCTCTATCCCATTCTGTATGTCCAAATAGTTCCACATCTGGCTGGTGTCTCTCCTATGCCTAAATTTGTCACAAGTTTCCTCTCTCTGCCTGGAAGACCCACCTATTCTCTCCAGCTTAGCTATTGGCCATTTAGCTCTTTATTAAACCAATCAGAAGGCACCTTAAGCAGAGACACATCTTTACAGTGTAAACAAGTATTCCACAACACAGTTTGATATACTCAATTATTTTTGAATTGACCTTTGAAGGCTGAGGGATGAACAGTTTGGAACAACACTTTGTGACTTTTTCTGGAGAAACTCGAACAAAAGTATATTTTCCCCAGACAGGGTACCAACAACAGATTAAGGAAATAATTCCCCAAGAGCGTAGCTAAGTGAACCAGTGAGATTACTGGGGTTACAGAAGCATGAGTAACTTAAAGCATGCTCAGCACCACCGAGAAGCCCACCAGCCCGGTGGTGACTCAGAAAACCTGCATCTCTGCAGCTGTCTCCACAGCTTGCAGGGACTCCACCAGACTCCAGAGTCTCCTCTGAGGACATACTTGTGAACCTTGTTTTAGGAGCTTCCTCAGGAGCTGGTTATGTTTCATGTACTTCCTGTCTCCAGGAGCAGATGTTTCAGTTGGGGAAAGCCGCTACACAACAATCAGGAAATTGGTAATAGAAGGAGAGACATTGAACACAGGTCATCCTCCCCGGAAGCTGGAAGCAGAAGGTCTGGAGAAAATTGACCTATTCCCTGGCCCTTGGCCAGGGAGAGGGGTAAGGATATGAAGTAGAAGTCTCCAGAGAAGAAATTCCCTCTTTTAAATCCTTATTCGTAGTTGCTCCTGCTTTAAATGAGGGCAACACGCTAGGACAGACAGCTCTGAGGTTGTACGGACTGTCAGATCACAGAACTTCCTCTCCCTCTGTCCCCCCAATTAGCCCACACCCTGTCTCTCCAAGGTCAGCTCCAGAGAGCTGCTGTGACCTTACAACTCAGAATTGAGTCCCCTCACTCTCCTGTGTAGCTGTGACCAAGTCCAGCTCTCCCGGATGTTCAGACCTACGACAAACGTCAACTGTATGTGGTGTTTTGTGACTCTTGGCACAGAGGCTGTGTCACACAGTGTGGATCACACACACACACACACACACACACACACACAGAGAGAGAGAGAGAGAGAGAGAGAGAGAGAGAGAGAGAGAGAGAGAGAGAGAGAGAGAGAGAAAACCTGTGAGAGTCAGAAATCCCCTTTGCTCCCTGGAATTGAAGGGTCTATTTCTCCCCTCAGTAACCCATCACCTTGTCGATCATAGGATGCTACAACTCTTCATATTCTGGGATGTGACGGGAATGGGAAGCTCTCTCCCTGCAGGATCCTGTCATACTACACACGGCAGCTCTCTCTCCTAATGTGTTCCCACTGCTGGGTCCCTCATGGTTGTGCATGACCACTATGCCGTCCCTCTAATAATGCTCTTCTGAAGGGCAATTCATCTCAGCTTCCTCTCTACATGCCTGTCCTTCGCCATAAGTTATAACAGTGACTAAGAAGGTGCAGCTGGCACCGAGAATTCCAGCTTCTCCCAGGCCCCCCTTCGCTTTGACTGCAGCTCCTAGCAAACCACAGATCACCCCTCCAGTTCCAGGGGCAGCTCTGGTCTCTGGGGTATTAGTACAGGGCTTCTGTTCCCTCTCCAGGATTGCCGGGGCTTAGAGTTCCCCTCCTCCCCAGGCTCTGGCTAGCAGGAGTAGTGGAGGCTGTGATCTCACCACTGGGGACTACCAGAGACCCAGCAGGCTTAATATCCACATGTGCGGTCAATTCTTGATTATCCACACCAATGATCTGTGACCCAGCCCCAGGTAATCCCAAACAACTGACAATCCAAAAGGAATTCCTCTTCGGTTTTGGAATATGCTCTGGTTTTTCAGGCTGTAGATCCCTCGCTGACATATGCATTCCTTGGTCGGTTATTAAAAATCATTTATGTTCCTTTAGTTGGGCACTTGGTCTGAGCAATGACTTGAAGTTGGCTTCAGATTGAAAATTTGCCTACCCTATTGACAAATGATTCCCTGGCAGGCAGTTGAATGTGACAGTGCCATATATTATATTAAGAATCATCTTCCAGGGGCTGGGAAGGCATCTTAGTGGCTAAAAGCACTTGCTGCAGAGGCATGAGGACCTCTGGGTTCAAATCTCCAGCAACTCTGTAAAAAGCCAGGCATGGCTGCACACACACATATAATCTCAGCTCTGTGAGGGACAGAGACAGGAAGCCTAGCAGGGTTTTCTGGCCAGCTCGCCTAGCGCCAGGGTCAGTGTGGTAGTTTGAATGAGAGAAGCCCCTATAGGCGTGGATGTTTGAATGCTTGGTCTCTAGCTGGTAGAACTATTTGAGAAGGATTAGGAAGTGTGGCCTTGTTGGAGGAGGTGTGTCACTGGGGGCAGGCTTTGAGGTTTCCAAAGCCCCCATCATTCCAGTTGGTTTTCTCTGTCTTGTGGTTGTCCCATCCATGCCTGCCTACCTGCTGCCATGTTCCCTGCCATGACGGTCATGGACTCTACCACCCTCTGCAACTGTGAGCCTCTAAATTAAATGCTTTCTTTTATAAGTTTCAAGGGTACACACACACACACACACACACACACACACACACACATGGGGTGGGGTGGGGAGGATAATCTGGGTACATGTGTGTGTGCATGCTCATACTTATGCCTGTAGTGAGTGCATGGTGCATGTGTTCATGTGCAAGTGCACTCGTGCCTCTCTCTCTCTCTCTCTCTCTCTCTCTCTCTCTCTCTCTCTCTCTCTGTGTGTGTGTGTGTGTGTGTGTGTGTATGGTGTGCGCACACACGAGTGTGCATGCCAGAGCTTACCTCAGGTACTGTTTTTCAGCTGCTCTCCATGTTGTTTTGAGAAACAACAGTGGACGAGGAACTGATTCAGCTAGATTGGATGGAGCCAGCCCCAGGGATTCTTCTCTCTGAATTCCTCTAGTTCTGAGTTTATGCTTAGGTGCCACCAAGCCTGGCTTTCTCCCTGGGTTCTGGAGTTCACACTTAGGTCTTGCTTGTAAGGCAAGCACTTTACTGACCCAGCCATCCCCTCAGCCTGGCCCTTCACTCAACTTTTTTGAAGCATGGTATTGAACTGATGATGTAGCTCTGGATGATCTTGATCCTTCTATCTGCATATCCCAGGTACTGGATTATAACACATGAGCCACTATGCCCAGTTTATGAAGTGCTGGCTGGAGACGGAACGCAGGGCTTCACCCATGATGGCAAGCACTCTGCCAGCTGAACCACATCTCCAGTGCAGATTGCCATATTTTCCCGTGGATCTACAGGTACACACCGCATATCCAACCAATCTCACTTTCAGCTTCTCATCTCAGTAGCTACTTTGATCTGGGGAAGTTTCAATATTCAAGGGGAAAATGCTGTAGGTGACTATGTTTGGATATGACCGACTAGAGGCATTCAGAATTCAGGCCACCTGTGTTTTTAATGGTTCCGAGACATTAAAAATAGAAAAGATACCACAACAGGGGTGCATATCGTCGGTGGATTTAAAATATTTACATTTAATAAATCCCTGCATTGACACTCAAACTCTAGTGTTTATATAATGTCATTTGGGGAAAAAAAAAAACACGTTAAAAGTCTAAACTCCAGGCTCTTCTGGGTGTGAGATCCAGCCACTCTCTTTCCGGTTCCTGATTCACACTCATATTATGCCAAGAAAAGCGCTGGTTGTAGGGAGGGCGGGTGTGTGTGGCTGAGCAGGCAGCTCAGAGGTACTTCAGTGCTCTGAGGAACCTCTTCACACACCAAGCACAATTGGTCATTGGCTATAAACCCTGTGGTCACAGGAAACAGTTCTCAGCGAGACAGAGGTATCTGAAATGCTTACTGGAAAGGCATTAAATTCGTTTGTTTCTATAAAGTGTGTCTGCCCCCATGATTATCTGGAGGACTCTGATGGGAGATGGGGACGTACCTCAGTGGGCAAAGGGCTTCTTGTGTAAACTCAAGACCTGGGTTCCATACCTAGGTCCCATGTAAAAGGAAAGCTGTGTGTAGTGAGGCTTGACTAACCCTAGTGCTGCGGAAGAAGACAGGTGGACCCCTGAGACCTCCCGGCCAGCCAGCCTGTCCTATTTGGTGAGCCTCAGGCCAGTGAGACACAGTGTCTCAATAAATACGGTGGACAGCATTTCTGAGGAACAGTGCCGAAGGTTGTCCCACACGTGGATGGACACGTGAGCGTGCATGCCACCCTTTTACACCTGTGCCTTCTCGAAATCACCCACCTCACCTCCACCTCCACGCACACTGCTACTGGACCCCGTCCTTTCCTTGACATGACTAAGAAGGATAGGAGCTTCCAACGGTGTGACTATTAGGGTTCTGGGTCACAGGTTGTCACTTTATATTCTGATATTTCTGAAGGTAAAGCAGCAAAAAGAGGGACTGGGGACATGACCCGGTCTGTGGAAGGCCTGCTGCACAAGCATGAGGACCTGAGTTCGGATCCCCAGAACCCATGCAAAATGGGATGTGGCAACGTGGGTCTGTAACCCCACCACTGGGGAGAGGCAGGTGGACACAGAGGGTCCCTGGGGCTTGATGGCCTGTTAGTCGAGTTGATTAGCAGGCTCCAGGGTCAGTGAGAGACCCTGTCTCAAAACATGGAGTTGAGAGTGATAAAGGAAGATGCCCTCTAATGTTCTCTGGCCTTCATGTGCACATGCACACATGCACAGACACACATAAGCACATATGTACCACACACACTTAAACAAACAAAACAAAGAGAGCTAATAACTAAATATTGTCCTATTATAATATAAATATACATTATGTAAATACATAATATGTTATATTTAATAAATACTATATTAACTAAATATGCACAATAAATAACAATAATAAATATATTTAATAAATAATATGTAATATATTCTTTTCTAATGTAATATATTATTACATATAAACATTCTAGTGACATTTCACCCACTTAAGTCATGCATGAGGATGCCATCTGGCAGATTGTATCTCAGCACGCATCGTTTAGCAGCAACTTTAGAGACATCCTCTCTAAAGTGAGACAGTGAGATACAGATGAACTATAAGCATAGAGGAGTCATCTCTTCTCTGTGTCTTCCTCTATATCTAGAACTTCAAACACTTCAGCCAAGGTCCCTGGTCTCCTGCGGGTCCTAGAATGCAGGGTAGTTTGGAACACACAACAGGAAAATACTTGGGCTTCCTTTGCGGCTAATTTGGTGCATTTGAAGTATCTGTCTAGTAACTAGGATTACACCACAGCTCTGGCTGAGGTCCTACTCAAACCTGGCTTTTTCTTTTGCTTCCTGGTGTTGTTAGGCAACTCTCCACCTTCCCTCTTCTCCTCTCCTTCCTCCTCATCTTCTCCCTTCTCCTGTTTTTTTCTTCTCCTTCTCCTCATTTCTTTTTGACCCAATTTCTTTCCGAGTTCCCCATTGTGTTAGTCAGGGTTCTCTAGAGGAAAAGAAGAGTTAGATGAATATATGCTATAAAATAGTATTTACTAGATTGGTGTACATCAGATGGGCTGCTGGGTAGCCCAACAATGGCCACCTGCATGTTGGAGAAGCTGAAACCCCAGTCGCTGTTCAGTCCATGGGGCTGGATGTCTCAGCAGTCCCAATCTAGCTCTGAAGGCCTGGAGGATTCCTGAAGAGGAGCTGACCTTCAATATGCTTCGGAAGGCTGAGAAGCTGAGTTCGAATGGCAGCAAGAGATGGCGACAGCCGAAACAGAGGGGTAGATCCACTCACCAGCAAGAGGCAAAAGCAGGCATGCTGACCTCTTTTCTTGCTGTCCTCTTTTCTTGCTGACCTCTTTTCCTGCTGACCTCTTTTTAGCCAGGTTGTTGCTAAGAAGTGACACCCACTCAAAGGGAGAGTCTTCTCCGAAGTCAGTCCTTCTTGGAAACAGACCTACCCAGAGGTGTGCCTCTGAGTTTATTCTAGATCCAATAACAGCGACAGTCAAGATTAACCATGACACTCATGTTTAACTGCAAAAAAAACCTTCTACTTCTCCTTGCTCTCCTTTCTATCCCCAACACAGAATTTTTGATTTTTTTCTTACTTATTTGTAGCAGGGATAACTCAGAAATTAGATATAGTGAAGCCAGAAATTCTTATGGTTTGTAAAAGGACATCCAAAAGTCAGTTCTTGAACACACAGGTTTCCTGCAGAGAAACTTGTGGTTTGGAGGCATTCTCTTCTTCAGTGTTTATTTGTGTGTGTGCGTGTGCATGTGCGTGTGCGTGTGTGTGTGTGTGTGTGTGATATTTTAGCAAACATTTATTGTGACACACTCTGCCTATGTACATTACATGAATACAACTTGCTCAAGCTCTGTGACAATTTCGTAAACAGGACTTGCTACTGGCCCCATTCTACAAAGCCAGGAAGTGAAGAAGCTAAGAGCTGACTCCTTAGGAGTTACTTCTGAAAGGCAGTTCTTGTTTGAGAAATAGCACTGAGCTGAGTGACAGAGTCAATGGCTTTATGGTCAATGGATCTAGGTTCAAATCCTACTCATAAAGTGGGAATTACAATTTCTATTTTGTAGAGCTGTATCAGTGTCTATGTAAAGTATACAGTATACAGTAGGTTCATAAATGTTCCCGTGTCCCTTTAAGTCAGTGCATGCCATCTTTGAGACAGAGTTTGATTCATCATTTAATACTTTGGAGGTGGCTGGTATATAAGAGTTGAATAAATAGAGGCATGGGAGATGTTTCAGTTAGTGAAGCTCTTGCCTCACAAGCCAGAGGACCTAAACTCAGTCTCCAACACCCTCATAAAAACAGATAATGGTGTCATGTCCTTGTAATCCCAGAGCTGGTGAGATGGGAAGTGGAGGCAGGAGACTCCCTGAGAGCTCATGGCCAGCTGAGTAGGCCTGCTTGGTGAAGGAAGTTCCAGGCCACTGAGAGATCCTGTCTCACACCAAAAGATGGAAGGCACCTGAAGAATGACACTGGAGGTTGTCCTCTGACCTCTACATGGCATGCCATGCTTGCATGTACCTGCATCCCCATGTCTGTGCTTGTGTACACACACACACACACACACACACACACACACACACACACACACACACTTAAAAGAGCTGAATAAATATTCACAGAATGTACTTGCAATGAGGACTCTCCAGGTTTTAATTTAAAACAAAAAACTTTATTTTATTTTATATCTGTGCCCTCAGAAGCCAGAAGAAGGCACTGGATTCCCCTGGAACTTGATTCTAGATGATTGGGAACCACCATGTGGGTTCTAGGAACTGAATCCTGGTCTTCTGGAAGAGTGTGTTCTTAACCAGTGGACTGTCTCTCCAGCCCCTGGGCTTTGATTTTTGAAAAAACATTTTATTTATTTATTTGTTCATTTTTTGTTTATTTATTTGTTTACTCTCTTTCTCTCTGTGTGTGCTTACCATGGAACAACTATGGAGTCAGTTCTCTCGTTCCACCGTGCTTGTTCAGAAGATTAAACTCAGGTCACCAGACTTGGCGGTAAGCGCCTTTACTTGACAATCCTGATTTTTTTTTAAATTGTTGTTGTTTTAACCTCAGAGGGAAATTTCCCTTGATTGTTTCCTGGGGTGACTTCATCAGTATAAAGTCACCAAGGTTTTACGAGTGCAAATGATGGGTTCAATGCCACCATCTTGTTCTCTTGTGGTCTCAGCAAGAATGACTCAAGAGAAGACGCACAGAGGTCTCTGGACGCCTCTTGGTCCTAAGTACTGATGTGAATTATGAAAGGAGAGCTTTGTGTTTTGGGTGATACGAGGGTCTCTCACTCCTTACAATTTTGATGTCCACAAAGGGACAGAAATATAACTTTGTCTGGGATCCAAAGAAAGGGCTAGAGGTGTCTAATTTCTGTGGAGATGACCCTCTAGGGCTTTCATATAATACACAGAATTGGCATTAGCTTCTCCTCAAATCTCCCTGCATAATTCTGATCTACTCTTTACATGGTTATCAAACTAAGCATTTCCCAACACAGATCTCAATGTGTGACTATCCCATACTTCTTGTTAAATTTACGATAAAAAAATAGCACGGACTGGAGAAATGACTCAGTATTTAAGGCACTTACTAACAAGGCAAGACGACCAGAGATCAAATCCCCAACACTCATGGGAATCTTGGGTGGGCATGGTGGCTTGCCTCTAGTTCTACCCTTGGAAGGTGGAGACAAGGGATCCCCGGACCAAGCTGGCGAGTGGGAGTTTGCTGCAGTCTAACTTATAAATAGTAATTTAAAGGCAGGAAAACTTTTTTAGTTCAGACCCAATAAACCCAGGGTTTGTAATAACAGCACACTGACTCACAGACTTTTATAATTGAGAAAGACCTCAGAGATAACTAATCTAAGCTCCTCACGGGTTTCTGCTTGAGTATAAAATTGGACACAGCTTAGGATGCTCCAAACTCTTGTTTTATTCAGTTTGGTGTTGTGATTTATAGACCAATTACAACCTGCCATGTGAAACAAACTATCAAATTTAAATGAGTCAGTAAGCACTCTGTTCAATCTGTGACTCGTATATAAAGAAATTGTATTTCTTTATAAATATTTTACATTTGTAATATTTACTAATTCACATAGGAGTCTCCAGTGGCATTTTACTTGGTAGAAAAATGAGACCGAATTTCTGTTCTGTTACCTAAAGAGGTCTCGGGACCAAATGAGCACACACAGTATGGCGTAGACAACCTCAATCCCAAATTAAGATGAAACCCTTTTTCTTCCATCTCTCTCTTTTATTTGCACACCACTGCTCCATCCCATTGTCCTGGACATATGAGGGGAGAGTGTGCTTTAAAGCTTCTGCCCTCTGGTCCAGTCAGAAGGTCCCTGGCTCCCAAACCACTCAAAAGAAATAACTGGCGGGAAAGAGGACATTATTGGTGATATTGAGGGCTTTACCTAAACTTACTTTAGTGGGGGACCCTGACTCCCGAGGGGAAAATGTCTGCAAGGATACTACTGGGAGCTCAGAGGAAAATATTATGTTCTAACCTTTGAAAAATTAGTCCAACTATTAAGAAGAGTCCCAACTGTATTTCCTTTAAGCCATAATCTGAAAGGTACAATGATTGAACCAAGACAAATGGAGTGCCCTAAGCAAATGTCATGCCATAGATTTACCTACCTACAAGCCATTGGCATGGTTCAGGTCAGAGGTTAATTAAAGACATTGAAAGGTCATTCTGTGATTAGGCGAAGGCAGACTTTTAGTAGGGCATCAGTCTGAGCCACACTGACAGAAGATTTATGCCAGGCTCGATGACATCGCCAAGAATCCTGCTGATAACAAGAGCCTCAATATTGGTCTGAACAGAATGATGAATGAAGCCCATATCTCCTCGCACTGCTCATTACGAGCTCTTTCACTCCTGGTGGCACTTAGCGGCATTTATTTACTGGGGTTTGAAGGTGTGGGACAGCATCCCAGTCCATCTAATACTTTTAAACGTACACTTGTGATATAAAAATGAAACAAGAGATAAGATTAGGTGTTTGAATAATTGCACAGCTCTGCTTCCTGGATTATTTTCACCAGTACCAACATTATCCATCCCCCCCCACACCCCATGTTCTTCCAGTGTGTGAGCAGCTCAAGAAAATTAATTGTCTGAGGCAGAAGGTCAGAGGGAAAAAATTACCGATAAGCGTGAAACACGCTATAAAACAGAGCCTTGCTGAGCCTTCAATATGTGAACAAAAGATAATGTAAAGAAGAAGACATACACACTCCTGCCACAGTTGGCGTTGCTGTTCTTACTTGGCTTTGATTAGGGAGAGGATCTAGAAAGAAGACCCGATAAATGGAAAATAAATAAAAATAAAAAAAAAACTTACAGTATGACTCAGCCAAAAGCAGATAGAAGGGAAACTAAAGCCCTGATGAATAACGTTTGCTTTTCCACGAAACTCCCTTTCAACATGTTATGTATTTATCAAACCACCAGAGTGTAAATTCTATGAATAAGCCCTATCATCTCACAGCCAGTAGACGCCGTGGAAACTGCAGCAGCAACAGAAAATGCTTGAGCATTATGAAAGGCTCCGTTCTATAGAGTTAAACACAGCTCTGTCTGCAGTTTCACAAGGGGGAAAAATAATCAGAATCTTTCTGCTTGGGCCACCAGCCAACCAGGGCCAGGCCAAGGGAAGATCACATCCCATCTAACCCCAAGGCAAGTGTCACATTAATTCAGAAACAAAAGATGAAGAGTCCAGTAGAGGCGATGGGATTAGGAGCCAGTCGCAAGAGAGTTATGGGAAGGTGGCTGTTTCTCATTTGAGGTCATTAGTTTTTGTATTTTATTGTAGATTATGTGTATGTAGTGGGGTGGGGGTGCATTATGGGGGTTTGTGCCTATGAGTGCAGTACCAATAGAGGCCAGAAGAGGGTGTTTGATCCCCTGCAGCTGAAGTTACAGTTCACTGTTAGTCACCTGACCTGGGGTAGGTGGGCTCTTAGGTGCTGAACCATCTCTCCAGCTGGTTTAGGGCCATTCTGTTTATAGGTAGAACAAATGGCAGGTGGATTTGTACAGACTAGTAGTTCTGCCCAGGACATACATGCAACCCCTGGGAGCCACGAGAATAAAGATATGCATATCAACCACACTCTCGGCACACAATAGATTAAGTTTCTTGCATGCTTGATGTAACCTCCCCTGAATGTGCAAAAACTACCTAGAAATAGAAAGCTGTCCTTGGTAGCCTTTTGGAAGGAGTCTTCCTTCAGCATTTTTGTGTTATACATGTACATGTATGCTTACACACATATGTGCTGAGGCCAGAGGTGACATCCAGTGTCTTCTTCTGTTTTCTCCACCTTATTTTTTGAGACAAGTTACTCACTGAACCTGGCCCTGAAGACCTGGAGGATTCTTGGAGAGCTGGTCTTCAGTCTACCTTTGAAGCCCAAAGAAGCTGCCTTTAATATCAACAAAAATGTGAACAGAGGCAGCAAGAGAGTAGGCGGACACTTCAGGGATGGTGAGGGCCAACAGGCAGGAGCAGAGTTTTCCTTCTTCCACGTCCTCTAACTCGGGATGCACACCCCGCCCCCCATTTCACATAGCTGGATCAAGGAAATCCCTCACAGGAGTGTCCTAGGGTGTATCTCCTAGTTGATTCTAGAACCATCACAGTGAAAGCATGGGCAGGGCTCTTCAAGTTTGGGGGTGGGGTACCTGGGAGGTGGAAGTGGTGCATGGTGTAAAGCAAGAGATTTAAGGTGATTTATGCAGAAAATGTTTTCCCAGTGATCACGGAGAAATGCATGGTTATCCCTCTGAGAGTCCTTTCACTTTCAGAGATGATTTGAAGCTACCTGGTGCCAGCAGCCTTTACCTACTACTCATTTCAAAGCACTAGACCAGAACAGACAGAAAAGACATGCCATCTTTACTTTCTCTTTTATAGCACTAGAGACATCTTATAAAAATTTTGGGTAAATTTGTCCAAATAATAATAATAACAACAACAACAATAAGGGTCTCGACAAATGGCAAATGGCTCAGTGGCTAAGAGCATGGACTTTTCTTGCAGAGGACCTGCACACCATTCCCAGTGACAAGTACCTATAACTCCAGCTCCAGGTCATCTGACGCCCTCTTCTGGTTTCTTCAGGCACCTGCACCCACATGCACATATCCACACACAGATACAGATACAAACATACATCATTAAAAATAAATCTATAAAAATGTGTGATATAGAGGAAGTCAATTACTTAGCTAGGTTAGTGATAATCTATTCTGCCCTAGATGTGGCAAAGGATCTGAGAGTCTAAATTGGCTGGCCAGGGAGCCCAAGGAATCCACCTGTCTCTGCCTCCCAGTGCTGGGACTAGAAGTGTATGCTGCCGCTCTGCTTTTCTATGTGGGTCCTGAGGATCCAGTTCAGGTTCTCAAGCTCTTTACTCAATGAGCTATCTCTCCAGCCTGTGATCAAGGAAGTTCTGGATGTCTGTCTTGGATGAAGTCACAGTGTAACCAAGCCCTCAACCAGAAGGGCAGCCTTGTTTAAATGTCAGAATACTCCTCTGTGTAGATGACTTTCAAGGATGGGCTTCTGTCGTGTTACTGCACCTCCCTTTAGAGATGGACCAGAGACTTTTCGAGTTAAAGGGCACGAGAAGGATTGTTGCAAAGAAATCCTTTTTAGCGTGTGTAACAGAAATCCATCCAATGTCTGACCACAGAGCCTTTTTCCATGGAGCATTTATGAGCAACTCGTGGAATTTATTTCGGAAAATGACTTATGGAAACAAATGTGAAAGGAAATATTGCTAACAGTTACTTGTGGCTTCACGTTAACAGGAGACACACACACACACACACACACACACACACACACACACGTGTGAATAGGAGAGAGAGATGTAAAAACTTAAAGCAGAAGAAAGCTGGAGAGACGGTTCATTGATTGAAAGTGTATTCTGCTTTTGGAGAGGACTAGAGTTTGGTCCCCAACACCTATGTCATATGGCTCACAACCAATTACAATTCCAGGTCCAGGGGACCTGACATTCTCTTCGGGCTCCCACAGGCATTACACACACACACACACACACACACACACACACACACACACATACTAAAAAATATTTTCTTTTAAAAAATACTTAAAGAACTCAAGCTAGAAATAGTGATGCTTGCATGTCATTCTAGCACTCAGGAGGAAGATGCAGGAGGATGAGGAGTTCAAGGCTGCATAGGGAATTTGAGGCCAGCCTGGCCTACTGAGGCTCTGTTTCAAAACAAGAAAAAAAGAAAACATGCAAGCATCAAGGAAAACCCAAAGGGCTTGTGAGGGCATAATCAAGGTGTAGACTGGGCCCTTTTCCTCACTGTACCTAGTGTCTATGTACTCTACCTCTTCCTTAATGTGTAGAGAGTCAGGAAAATGCTGAGCTAGAAGAGGAAAAAAAAAACCACCAAAATAAACAAACAAACAAAATTCCAAGTCCCATGAAACCCGAGAATTCAGGGAGCAGGGTATCTAAGCATGCTTTCCTTCTTTGCCTCCTTGTCATTAATGTTACACTTCTGGCTTTCCTGCCATTCAGCTTGAGCCTCCTGGAGCCGCTGGTTGATGGAAAGCATGGAGATGATGGTCTGAACTGTTCTTGGCAGGCAGGACTGAGCTGAGAGCGAGAACACATGCATGATGAACAGGAGGAACATAAACATCCCAATTCAGGCCAGACTCCTTGTCCCTGCAGAGGAGCAAAGCCACCTCGAAGTCCGTTGAATTGTCTGGAGGATGCTCTGGGAAAGTCAGTGAGATCTGACATGAAGAGGTCAGACGTGACAATCTAATTCAACAGAATCATGTGTCTAAGAGAATCTGCAAGTGTCTCCTAGCATTTCCCTTCTATTCTTTATATGTGTGCACACACATCGCTGTGTATATACAAGTGAATGCTGGTGTGCATGCATATATGTGTGCACGTGGAGGCCAGGGGTCAATGTGGGGTGTTTTCCTCAATTGCTTTCCTCGTTATTTGTAAATATACATTATATTTTTAATTGTATGCTTCTTTCTGTGGGTATGTACGTCCCAGTATGTGTGGGCACCCTCAGAGGCCAGAAGAGGGCATCAGACCCCCTCTAGGTGGAGTTACTGGTCGTTATGAGCACCCAATAAAGGTGTTGACAACCAAACTTGGGTCCTCAGCCAGAGCAGAACATACTCTTAACTGCTGAGTCATCTGTCCAACCTCACCGTGTTATTTGGAGACAGGGTCTGTACTGGTTAGCTTTTCAACTTGACACAAGATATAAATTATCTAGGAAGAGGAAGCATCAACTGAGAAAAATGCCTCCATCAAATTGGATTGTAGGCAAGTCTGTGGAGGCATTTTATAGATTAGTGATTGATGTGGGAGGGCCCCATCTACTGGAGATGGTGTTATTTCTGGTCAGGTGGTCCTGGGTTGTATAAAAAGCAGGCTGAGCAAGCCATGGGAGCAAGCTAGAAAGCAGCATTCTTCCTGACTTCTGCTTCAGCACTTGCCTCCAGGTTCCTGCCCTGAGTTCCTGCCTTGGTTTTCCCTTGATAGTAGTGTGTAACACATAAGCCAATTAAGCCGTTTCCTCCAAAGATTGCTTTTGGTCACATTGTTTAATCACAGTGATAGAAACCCTAACTCATACAGGGCCTTTGACTGTACTGCCAGCTCGGTCATTTGGTTGAACTAACTGGCCAGTGAGCCCCAGCGATCTTCCTGTCTCCACTTTTCCAGTGCTGGGATTACAAGGGTGTGTCACCATATCTGGCTCTTTTACATGCTAAGTAGAGATTGAATTTAGATCTTCATGTTTGTGCAGCAGGCACAATGTTTGGAAAGGAATGGAACCTTTAGGAGCTAGAGCCCTTACTGGAGAAAGAGAGTCACTGAAGGAAGGTCTTGAGGCTTTGTGCCTGGCTCCACTTCCTGCTCATCCTCTGCTTCCTGAGTGCAGATGTAATGTGACCACCAGCGCTTGCTCCTGCTTCTGCCCCTGTGTCTGTCTCGCCTGTCATGACAGAATATATTCCTCTGTAACTGTGCTATGTCTCCCCTGTCATGACAAACTACATTCCTCTGTAACTGTAAGCACAAATCAACCCTTTCCCTCTTAAGTTGCTACGTCAGAGTATTTAATCATAACAGTTGAAAAGTAACTAAGGTAGCCTCTTACCAATTCCTTAAACCTCCTAGTTATAGCTATAATCTTTTTCTTTCCTAAAACTTCAGATACTAGGCATCAATTTTTTGCTGGATTATTTTGGCTGTACTGCATGTTGAACAGAGAGTCTTATGCATGCTTGGTAGATGCTTGACCACTGAGCTTTATCCCCAGCTCTCTGTTTCCTCTTCCCCTCTCCCCCTTTGCTCCCTTCTTCCCTCTCTCCTTCCTTCCTTCCTTCCTTCCTTCCTTCCTTCCTTCCTTCCTTCCTTCTTTCCTTCCTTCCTTCCTTCTTTCCTTCCTTCCTCCCTTCCTTCCAATACCTTTAATTTTGAAACCCCGAAATTGGCCAAGCTGTTTGAACTTGGTTTGCAAACCAGGAAAATCTAAAGCTGTTCTTGCCTCAGGCTCCTGAATGCAAATGATTTTAAATATGAACTAGTATTCCTTTAATTCTTTCATAGCAAACTCTCCTCTTCCCACCAACAGCATGACCCAAGAGGAAGACCATCTTCTCTGTCTTCCCCTCTTGGGACAACTAGCTCAGAAGAAAACCAACGTCAGCTAAGATGGGCAGTTATCTGGAAGGACAACTTCTCTCTCTATATGCCATTTAAAAATAAACGCTTTGGGGACTGAAGAGATGGATTAGTGGTTAAGAATGCTTGCTGCTGTTGTGGGGGACTGGAGTTCAGTTCCAGCACCCACACCTGGAGTCTCAACCCCACCGGAAACTCCAGCTCCAGGAGATCTGATGGCCTTTCTGGCCTCTGTGGGCACCTTGCATGTATGTGCATGTATAAACACACACACACACACACACACAAATCTAAAAGTAAATGTTTGCTTCCCATAATTGCCTAATGTTTTAGGCAAAAGCTTTCTTTCTTATATTTTTTTCCTTATATTGAAAATAATTTTTTTCACTTAATGTATTCTGATTATAGTTTCCCCTCCCTCCACCTCTCCCAGCTCCTCCTCCTCTCCCTTCCCATCTAGGTCTACCCCTTTCTGTCTCTCATTAGAAAACAAACAGGCTTCTAAGGAATAATAATAATAAAGTAAAATAAGACAAAACAAAAACTAGCACATTGGAATAAGACAAAATAAACAAATAGAAGGAAAATATCCCAAGAAAACAATCAAGAAAGAGATATAGATGCAGAGACCCACTCATTCTCACACTCAGGAATCCCGTAAAAAACATTAAACTGGAAGCCATAATATATGTGCAAAGAACCTTTAGGGTTAAAAGAGAAAAGAAAAAAATATAAATACAATAAAAATAAATTTAAAAATAAGATTAAGAAAGTAAAATCTCTGACACAATATTATGAGACAAGGAACCTCCAGAGATGCTTTCGGGTTCCTTTTTTGTTGGCCATTTGCTGCTGGGCACAAAGCCTATCCTTAAGAATAGTTGGTTTCCACAGGTGGTGGTGCACACCTTTAATCCCAGCCCTCAGGGAGGCAGAGGCAGGTGATCTGTGTGAGTTCAAGGTCAGCCTGGTCTACAGAGTGAGTTCCAGGCCAGGCAGAGCTACACAGAGAAATCCTGTCTCAACCCCACCCCTACCCCCAAAGGGTTGTTTTCCCAGGGAGACTCCTTTGGAAAAAACTAAATTTTCATTTGCAAGTGGTTATCAATTGGAGATATCTTCTGAATCAGGCACAGGGGCATGTGTCCACTTCTTTCAGCTCTAGGACCCCATCTGGTGCAGACCTGTGCAGTTCCTGTGCATGCTGCCTCAGACTCTGTGAGTTCTTATGTGTGCCAATCCTGTTGATTTAGCGGGCCTTGTTTTCTTGGTGTCCTCTATCCCTTCTGGCTCTTACACTCTTTCTGCCTCCCCGTTGGAGGGGTTCCCTGAACACTAAGGGGAGGGATTTGATGTGTTCCAAGGTCTCTCACTCACTGCATAATGTTCCCATCGGCTGCTGAGGAAGCTTCTCTGATGATGGCTGAGCAAGGCGCTGAGCTGCTTCCTTAGCAAGAATGTATATGTGATTCTAATTTGAGGCAAATCTGCTGGTGTTCTCAACAGAGCAGCCGTAGACATGTCACTGATGGCTATTTAGATGGGATCGTTCCCCTACTTGTTTTTGGACCTAGCATTCTACTACCTAAGGATACTGTGGTTGTTTGGCATCACATTGGTATTATAATTTGATGTTTTGTAGTCTGTAATGGGTATTTCTTCTGAGTGTGACATGATCATTGAGAAGAGACTGCTGTAGGGAATGACAAAGTACTTTGCACCGCCTTCCAGTCTAAACAGTGAAATAAGAGAGCACAGAGGTATCTAGGGCAGAGTCATGGTGACAAAACTTCCAACACCCCCTCATAGACATAGGTGGAGTGGGAGGAGAGGATCACTAGGATTTCACCCGAGATGCTACCACCACCCCCTCCTGCCTTCTAGCTCCACCTGGTCTTGGGTAGGACTGATAGAGTATATAAGAAGTAACAGGTAGACAGGGAGGGGGATCTCCAAAGATGCTACTGCTGTGTGTCATCACCCACACACCTGTAAGCAGTCCCTTACTCAGTGAGCTCATTAGTTCATTATGCTGGACTTGAATGGAGCTGTTTCTTTGATCTGTTATTGCCCTATCAGGGTGAATAGATGCTTCTTTATGTCTCCTCCAGAAAAGTTATGCAACAGAAATTCTTAAAATTAAGAACATCATTGAGACTAGAAACAGGTGTGCATACAAGTGAAGTGTGTGTGTGTGTGTGTGTGTGTGTGTGTGTGTGTCATGTGCAGGTGAAAGTTTATGAGCCTTGGCTCATTACTGGTTTGCTTTGCCTGTTTCTTGCATGTGGATGGATATACAATCCCTCAGCTAACTGCTGTGGCTCTTTATTGCTTCTGTCTCCATTATGGACTCTCTCTCTGGGAACTATAAGCCAAAATAAGCACTTTTTTTTCCCATAAGTCACTTTTCATCCTGGTGTTTTATTATATCAACAAAAAGTAAGGCATATGCTACCCTATTGTGTTATGGACACCATGCCTTGCCCTGTGGCATTTACTAGACCATGGTTTCCACGATTTAAAACCACCCTAGCTCATGCTACCGAAACTCAGAACATGCCTGTCTCATAGAGACTGAACCATGACAGTGCCTGGCAGAGTCCAAAGAGGGTGATTGTTGGCAGACTCTGATTATCCAACTTCTGAATCTGTAAATTCACATCTGAGATAAAGTGGAATGCAAGGTCTAGATCCTCAGCTCTGGGCATGCCTGCTTCCGGGTTGTGACAACAATGCAAGACGATGTGCAAGAAGGTGAGGTGCTGATGAGATGGTTCATCAGTAGAGGTGCTTGCTGCCAGCCCGATGATCCAAGCTCGATCCCTGGGACCTCTATAGCAGTTGTCTTTGAACCCTCATACACACAGTATGGCATCCCTACGTTCCCCCTGCCCCTGCCACCACACACAATAAAATAAATAAAAATTTAAAAATGTACAGATGTGAGAAGATGAGCAGTGGAAGTAATGTCTTCATTAGCATAATCCAATATGGAAAGGATGAAAGACTGAGAAGTTGTGCTAATTGTCCCCATTGCTGCAGTCAAATAGGCAACCAGAAGCAACTTGGAAGAGGACATTTTATTTTGGCTAAAGTTTAAGAAGAGATACAGTCTCACGTCAGGGAAGGCATAGCAGCAGGGGCAGCTGGGGCAGCTGGAGCAGCTGGGGCAGCAGGAGCAGCAGGGGCAGCAGGAGCAGCTGGAGCAGCAGGGGCAGCTGGAGCATCAGGGGCATCTGGAGCAGCTGGAGCAGCAGGGGCAGCTGGAGCAGCTGGAGCAGCAGGGGCAGCTGGAGCAGCTGGGGCAGCAGGAGCAGCTGGGCAGCTGGAGCAGCAGGGGCAGCTGGAGCAGCTGGAGCAGCTGGGGCAGCAGGAGCAGCTGGGCAGCTGGAGCAGCAGGGGCAGCTGGAGCATCAGGGGCATCTGGAGCAGCTGGAGCATCAGGGGCAGCTGGAGCAGCTGGAGCAGCAGGGGCAGCTGGAGCAGCTGGAGCAGCTGGGGCAGCAGGAGCAGCTGGGCAGCTGGAGGAGCAGGGGCAGCAGGGGCAGCAGGGGCAGCTGGAGCAGTAGGAGCAGCAGGAGCTGGTCACATTGTATATGCAGCCAGGAAACAGAGACTTGATAGGATGTGGAGCTGAGCTATAAAACCTTTATGCTTGGTCTGGAGAGATGGCTCACTTGGTAAAGGACTTGCCTCATAAGCATGAAGACCTGAGTGCAGATACCCAGCAATCACAAAAAAAAAAAAAAATTGGGTTCAGTGGCAAGCATCTGCAACCCCACTATGTTTCCAGGGGAGAGGGTCAAGCAGAGACAAGTGGGCCCTTGGAGATCACTGGCCAGTCAGTGGGCTCTGATTCTAGTGAAGGACACTGTCTCAAAACCCAAAACCCAAAACAGGGTAATGATAGCGGAAGACGCCTAACATCTTTGGTCTCCACATTCATGGTGAATGTATCTCAAAGCCTGCCCCTTGTGGCCAACTTCCTCCAGTAAAGCTCTAGCTTCCAAAGACTCCATAGCCTTTCTAAACAGCATCTCCATCAGAGGACCACACTCAAGCACAGGAGCTTATGAGCAACACTTCACATTCAAACCACAAAAGACATGGGAACCCCAGTCACCCACCGGGCAGAGTGTGCACACAGTCTTGTAGCTCTATTCCTCATCATACACGTGCTCCAAGTAAACCCTGTATGTGGTATTACATCAAACCCAGACTGTGTCCACGAGTGTCTACCCACCTCTGGGAAGAGTGAGGCAACTGGATGGAGGTGTGTATTATCTGGTGAGTGTGGTGATTGTGTGTATGTGAGGATAGCCTGAGCCACATGGATTCAGTATTTATAGCAGGTACACTCAAACATTGGACCCTATTCTTTTTGTATATACACATGGAGGGGTAGTGCCAACAGAAACTTCATTTCACACAGCAGTGGCAGCTGTACCCTCAGTGCCCATGGCAATTCCTTCAGTATACATCACAAGGTGGTGTGTCAAGCAGAGGGAACACATTCTATTTCTGTCCCAGACTATAGAAAAGATCAGGAATGCCAGAGCTAGTAAGATGTTGTTGTGGTGCAATCGTTGGTATGAATGAACTCATAACTGTGATTTGATCTTGATTGCCAACTTAGTTCTCAAGTCACTTGGGAAATGCCTCTAGGGGGGGATCTGGGGGACATTTTCAGAAAGGACTGGTTGAGGGGAGAAGATCTTCTCCCAGAGTGTACAACACCTTCTAATGGTGGGCCAGTTTAAAATGTTCTAAGTGGACTAGAGAGACAACTTAGCAGACAAGAGCAGGTGACTCGCTGTTGGTTCCCTGCACCTATATTCCTGCATCCCACAACCACCTGTAACCAGCTCCAGGGTATCCAATGCTGTCCCTTGTCCTCCAAGGATACTGCAGACATGCACAAGCACACACACACACACACACACACACACACACACACACACACACACACGTGTATGCACAAACAAAGGTCTATGAAAAACTCAAGGTTGCTTTTGCCTGCCTGCTTTCTTGCTGGTGGTAAATGGGTCTATTCTGTCGCTGTTGCTGCTGCTAATCTTTGCTGACATCAGACTCCATCTCCATTGGCTTCCAATATAGACTGAAGACCAGCAACTCTACCAACATCTTGTAGGCCTCCAGCTCCAGGATTGGGACTGCTGGGGTATGTGCATCCTAGGCTGAGCATCTTCGCAGTTCACAGTCTCTCCAGCATGGAGACATCCATTGTCGGATTACCCAGGCATGTCTGGTGCATGCCGATCTATTAACTCCTCTTTGTAGTATAAATTTCTTCTTGTCCTGCTCCTCTAGAGAACCCTTCTACAGAACTGTTTTAGCATCTGGCTCCCAGTGAACAATTGGCTGACCAGGAACACACCATACTGACTTGCTCCTTCCAGAGGAGACTTCAGGACCACCTCGGAAGCAGAAGACATGTTTGTGCTAGAAGAATACAGAAGAAGAGAAGGCAGCCGAACTGACTAGGCAGCTTGCTACCTGCACAACACTCTGCATAGTTATTCAAGAGCGAGAGGCATGCTTAACTTATGTGTAGCATTTCTTGCTCATAAAGAAGAGAAACTGTAAGAAAAAGCAATAAAGGCATATTTAAAAAAACTGTTTCAAGATTCTCAGATGATGCTGATAAACTCCTGTTAAAAAATATAAAATCTATTTCCCCAAAAGTGAAAAAAAAAGTCTCTGTGCAAAAATAACTAGCAAAATTGCCAAGGAGTGGAGAGAGGTAGCCTTGGACTTGTGAGAATTATCAATCTGAAAAGTCTATCATCCAAAGACCTTGTACATCAATACCATAATTTGAATTATGGAGCTGGGCTGCACCTTCATTTACATGGTCCTTCCCCAAGTAGCCAGATAATATCAATATCTTGCATTTCTATGACTACCGTCTTCCCAGATGGCTTCATTAAATTGTATGTTTTATGAGACCTTCTTTCCGAAACGTGGTCATCTCCGAATGAGAATGATGCTCCTGGGTGACTCGGGCGAGGGGAAAATCGTGTTTTGCATTTATGCTGTCTTTCTACCCACGATCATAAAAACGTTCAGTTAGCAAGCATTGCCTGAGCATCTGCGTGGGCAGAGCCGCAGACAAGTCTGTAGACAGTGACATACGGAAGATTGAAAGGTGTGGTCCCGGAGCTGGGGAGATGCCTCGGTCAGTAACGTGCTTGCCGTGCAGATATGGAGACCTGAGCTTGCATTCCCAGCACTCACATAAAAAGCCAGGTGCAGGAGGCCATGTGGGCTGGACTTCTGCCACAAAATTCCCGGAAGCTTTCGGCGGAACTGGCACCTGGAAGCAAGTTCCAGGGAGGTATAGGGAAGCAAGAGAGGTTTAGTCAGATGACGTAGGCAGGCCTAGGCAGGAGAAGCTGAGGTCCCTACTTGGTACAGGAGACCGTGGGGGCTAGGCTTCTGGAGCAAAATTCCTGGG
Organism: Peromyscus eremicus; assembly: GCF_949786415.1. Taxonomy (NCBI): domain Eukaryota; kingdom Metazoa; phylum Chordata; class Mammalia; order Rodentia; family Cricetidae; genus Peromyscus; species Peromyscus eremicus. The sequence goes on along the minus strand of NC_081431.1, from coordinate 70,733,693 downwards.
AGCTGTGGGCAGGCCTGGTGCAGGAGGCTGCAGGGCTGGTGGTAGTGTTAGCAGAACACAGGGACAAGGAAAGAGAGCAGGAATACAGGCGGCGGATGGATGCAAGCAGACGGCAGCGTGGCGGTGATGGGGCAATGAAGGGCCCGCGGAAGGCTTCACCAAAATGAGCTGTGCATGAAGAAGCGACTGGGAACCTACGATCTTGAAATCCAGATAAAAACAATTTAATGAGGGAATTGTACAGCGTATGTGATATGAAAGAACCGGAGAGAATACGGAGAGAATACTGTGAGAAAAGGTTTGAGTGGGGATTGGGACAGAGGAGTAGGGGACTGGTTAACCAAAACTTAGGATATATGAAGGAGTCTTATGAAACCCCACTGCTTTGCACTCTAATTAAAAAATGTAATTTTTAAGGGGGGGAGGGTTGAATTCAAGTACTCTATATTTGTGAACAATGCTGTTCCCAGAAGATATCTGTTATTAAATGAAAATCTCAGTGCTGGGCGTGAATTACTTCCCTGAGATTTATTGGTCCAAGTGGCCCCAGAAGCACCAAAAAAAACCTTAGAGGCTAGTGCTGTCGCTCTTAGTGCCTACCGAAACTTGATGGCAGGATCCTATCACTGAAGGCAGCGCTTGCTTTGGTTGCAGGACACAGAGAAGTCAATCTGGAACTGACCAGAAAATTGTCCCCGCTCTCAGCCACGCACAGTGCTGGAAAGCGCTAAGCCAGCTGCTGGGGATGAGGAGACATCAGTGGTCCTGAAGCTTACATGCTGCAATACTGACCAGCTAGGCGGGATGTGCCCGCTAATACCACAGTGCCAAAGCTGCTTATGGATGCTCTCTTGGATGTGAGACCTGCTCCATGGGAGGAGAGAATTCATGGCTGGTGTTGTGAACACAGCCGAAAACGTGGTTAGGGAAATCATGGGCCCTAGAGGAGAAACCTTGTGACATCGGTTTTTCTAAATCGTTATGTTGTCAAACCACCTTATGAATATTTAGGAGAATAACTGTAGATTTTTGCTGTAGATCTATGTAGATCTATGCTCCCAACCTTGCCAGAGAAGTTTCTTATTGTGGTGTGCAGGGCATTTACCCACCAACCCCAGAGCTCCCCAGAGTTTTCTTGAGTGCAAGCAGCAGGAAATATTAGATAGAAGGATTTAGATTGTGGAGATAAACAGACAGAAAATAAAGGAAACCTGGAAAGGGCCTGGAACCTGTTCCAATGAGCCTTGACTAGCTCTGCCCCAGGGTATTTATAGAGACGCCAAGGGGTGGAGCAAAAGACCTCCTCCCCCAGCACAGCCAAGTGCAGACCATCTCAGACACCTGCACTCAGGCCCGTGGTCCTAATCATCCTCTCTATGTGGACCTGCTGGGTAAAGCCACGAGGAACCTGAAAACGGGCTCCCACAGTGGTGGATAGTGGTTAATGTGGAGGTGCATTCATTACTGCTCAAAATGCCAAGAATAAGCAACAGTGAGTGCTTAGCCACAGACAGGACATCTATAGAGAGCCCCCTTGCAAGACTCAGGGAACATCTTGGAAGAGAGGACTAAAAGAATGTAAGAGGCGGAGGACGGGGAAGAGCGATGTGAACCGCTGCTGGACATGGCTTGGCTACTGCACATGCACAGCAGATGTAGTTACATGCACAAGTTCAAGCCAGTCAGAAGCCCAGCATGGAAGACAGAGGGAGTCCTGAAGCACCACCTGCAGCCGCAGCTGAGGAGCAGTTGGCAGCTGGTGGCTGCTAGAGGCGAGCATGGCCGTCTGTACCTGTCCATGCCCCAGGGGATGATGACCCCAACCCATGCCAGTGGGACAGCACTCATGACTCAGTGGGCTATTTTTTTAAAAATTTAATAACAAAGTTTAAAATAAAATTTTAAAAAGGGGGACTTGAAATTGGGAGGGAGATATGATGGGAGACTGAGGGGAATTGGAGGAGAGAGATTAAGATCAATTGTATACATGCATAAAATTTTCAAAAGAGTAAATACAAATTAAAAAAAATCGAGGTGTGGTTACATGTGCCTGTAATCTCAATATCAGGTAGATGGAAGCAGGTGGATTTTGGGGGCTTTGGGGTCAGCAAGCTGGGCTGACTGGTGAATTCTAGGCCAGTGAGGGCATAGTGGCACACGCCTTTAATCCCAGCATTAAGGAGGCAGAAGCAGGCAGATCTTCATGAGTTTGAGGCTAGCCTGGTCTACATACAAAGTTCCAGGCCAGTCAGGGAGACACAGTGAGACCCTGTGTTAAAGAAACAAACAATAAGATGGAAAGCAACAGAGGCAGATGCTCGGCATCGACCTCTGACCTCTGCACAAATATGCAGACAGGTGCACCTGCACACACTCACTACAGGAACACACACACACACATGCTCGTGCACACACTGCGTTGTCCCCACCCTCCAGTGCCTCAGTTTTTATTGTGAAGTATACTCATTTCACAAATGTGCAAACTCCCGGGCAGGAGAAGTCTGGGGATTTGATAGAAGTCCTAAGAGAGCAATTTTCCTTTCCAGGGTGGGTCTGATACACTCGGACATTAGCATCTGCAAATGTTAAAAAGTATATTTCAAACATGTACCATGTTTTAAAGTCAGGACCAGATTTACTTAAGAAAGGGAAGATCAGCCCTCTAAAAGGAAAATGAGAAAAGGGTCTATTAAATTGTCAATATGTGTTTGTCAATGTTCCCAAGGAAATAGAATTCTGGTCATTATAGTGGAGGGACAAGAACTCTGACCCAGATGAGGTCAGCTGATTTCAGAATTAAATCAATCTTGTTTAAAAAAAAAAAAAAAAAAAAGCAAGATCTGGGGCCTGTGAGATATCTCAGCAGGCAAAGGAGCTTAGTGGCAGGTCTGATGCTTTGAGTTTGATCCCTGGGACCCCACATGATATAGGGAGAAGGCTTATTTCCATAGGTTGCCTTTCGGACACACACACACACACACACACACACAGAGAGAGAGAGAGAGAGAGAGAGAGAGAGAGAGAGAGAGAGAGAGAGTCACACACAAATGTTTTTAAAAAAGAGGAAGCATTTACTATGGTCTCCTATTCCTTGTTCTCCCTCTCTGTCATAGTAAATGAAGACCACATGAGAATAGGAAGAAGCAAAGTGCTAGAGAGGCCCACAGAAATCCACAAAGATACCCCCACAACAGACTGCTGGCAATGGTCGAGAGACAGTCCAAACTGACCTACTCTGGTGATGGGATGGCCAAACACCCTAATTGTCATCCTAGAAACCTCATCCAACTACTGAGGGATCTGGATGCAGAGATCATGACTAGGCCCCAGGTGGATCTCTGGGAGTCCAATTAGCGAGAATGAGGAGGGTTTATATGAGAGAGAATTGTTAAGACCAAGGTTGGATAAAGCACAGAGACAAATAGCCAAACGAACGGAAACACATGAAATATGAACCAATGGCTGAGGGGTCACCAACTGGATCAGGCCCTCTGAGTGGGTGAGACAGTTGATTGGCCTGATCTGTTTGGGAGGCATCCAGGCAGTGGCACCGGGTCCTGTGCTCATTGCATGAGTCGGCTGTTTGAAACCTGGGGCCTATGCAGGGTCCCTTGGCTCAGCCTGGGAGGAGGGGACTGGACCTACCTGGACTGAGTCCACCAGGTTGATCTCAGTCTGTGGGGAAGGCTTTGCCCTGGAGGAGATTGGAATGGGGGGCGGGCTGGGGGGAAGGTGAGGGGGGCGGGAGGGGGGAGAACAAGGGAATCTGTGGCTGATATGTAGAGCTGAATTGTATTGCAAAATAAAAATTAAAAAAAAAAGAAACAAAAAAAAAGAGGAAGCAAAAAACAAACCAAAACAAACACTCTGTTAGCTTTTATCTAGGACTTTCTCCCTATTCTTAACAGTATCTGTTGTTTTGGGAGTCTTTTTTTGAGTATACCCATTCTGATTGGAGTAAGATAGAATCTCAAGGTATTTTTGATTTTCATTTCTGTGGTAGATAAAGACATTGGACATTTTTCAAGCCTTTGAAATTGGCCATTGGTTCTTTTTATGGGTATATGACTTTGAGTATATGTGGGTATACATCTATGGGTCTGCATTAGAGGCTAGAGGACAACTTTGAGTATCATTTCTCAGGAACAGCAGCCATCTCCTTTGAGACAGGGTGTCTCATTGGCCTGAGCTCACCAAGTAGAGTAGGCCAGCTGGCCAGCAAGCCCCAGGGATCTGCCCGTATCCACCTTCCCAGCCCTGCACCACTGTGCCTGGATATTTTGCATGGGTTCTAGGCATTTTAACAGCTGAACCACTCCCCAAGCCCCATTTCCTCTTTTGAGAAGTGTCTGTTCAGTTGATCTGCCCATTTACTGGTTGGCTTATTTATTCTTTTGGCATTTCATTTTCTTATAAATTTCAGGTATTAATCTCCTGTCAGGTGACTAGCAAGCAAAGGTTTTCATTTATTCTTCACGGCGGGTTGTCTCTTTTCTCTTCACACTGCTGTTTCCTGTGGTGTACAGAAACCTTTTACCGTGGTGCAATTCTATCTGTGTGTTCTTTGGATTGTTTCCTAAGCTCCAGAGCTAATGATTCACAAATCATTTCCTATGACAAAGGGAAATTTATACCACCTCAGATTCTGCTATTCAACCCAAATCAGAACGATGGGCCATCTGAGCAAGGGGTGTGTGTGGCTCTGATGTTTACTTAGCTTGTGGACGACAAGGGATAACATCAAAGTCCAAAGGCTGTGTCTCTTTCTGTAAGCAATTCTCAGTTGTTTTCAACATATTAGTCAACTGATGAAAACAGGAGAGGTTCCAGGATGTCAACTTCAAAAGACTTCATCTAATCTCAGGCTGTTTTCTAGTATTCTAAACCTTTGCTTGCCTAAATGAGGACTTTCTTCAGACATGTCTAATATGGTGGTTCTTTCTGTAATAAAACTCAAATTTTAGCTTAAAAATGAACCAGCTAGGGCTGGGGACATAGCTGAACTGATACAGTGATGTCCAGCATGATGGAAGCTATGGGTTCAGCCCTTGCGCTGCGTAGACAGGGTGTGGAAATGCAAGCCAATCATGCCAGCACAGCACTCAGGAGGTAGAGGCAGGAGGATCAGAAATCTAAGGTCATCCTCGGCTACATAGTGAATTCAAGGCCAGCCTAGATACAGGAGACCCTATCTTAAAGGCAAGCAAGCAGACCAGCACTCCAAATGAAACTGTAACCTCTCAAACACTGGAAAGTCTAAAAACCTGCTCAACAAAATTAAAGCACTAGATTGTATACCAATACTGCAAGTGCTGTAGGAATTCAGAGAAGGAAGGGTGTTGTGGTCGAAGACAACCAGAAAACTCTTCAAGGTAGAGAAGGAGCTTGAAGTGGGCCTTAAGGAATTCTTAGATTATAATAGTCACCGAAAGAGGGCTTTAACCCTAAAAGTATCTTAACAAATGGCAGGACTTCCAGAGGCAAGTCAAAGGATAATTCCATCCCAGCATGAAGTTTTCACTGACTTCTCAGCACAAAGAAAAGCAAAGAACAGTACCTTGACTAAGTCCCAGTGATTAAACCTAGTACAAAGACTGTCCTGAATTCTGAGACAGAGCTCTCTGGTTTAGAGGTAAAACGTCTATTTAAAGAGATAGTAGTAGGCTACAGCGAGTAAAGTGCTTGTCTTGCAAGTGTGAGGACTTGAATTTGATCCCAAGAATTCATGCTAATAAGCTAGGCATGGTGGGGCACACTTGTAATCCTAGAACTGATGAAATGGAGACAGGTAGATCCCCAGGGCTCTCTGGATGCCCAGCTTAGCCCACTTAGCTCTAAGTTAAGAGGGAGGCTATCTGAAAAAAAGGGGGGGACTGGGTTAAGGGGAGGAAGAAAGAAAAGGAGCTTGGATGGTACCCAAGAAAGAACTTGTCCTCTGACCTCCACACACAGGCACATGCATGTAAGAGGTGGTATAGCAGTGAATGAGTAATAGGTGTTTTCTTTTGTGGACTAATAACATAACATTTGTCTTCCATGTATGTGGTTCTATCTGTCTATCTACCTCTCTACCTACCTGTCTATCACCTGTCTATCATCTATCTGCCTATCTCTATCTATCTATCATCTATCTATCTATCTATCTATCTATCTATCTATCTATCTATCTATCATCTATCTACCTACCTACCTACCTATCAATCCATCTATCATCTTTTTATCATCAATCTGCCTATCTATCCATCTGTCATCTCTCTGCCATCTATCTATCTATCATCTATCTATCAATTTATCTCTTATCTTGTCTCTACATATTTGTGTCTACATTTCCGCCCTTTGAAATTATATTAGTTAATAAATCCAAAGACCTGGAACATTCCAGTTGGCTGATCTTTCTGGTCTGTGGACTTTGCTGTAGCCTTTATCAGGTAGGCTAGGAGGTCAACAGCATCATTGAACTTTAGGGTTTCAGTTCCCTGTCCCCTGTTTGGTCACAGTAGGCAGTGCTAATCAGACTTAGCTTATAATGACGTAGTTAAACTCCAAAGGCTAAACCCAAAGATCTAGGTCTCAGCACCCAGACAAACAGTATCGACGTAGTTAAACTCCAAAGGCTAAACCCAAAAGATCTAGGTCTCAGCACCCAGACAAACAGTATCTGCTCTGTAGACTTTTCCTTTGCTTTACAGCCACTTGCCACGTTGGCAGCAAAGTAGATGCCAGGCTGTTTACCAATGTCCTTGCTTGGCAGTGATTAAATAAAGGAATAGTTTCTCAATCCTTCCTCTCTCTACCCAGGCAGCGTGATGAGGTATTTGGAATGTGACTCCAGCACAGGCAGGGTGAGTTTCCTCCTCAGAGGTCAGCCTTAGGTATTTAAAGTCCTACTTCACTTCTGGATACAGGGTGGAACTATCCCTCTCAGTCACCAAACACCCTCCTCTCGGAACAGTGTGGAGAAACAGTGTTGTAGTACAAAATGTTAAGGTTTTTCTGTTTCCAAAGTTGCCATGTATCTCCTGGATCCTTATTAAAAAATATTAAGGAAACATTTTTTGAGGCAGTAAAGGCTGATGCTCAGTAAAATATAATAAGAGAGGGGATCAAGACTAAAAAAGAAAATAGTGTTCTAAGAACATCTGCCAGCTATACATCTGCCAGAATATTATTTTCTAGAATATACAAAGAATTCAAAAACTTAAGCATCAAGAAAGCAAACAACCCAATTTGAAAAACAAACAAACAAAAAAACCTTCTCACCAAACAGAGCGTTCTCAAAAGAAGAAATACAAGTGGCTAGGAAACATTTTAAGAAGTGTTTACCATCCTTAGCCACTAGGAAAATGAGGATTAGAAGTACTTGAAATCTGGGGCTGGAGAGATGGCTCAGCAGTTAAGAGCGCTGGCTGTTCTTCCAGAGGTCCTGAGTTCAATTCCCAGCAACCACATGATGGTTCACAACCATCTGTAATGAGATATGGCGCCCTCTTCTGGCCTGCAGACATACATGCAAACAGAACACTGTATACGTATACATAATGAATAATTCCCCAAAGCACGTCTTCTAAAAAAAAAAAAAAAAAAAAAAAAAAAAAAAAAAAAAAAAAAAGTACCTGAAATTTCATCTTACTCCAGTCAGAATGGCCAAGATTAAGACAACAAAATGCTGGTGAAAAAGTGTGGAAAGGTGATCCCTCAGGCACTGCTGGTGGGAATGCAAACTGCTGTATGAAAATTACTGTGCCATTCCTTAGAAAGTTAGAAGCAAATTTACCATCTAACCCAGCTATACCATTCCTGGGAATATACCCAGAGGACTTTAAATCTGACTACAGAGACCCATGCTCATCCATGTTCATTGATGTTCTCTTCATAATAGCTAGGGTATGAAAACAGTAACTAGAGTGGCAGGAGATACCCAAAGGTGCAATTGTGGTATGGATGTGGTGGTGGAAACTAACCCCTTCATGATGGGATTTAAGGCCCACTCCCCAGGAGGAAATACATGCTCAATACTCTAAATACCGTCAAGAACCTAGGGGTGAACCTACTACTATAATTTTGCTGAATGGACACAGATTGTTTCAATAGAAACATAGATTAATGTCTATCAACTGATGAATGGATAATGTAAATGTACTTACAATTGGCTGTTATTCAGCTATAAAGAAAAATAAAACCTTGAAATTTTCTCATAAGCAGATCCTAGCATTAAATTTTTAGATCTGTATGTTTAATTTAGAGTATAGATGGAATATAGGTAACTAGAAAGGGGTGAGTAAGGTGGTAAGGAGACGTTGATATCTTAGGGGAGTAGAGGTAGTAAAATGTTGGTTACATGAAGGAGAATAATGAAGAGACAGGTTGAGGTTGGGAAAGGGATGAGAGGGTAGGGTAGAGGAAGGGGTGGAGAAGGAATAACTAACATTAAGGACATTTGAAAAAAATGTATGGAAGTCCACTATTTTATAAGTGTCATAAATGTATATATTCATATAAAAGTTGAATTGGGATTACCCTACATAGGCTCCTAACAGATGCCATAAGCTGTTAAATAAAAATCTCAGTGCCAGGTGTGGGATAGATACTTGCCCTTGAGTTGTTGGTCAAAGGTGTTCCAGACACACACCCCCTCCACAACAATACAGGCCATGCTCTTGGTTGCTGACTAGAATTTGATGGTAAGACCCTATTTCTGGAAAAAAGTAACAAACACGAACTTTGGTCATAGGGTTCGGAGGAATCAAAGTGGTCCTGACCAGGAAGCTTTCCCTATTGGCTGTGTAGTTGCTGGGGGAGAAAAGTTTTTGGAAGTCTTTCCCAGATGTGAACCCTGTGAGCTACAATAACAACTGGTGTGGCAAATATGACCATAGCCACAGCAGTGGCATGAAGGTTATAGGGTTAGCCAATCTCTTTCTCAGTCAGAGAGACTGGATTGAAGGCCTACGCCATAGGAAGGAACAAATGCTGGAACTGTAAATCTGGCTGAGGACCCCATTATTGGGGGGATCATAGGCCTCGGGGTGAATCTACTGTTACTATTTTTGCTAACTGGACATTGTATCAAACTTCCCTCTAAATTTACATCTCTAAACCCAGAAACCACTGCAGCATCTAGACTTCATCAGAAAAGTTCCTTTGTGCAGTGGACAGTGGTTAATGCAGAAACTCAGAAATGGACAAAGTAAAGAGAATCCATGTCTGTCAGTGTTTAGCCACAAATGAGACATCTTTAATATAGTCCCTCCCCAACAGTGCTCAGGCACCATTGCAGAAGAGGTGACAGAAAGATTGTGAGAGCCAGAAGTCAGGTAGGACCACAGTGAAACAGTGTCTTCTGAACGTGGTAGGCCCTCTGCACTCATTAATTCCCAGAAGCCCAAGTTGCCTGCACAAACCCTGAAATGAGATGAAGCCAGTCAGCATTTCAGTATAGAAGGCAGAGGGGCTCCTGAGCAGCTGTGGACAGTTGATGGGTTCTGGGGAATAAAGCATCAGTTTTCTTTAAGAGTATGGTCCCTGGTAGGTTGGTCATGTCCCAGTGAATGGGCTGCACAAATAGGACTCTCTGTGTTATAAAGGGGAAAAAAAATGGAACACGAAGCTGGGAGGAGTGGTTTGTTGGGTGGTGGTGAATCTGGGAAAATCTGGGAGAAAAATGGGGAATAAATATAATTAAAATACATTATATGCATGAAGGAAGTCTTCAAAGAATTAATGAGAATATTATATTTTTTAAATCCCATGCTCTCTCCGATGTGTGTATCCCAGTTTTGGATGAATATTCATGTGTATGTACATAAGTAGTGGATGTTGGTATAGGTTATGAAACTATAAAGGAGACCACAGGAGGGGAAAGGAAGCACTGGAGAGGGAACAGAAAGATCCACATGACATATGAAGTAGGCACTGTGGAAAGCTAAAATGGTAGAGGGCAAGGGGGGAGAAGGAGAAGAAAGAAAGATGTTTGAAAATGCCCTAGTGAAACCTAATACTGTTATGGTGGAAATCGAGGTTCCCTTTGTGGTTCCTTGGTCTTCTTGATTAAATAATTCAAAAGTAGGCTCAGAAAATTTATTCTTTTTGAGTTAGAACTCAGAAGAGTAAGCAGGCTTAGCAGGGAGAGCTATAAGCCCCTGCAGGAGGGAGGGCTTCAGGGAGGTGCAAGAGCACTATCTCATTAAGGGATAATTATTCCTCCCATCTCCTTGGCCTTTCTTCAGGTGGAACCAACCTTCCTGAGGGATGGTCTCCTGGCCAGATGGTTGAATGTTAGTTAAACTTACTTTTTAAAAAGATATTGGGCTTTCTACATTTTATTTTGAGGCAGGATCTCACATTGCTCAGGCTAGCCTTGAATGTAGCTGAGTTACCTTGAACTTATGATCCTCTTGCTTCTACCTCCTAAGCGTTGAGCTTATGGTATGTACCACCATGCCCAGTTTTATGTGGTGTTGGATACAGAACTCAGGGCTTCAGTCATGTTACAAGCACTCCATTACCTGAGCTATATTTCTAGACTATTTTATATATTAATTTTAAAAAATTGTGTTTATGTGATGTGTGTGTGTGTGTGTGTGTGTGTGTGTGTGTGTGTTTGAGTGCATGAGAGGGGAAGGGGGAGGTGCCCTCAGAGGCCAGAAGAACCTGTAAGGTCTCCTGGAGCTGGGATTACAGTTGCTTGTAAGCTGCCTATCGAATTCAGGTCCTTTGGAAGAGCAGCGAATGCTCTTACCTGCTGAGCCAACTCCTGTTTTCTACACTTTAAGTGGCACATTCTTTTTTATTAGCTCATGAGCATCTGAGCTGTTTGGGGAAAAATTGAAAGCACAAATTCTATTTTCATCTTACTTCATCTGAAGAGCTGGGAATGAAGGCCCAGGTTGGGAGGTGACTGGCTGAAGGTCACCTGACGAGTCAGCCACAGAGCAAGGACATGAAGCTGATCCAGCATTATCACCCCTGCCTCCCTCCAATACCCCACTGGAATTGAAATCACTGCAACAGCCATTGCCAAGTGCTGGGGATGACTATTTGATAGTGGTCCTTTCAGTCTGCATGGGATGGTGCTCAGCTTTTCACTTCATCAGCACTGGGAGACAAGGACACAGCTCCGAGTAATATTTCATACTTAGCTCTGGGTTCCCTCGGCTTTATATTTCTGAACCTTCTTCCAGTTACTTGTAGGGCTTTATGATATAATTTAATTTCAGCTTATGGCTGGCGTTGGTACTCAGAAGAGCTGTAATTTGTCCTTTAAATTATTCACCCAGGGGAGTCAATGTTCTTAGAAAACGAGGAGCGGGAACCTATGAACTTCATCCCAGAAGAGGGACACATGACAGTGTTTCCTCTCTTGCTTGTTCTTTCCCACAATGCCTTATCTCTCGTGTTCAGCCCTGGCTGCTATAATACCTCCTCTTTCTGCAGAACATTTTCCATGAACAAATGAAGCAATTTATGGAGTATTTACACATTGACTAGTGACTAATTATACACCTGCAAGCCGTGCAACCATTCTAGACAAGCAACATTCCTCTACATCAGTTCCCCTTAGGAAGGTAACCTGGAGCTGATGGCAGAGGAAAACCAGCTGGACAGTCGGTTCTGGCTCTGACATTCAGATCGTTGAGTGCAGGAGCAGTGTATCATCTGTATGTGGCACCTCTGGGCTTGGTTACCCAGCAAAGCTTTTACAAAAGCAATGGCCACAAGGAACATGTGGTATTATGAGGTCATTTGTTGGGTAGGTTTTATGTAGAGCCAAAGTACAGAAGGGGGTTGTCATGGTTTCTAGTAGAAATGGTTAGAGATGAAGTCATAACTGGTCCAAATCTGAGAATAAGTGACTGTTGCCTGCTCATGTCAGACCTGGCAAGGCTCTTGGAACTCTGCGGAAAGGAGGGAAGAAAAATTGTCAGAGCTGGGGGGTCTGGGGGATAGCTGCAAAGTACTGTCCTCTGGATATGCCGTGGCCGCTGCACACATGAACACAGCAGTTGTGGCTATCTGCGCAAGACCAGAACAGTCAGGATCCCAGTACGGATGGGAGATGGGCTCACCAGTCACTTGTATGGCTGGAGAGCTATTGGTTTTGATGGCTGCTGGGGTGGGTGGGGTGTTTTCTTTACGGGTGTGGAAGATTTTCCGTGTCCTAATGAGAGTCCCATAGGCATTGGAATGTGGGCAACACTAATTGGACTCAGTGGGTTATTTAAAAAAGGAGACAGAATGAAAGCGGGGGAGGGATGTGTTAAGGAGTGTGTGTTTATGGTGAGTGGTAGGGGAAAGCTGGTGTAGATATAATCAAGACACACTGTGTGTGCATATGAAATTCTCAAAGAGCACGTGCACATGCACGTGTGTGTGTGTGTGTGTGTGTGTGTGTGTGTGTGTGTGTGTGTGTGTATGTGTCTGTCTGTCTCTGTGTGTGTGCCTCTATCTCTCTTTGTGTGTGTGTGTGTGTGTGTGTGTGTGTGTGTGTGTGTGTGTGTGTGTGTGTGTGTTGGGGCAAATCTGAGTTCAGAAGGCACCTGTTGAAGCTTCCAGGTTCTGTGTTCCAACATTGTTCCAGGGACACATGGTGAGATAATAGAAATAGAGACAGTCTCTTAAGAAAGAGAAGAGACTCTGAGAAAGGGAATGAGTTAGTGAGATGGCGAAAGGCTTATGTTCAAAGACACTGGGCCACGAGGTTCACCACCCTTTATAGGTCATGGCCATAGCACTCTCCTCTCGCTTTTGTGTGTCTGGGACTTTTCTCACACATGCTCTGTTTGTTTCGTGTAGCCAGGGTGAGGAAGGGCTTTCTGCCTTTGTCTCTGTCAGCTTCTTCCACACGTTAATCTTGATGTTGCAGACTCCAGTCCCACTCCCCTGCGGTGTGTGAGTATACTTAGTACTTTTCTGTTGCTGCGATAGGATACCTGACAAAATCATCTTAGGGGAGAAAGGGTTTATTTTGGCTTATGTTTCTGTAGGTCCATCATTGTGGGGAAGGCAAAGCAGAAAGAGTGTGAGGCCAGCCTGACACCTAGAAACCAGAGCGAGAACAGAAAGTGGGGCCAAGTTATACAACCTCAAAGTGCACACCATGGGATGATGTAATGGACTTCCTTAGCAAGGCTCCATCTCCCGAGGTTCCATAACCTTCCCAAACGTGACTACTAGCTAGGAACCTTCAAGCTCCGTGTGTGTGTGTGTGTGTGTGTGTGTGTGTGTGTGTGTGTGTGTGTGTGTGTAGCAGGCGATGAAGACAGGAGAAAAGGGTTGATAGTACTACATTTACAAGGATGATAAGAAAAGGAATTAAATCCTTTCAACATTTCATTTTTGGCACCAGATAAGTTGAAATGGATTCAGAAGGTGTTCTTGGATGAATTCAAACAGAAAATAGACAAGCTATCACATTTCAAGACAGAGTGGCAGCGTAAGCCTGTTAGAATATTTGATGCTAGTGTCCAGAATGAAGTGAGCAGCATGAAAAATGCTAATTTAGGCAGAGTTAAAGGAGACTAGTCTGGAATACCTGTGTTTTGTGGTACCTCAGTGCAGTGCTGTGCAGTGCTCAGGCTCTCCCATGATGCTTTTCACACTTGTGTGCACATTTTCAGACGTGTCTCTTCTCTTGTTGAAGGGTGAACTCTCAGGACACTTGCCTTGACGTCTAGGCCCAGCTGAAGAGTTTGAGGTAGGAAAATGGGGCAGGGAGGATAAACCAACATAAAGGAGTTGGTCGGTCATGGGATCCCGGAGGGGTGGGGCACCGTCCAATGCGGTTCTCTAGAGAACTCTGCCTTGATCCGCAGCACCAGCATCCAAGACCACGAGGTAGCCAAGAGAGAGCAAGCCGGCGCGTATGCATCCCAGGTCTTAAGGGGTCCCTGTTTTGGCCACGCCCCGTGTGAATCTAATGACACAGGACGTTTGAGACTCGGACCTTTGCCACCTCTCAGAACAACTTCCATTCTCACCAATTCCCTTTTCTTTCTTAATAAACTGTTTATATTTTTACCACTGCGTGTCTCTGGTCCAGCTCTTTGCTCAAGGATGTTGATCTCAGAAGTCTCAGAAGGTGCCCTCTGGACTCTAATCCACTCCTATAACATTTGTTGACCGACAAAGTATAGCAGGAGGGGTCAGGAAGTGATTCGAATGCTACTTGGTTAGTTAGGTGCACAGCAGAATTGGATCATCCAGAGAGAACTCCGGGCCCAGAGTGTGTACCCAAATGTAAGAGCTCATTTATTGAGGTGTGGTGTTCATTTTTGGAAAACAAAGGATCGGGTCAAAGCATGGAAGTTGTCTTAGTTAGGGTTTCTATTGCTGTGAAAAGACACCATGACTACGGAAACTCTTATAAAGGAAACTATTTAATTAAAATGGTAGCTTACAGTTTCAGAGGTTTAGTCCATTATTATCATGGTGGGAAGCAAGGCAGCCTGCAAGCAGACACAGTGCTAGAGAAGGAGCTGGGAGTTCTCACATCTTGATTCATAGGCAACAGGAAGTGGTCTAACACACTGGCCATGCCTTGAGCATATAAGAGATCTCAAAGCCCACCTCCACAGTGACACACTTCCTCCAACAAGTCCATACTTACTTCAATAAAGCCACGGCTCCTAAGAATGCCACTCCCTTTTGGGGACCATTTTCTTTCAAACCACCAGAGAAATTTAAAGCAAGAGTGAAGGAAGAGTAAAGGAAGTCATGAAGTCAAACTGGGAACTGTCTCTAGGGTATGAGTATTCAGAAGCACACATCTGAACAACATGAAGGTAACTAATCCAGGAATGTGATAACTGATCTTCTCAACTTGATGGGAACAAGGCAATGTTACAGCCCTTTCCGGGATGACCTGAAGGACACCAGAGAAGGGAAATCTTCACAGTAGACAAAACTCTGGATAGTGCACATACACACACATTTTGCTTGGAAGGAGAAATGGCCAGATGTATACCTGTATACTGATTCATGGGCTGTGGCCAGTGGATTGGCTCAATGGTCAGGGACTTGGAAAAAGCATGATTAGTAAATTGGTGAGAATAACATTTTAGGGAATAAGTATGTGGAAAGATCTCTTTAAATGGGTGAAGGATATGAAGATACTTGTGCTTCGTGTAAATGCTCATCAAAAGGTGACTTCAGCAGAGGAGTTTAATAATCAAGAAGATAGCATGACCCCTTCTGTGGACAGTCAACTTCTTTCTCCAGTCATCCTGATAGAATGGGGACTATGAAGACACAATCACAACACCATTTATGAGACAATAGCCTGGAGGGCTGAGTCAGGGTTCTCCAGAAGGCAGTATGTGCTTTGAATAAGCATCCATATATGGTATTACTTCTCCTATGTCTCCTATTCACAGGTCCAGGAATAAATGGGTGAAATGGGAATGATTCCACTCACTATCACCCCTAGTGACCCACTAGGAAAACTTTTGCTTCCTGATCCTACAACCTTATCCTCTGCAGGCCTAGAAGTTTTGGTTGCGGGTAGGAGTACCCCTTGCAGAAGACAAAACAAATATTCTATTGAACTTAATGCTCAGGCTTCCTCCTGACCTCTGATGCCCTTAAGTCAACAGCCTAAGAAAGAAATAACAGTGTTAGGAAGAGTGAAGCGAGAAAGTGGATTGCTTCTCTACAGTGGAGGTAAAGAAAATTATTATGTCTGGAGTACAGGAGATCCTGTAGTATGTCTCCTGGTATCACTGTGTCCTGTAATTAAAATCAATGTGAAACTATATCAATCCAATCCAGACCCTTCAGGAATGAAGGGATGGGTCTCTTCTCCAGGATAAGAAGAGCCAAGACTTGCTGAGGTGCTTGCTGAGGGTGGAGGAAAAACAGGATGGGTAGTAGAGGAAGGTAGTTATAAATAGAAGCTAAGGTCACATGACCAGAAGTGAGGATTATAACTGACATGAGTGTTTCTGTCTTATTTTGTTGAGAACATGTTGATTCTGATATTTTCATTTTCTTTCCTCTATTTCTTTATCATGTAATGTAACATCAGCTGAGATAATAGCAATGGTTAAGTGCTATTAATTTATATTACCATATTTAAAAGACGAAGCATTCCGCAGGAACTTTGCCACTTATTCTAAAAATACACCATGCACTCGCAGTTTTACGTATGACAGTTATATCATGTTAGGAAAAATTATTATTGTTATTGTTATTGTTTTCATCTGGAAATTAAGCGTGATATAAGGAGATACGGTTGAGTGTCAAGTTGATGATAGTTAGACTTGTGACAGCTGATCTTGGTTGTCAACTTGAGTGTATCTGGAATCAACTAAAGCACAAGATCCTCGGCACTCCTGGGAAGGATTTTCTTGATCAGATTGTTTGAGGTAGGAAGACCCACACCTAAAGCTAGGTGACCCCTGTTGGTGGTAGCCTAGATAGATGAACATGTAAGAAAGCTTTGCTTTCTGCCTGCTTGCTCTCAATCTCACTGGCAAGTTCATCTGCTCTGCTGCTGCTGCTGCTGCTGCTGCTGCTGCTGCTGCTGCTGCTGCTGCATTCCCTCACTGGTATTAGAACCTAGTTCTTCAGGCTTCCAACATAAACTAAAGATCAGCAACTTTAGTCTATCTCCTGGAGTCCTCCAGGCCTTCAGTGCCATACTGGGACTGCTGAGATGGTTAGCCTCGTGGACTAAACAAACACAAGATTCTTGGCCTCTCTAGTATGACACAGCCATTGTAGGACTATACAGACTACATTCTGTTAGCCAGTCTAATAAATACCGTGTGTGTGTGTGTGTGTGTGTGTGTGTGTGTGTGTGTGTTTACTCACTTTTGTTCCTTTTGAGAACCCCAACTAACACAGGACTACACCCTAGAACTGAGGGCCTACAGAAACCATTTTTTCCTTAAGTTACTATTTCTAGGTATTTTGTGACAGCAGTAACATCACAAAGGCTCATGTGGAGAGTCATGCAGGCACAGGAGGTGAATTTTCTTCTCTGGAACAGGAATGTCCCCAAGGTGAAGGAGACTGGTGGCCTCAGCCATTTTCAAGGTCAAAAGGAAAGAGGAGGGATGTGAAATGACTTAGCTGACTCTGGTCCTCTACAGTTCAGCTCTCTAGAGAGGGAGGGGCAGCTTATCAATGGTTTATAAACAGTGGTGGGTGCGGAATATGTAAGAAAACACTGGCTACTATTCAGGATGGATTTCTCTCAGACCTAGCTGAGTTGTATGTACTAGACCCTAAAAGGTCTTTGGGTTAAAATATAATTCTTGCCATTAATATTTGAAGAGTTTTGAGAATTAAGCAAACTGCCCAAAGTCTTATCTCATAACAGAAGTGAATGCTGTAACCTCCAGGTAGGTGAATCTGATATTTGGAGCATCTTCTAGTCCAAATAAGAAAGAGATGATTTTCTTGTCTTCAGAAAAAGAGTTCACATGAATCAATGAAGTTGTTAGCTTGAATTTCCGTATGAATGCATCAGTTTTTAATGGTGCTGCCTTGCATGGGAACTGGCTGCATAGTTGGAACAGTTGTACAGAAAGCGCTCTTTCTGACAAATGTCATTATATCCTCCTAAAGGCAGGCCTGCGGATTCTCTTAGTGCTCTCTGTGCTTGGTGCTGCCATTTCTAAATCTACCAAGACACTGGAGTAAGTTTCAAGTAGTCTCACAGCATGCTGATGTAGCTGCAGACACATACTGGCCAGTCTTAAGTAACTTACCACAATCTAGAATCACGTAGGAAAAGACTCTCAGTTGAGAAATCGTTTGCATCAGACTGGCCTGTGGGCATGTTAGTGGGGGGTTGTCATGGTTGTTAATGGACCCAGCTCACCGTGGGCAGCATCATCCATTAGGCTGGCCCCAGAGCCGTAGAGAGCAGAGAAGAGGAGGCAAGTGCTAAGCAGGAGGCAGAAGGATCCATGTACTTATTGTCTATGATCTTGCCTGTGAATGTGGTGCTTTTAAGTCCCTGCCTCCACTTCTCTACAATAACAGAGTGTAGCCTGGAATTGCAAGATGAATAAACCCTTTTCTCCCCTATATTGCATTTTGTCGGGCTATTCATCACAGCAACAGAAATGAAACTAGAGCCATAAAGCTAAGAGGGCCACTAGGAGGCTGAGTGATGGACTTCACATCACAAAACTCTCAAGAGGTAGTGATTGTAAACATGTTTCAAAATGAAGAGATTCTCTAGGGAAATCATAAACCTCCTAGTTAAACATTCACCCCTTATCAAAAATTTCACCCCCTTTTGATTAAAAAGCAGAAGGGAGAAAATGCAATAGGAATGATTCAGGAGTTGTCTAAATTTGTGGCTGGAGCTCAGGGCTTAAGAGTACCGGGTGCTCTTCAGAACACCCAGGCATCCATGTGATGGTTCATGATTCTAGTTCCACGGGATCCCACACCTATGGCCTCCGTGGGCACTAGGCATGCACATGGTATGTAGACATAACACCCACACACAGAAAATAAAAATAATAAATAAAAAACGTTTAAACAGTTATCTAAATTTAACAGTTCACTACAACTTGAAAGTAGAATGTGACTGTCAAAAATGCTATTATAGAGCTGGAGAGATGGCTCACTGGTTAGGAGCATTTGCTGCTTTTTTGTTGGTTTTTCGAGACAGGGTTCTCTGTGTAGTTTTGGTGTCTTTCCTGGATCTCGCTCTTTGGACCAGGCTGGCCTCGTACTCACAAAGATCTGCCTGGCTCTGCCTTCCGAGTGCTGGGATTAAAGGCATGCACCACCACCACCCAGCCGTTTGCTACTTTTCCAGGGGACCAAAGTTCGAGTCTCAGCACACATGTGGCAGCTCACAACTCAGTAACTCCAGTTCCAGGGGATCTGATGTCCTTTCCTGGACTCCCCGGGCATCACCTGCCTGTGGTGCACAGACACACTCCACGTAAAACATCCATACAAATAAAATAAAAATTTTAAATTACCCTTCTAAAAGCCACTAAAACGAGGCACTATGTTAAAAGAAATATCCAGGATAAAAGCCTGTTGCTTGCTCCGGAAACACCTCTACAGAAGGGTCATTGAAGAAATTAGCTGTCGAAGTAAAGGGATAAAGACTCCCTCATTGATAGGGGCTAAAGAAGTAAGTCGAATCTGTGGCGAGAGGAAGGAGACTCTCACAATTTAAAGGCTGTCATTCATGTAGAAAGGAATGGGTAGGAGCCATAAGGAAGCTGAACCAGGGAACCCTAGGAGAGACTCCCGTATTGGAAGTCTTTTCCTCGGGTGAGGAATTCCCAGTTCTGGTGGCATTCAACAGGGATGGGAAGGTCATTTGTCAACAGGGATACTATAAAAATGATTAAGCCCAATACCCATAAAGCTATCAGCATTTATCACTACTCTATCGTATTTACTCCTTACAACATGAAGTACGCTGTGTGCACGCACATATTTGTGTGTGGGTGTGAGCAGTCTATGAAGACTGGAGGGTCTAATCCTCAGTCATTCCGCTTCCCATCTTATTTATTTAAGATTTGTTTTATGTGTATGTGTATATATGTACATGTGTGTGCAGGGGCCCTCAGAGGCCAGAGGAGAGGGTGGGATCCCCCGAAGCTGTAGTTACCTGCACTTGTAAGCCCCAGGCAATGGGTGCTGGGAACCAAACTTGGGTTCACTGCAAAAGCAGCACACTCTCTTAACCTCTGAGCCACCTCCTCAAACTGTGCCTTATCATTGTTGTTGTTGTTATTATTATTATTTGAGACAAGGTCTTTCACCAGGTGTTCATAGATTTGGCTAGGTCCTGTCTCCACTTCCTCCATGCTGAGATTACTGTCCACTGCATTTTTTTTTTTTTTTTGTGGATGTTGAGGATTGAACCCAAGACCTTCTGCTTGCACAGCAACCACTTTGCAGATGGAGTGACCTCCCCAGATTTATCACAGGAAGCAGTTTAGTGATGAGGAAATGGAGGATGAGAGATGTCCACTAGCTTGACTTGGAATACCTGGTTGATTGTAGAGAGAGGAGACTAGAACCCGGATGTGCCTGATTCCAAATGAGTACAGGTTACTGCACTCCTCATGCCTTCCTTGTGTAAGACTGAAGGCAGCAGATAAATCTCTAAAACAACAGGAGAGCAGTGAGAGCTAAGAATCTACAGGATACAAGAGATGTGTGGAGACTATCAAGCATTTTCATGATTCCCCAGGCCACCCACAAGCTAACAAACTCCTCACTTCTCTGATTGTTCAATACTAAATTATTCTATAAACCTAAGGTATGTGTTTGAAAAGCTTGAGTTCTCTTAATTCGTGCCAAAACATGAATCCCTATCCTTTTAAAAAGGTGATGATTTTCAAATTATGAGGGAGTTCAGTTCAAAGTCATTTCCCTGTATTTTCTTTATTTCTATGGGTAGATTTCTGTTTAGGGCAAGTTCAAATCCCAGAACCAATCTAAATCCAAGTCCTTTCGTTCCTGTGATGTGAGCTATGTCCATCACATCATCTGGCTTTCACACATATTCTTGGGGGAAGTTTAACTATTGGATTATACGTGTGCCTTGTCTTCTATCAAATGAAATATTTATATAGATTCATACATATTTGGAAAAAAAAAAGGGAAATCCTCTCCCATGTCTGTCAGTGTTTTATAAAGACAGAACTGGAGAGATAGCTCAATTGGAAAAGTGATTGCAGCGTAAGGACGAGAACTTGAGTCTGATCCACAGAACCCACAAAATGCCTGGCATGGTGGTGCATGCCCACAATGCCGGTGCTGGGGAGATACACACAGGAGGATCCCTGGGGCTTTCTGACTTGCCAGTCTAGCCAGTTGGTGAGCTCCAAGTTCAGTGAGAGATGCTGTCTCAAAATGTAAGGTGAAGGGTGACTGAGAGAGACACCCTACATGGACTTCTGGCCTCTCTACACAGTGTGCATGTGTGTGCACACACCCACACACATGGATAATGTCTATCCATTAGGTTCAGTTAGAGATGAGAGACCCGAAAACTTTGCAAGCCCCGTGGTATGAATTCACTTTTAAAGGCTGTGTACCCAGAGATCTGTTCCCGGCAGGACAGATAAACAGCAGGCCAGAAACCTCAGAGGACACCTTCTTATGTTTTCTTGGCCTTAAATTGTAGGGGCTCTTTTGGTAATTACAGCTAATGTGACCTCTGTATTCCTGGTCTCTGTCATGGCCTCCCTGACAAACAGTTTACAATGTGTAATCTTCCGGTCATCTCAATGACTTCTTGTTAGAGTTTGCTTGCTCATCCACAGTGACCTGGTTTCCTTTGAGCTCTGTTTGTTGAGTGATGAGCCATCCCGGGCCTCACAAAGATCATGTGACTTGATTTATTGATTTTAATTATCAATGCTATCTAAAATAATCATCTGAAAAACATCCGAGTTACAACAGTAGAGGGTAAATGCCCTCACCACCCTCTTGTTTTAGAACCTTAGTGATTCAGAGAGCCCCGACTCCTAATCCTTGCCCTCGAATGCATGGCTTTTATTTTATTTTTTTCTGTAGCCAGTATTGCCCTTAGCAATATTCAGAGACTGGGGGACTACAGGTCATGGGATTCAGTTGGGGTTGCCTGCTTGTGACTAGATCAATTTATGAGTATATCTGCCATTTTCATTGTGTTTCCCCTCATAGTTTGTTAGAATTGATAAGTCTTGAATTCCCAGTAATTGGGTATCCACCATTGCTAATAAGCCAATCTTAACTAGCATGTAATAAGCCAATCAAACTGAATTAATAAATTCAGGTTTAATGAACAGAGCAAAGCAACTCCTGGGTGACCCTCAGGAGGGCAGGAGAGGAATCACGTGGCAAACATGGCTACCAGGTCTTAAGTGGCCTGTAGGCATGGTCTGGAGCAGGCCCTGGGGTAGGAGCTGACCCTTGGTGGGCTTTTTGAGGGGACAGGGTCTGGAATGGGAAGAGTGAGACCTGATCATGTAATGGGCCCCAAGCTGGAGATCAACCTCCCAAACTTTTTGGATATATATGGATGCTGATAAGGCTTCCACCTAAACAAGAATGTGGTCCAGTTTACTAGCTCAAACAAGACTAAGGTCAGTGACTGCAGAAAATATTCAATGACTTCATCCAATGACTTAATAGACTTCTCAGAGACTCATCCAAGAACATACATTTCCTCATTATAAAACCAGTTCACATTTGTAACTCCTAAATCAGGGAACTTTGATATATTTTATTGTCAATTTAGCATGTTAAGACAATCCTGACAGATGGGCCCACATGAGAACTCCATGTAGCTAATCCCTCATTGAGGTTCTCTTCCCTGGTGATTCTAAGTTGATTCCAAGTTGTGCTGACAGTTAAGCTAAGCATCACCCCTAGGGTAGTGCTTCTCAAAGTGCTGTTGTGGTTTGAATGAGAATGGCCCCATAGGCTTCCATAGTTGAACACTTCATCCTCAGAAACTGAGAAGGATAAGAGATGTGGCTTTATTGAAGGAAGTGTGTCACTGGGGCATGGGATTTGAGGTTTCAAAAGTCTTATGCCATTCACAATTAGCTCTTTCTGACTCCTGCTTATGGGTCAGGGTGTGAGGTCTCAGCTGTTTCTGCCACCAGGCCTTTGCTCTGCCATCATGGACTCCAGCCCAATGAAACCATAAGCCAAATTAAACACTTTCTTTTAAAAATTGTCTTAGCCATGGTGTTTCGTCATAGCAATAGAAAAGTAACTAAGACACTGGCCTTTGTAGCTTTTTTTGTGTTGTCAGGATTATATTCTCAATGTTCCACAATTTCACAAGCTGATCTTGAAATGATATGATTTGAACAACATAACAACCTTCAAATAGTAGCTGCTCTGGATCATGTAGAACCAATTTGAACACGATATTGCCACATAGTTTCTCTCAAAATTGGCTTCTAGCCAGGCCTAGTGGCATTTGCCTGTATTTCCAGCACTTGGAGGCAGGGGGATTACAAGTTTAAGGCCAGCCCGAGTAACACAACAAACAACCCTCTTTTCAAATGAACAAATGAACCAAATGAAGGAAAAGAACCGTAGCTGTCAGATTTTTTCTTTTTAAGGGAATGTAAATTGTCATGTGTTTTAAATAAAGACCAAATAACGATTGGGTAGAGTGTGTGAACAAGGGTTTGATAAAGGGATTGGTGAGTGATCAAGCCATCACAGGGCACTGAATGAAAAGCATCTTTTATTTCCAAAGAATCTAGACAAGACTTGTTACTTCAATATTCATGTTGCACAACGTCATGAAAATGTCTTGTATATTACTGTTATTTGAAGTTTCTATGTGCTTTATGCAAGTGCTCTGAAAGGGTTTCTATATGTTTATGAGCTTAGGCCTAAGAATTTTTTTTATCTAAATTTAAATTTAGAGCAGTGTCACTACAGTAAGTTTAAGTAATACTACAATCAAAATAGCTTAAATCAAAACTATAAAAGTCATTCTTGTGGAAACACTAGGGGACAGTGGCAGGACATTTCCATTATATTTCTAAATGCATTGTGCAGCATTCTTAAATATTAAGCTAGCGTTTAAAACTGATTTGTACTCTATGGCTATGTATCATCTACTAAATTTGCAGTGACCCCAGGGTCTGTCTTGGAAGTATTAAAACTCATATGGGTAATCATGAGTTGACTGTGTTTAAAATCACTGCAGCTAGAAAATAACCTTATTGAAATATTTCAGTATAGCAAGGTCAGGAGTTTTTCCTTCTTTATTTATAATATTTTTTTCTTAAAAAAAAATCATATGTAGCATGCACATGGTACAAGGTGTGGTTCCAACCACCCACTAACAGCCAGTGATTCCACAGCTTGATCTGTGTGTGTGTGTGTGTGTGTGTGTGTGTGTGTGTGTGTGTGTTGTGTATGAGGAGGCCAGAAGATATCCTCAAATGTCAATCATTCTCAGGTGCTTTCCACATTGCTGCTTTGGAGGCAGAGGCTCTCATTGGTGTGGATCTCTGTAATTCAGCTAGGCTGACTGGTAGTAAACCCTAGACATCCACCTCTCTCCACCTTCCCAGTGTTGGGATTGTAAGCCCATGCCACCACACCTGGCTTTTTATGTGGGTTCTGGGGCTGGAACTCGGGTCCTCAAGCTTTTAAGTCCAATGCTTCACCAATTGAACTATCTTAGGATCTTAATTTCTGGGCATATTTGCTCACTTGGGTTATAGACACACATTTCCAGGGCTCTAGAGGGCATTTCAATCTGAACATTCAAAGTCCTTCAGAGTCCTTCAACCCCACCCTCAGCTCTGACTTCTTGATCTAAAGCAACAGGGCCGTTCCTCTGAGCTTCTCTGGCTCAGAACTCGGAGGCCACTTCCACTTAGTTCTCTTTGTCACTCTCACCTCGGTGGCCAGTTAGCACTGCCAATCCTGTGACCTCTGCCATTGCCTCAGTGAATGCTTGCACCATCTCCCAGCTGACACCTGCAATCCTGCCACCCTCCATGCCCTGCCATTGGTCACCTTCCACACCAGTCTCGATTAAAGCAGGGCATGTCTGCTCTCCAGGGGAGCTCTCAGTTAGCTTGTGTCTGTTTCCGTGAGCCGGACTGGCTTGCTTTACGGACACCTCTGCTTCCCTAGACGATCTTATCGAAGGTAAGCGCTCGCTCTCATTTACTTCTGTGTCTAGGTGAGTTTCGGGCTGCTTGCTGTATGCAGTTGTTGACAAGGCTGTGCAGAGTGGCTAAGAACACAGGCACTGGGACTGAACGGATATGTGTTGAATTGCTGCCTCCTCTGCTCCTTTTTCTCTTGCCAAATAATGCCAGACAAACTTAGAAGAAGCCAGTGCTTCTGAATTATGCCTGCATTAGTGTTTCTCCAGAAATACATTAGGATTATACAAGGACTTCACCAAAAGAGCCCAGGTCTGTCCTTCAGCTTATTAAACTGGAATACATAGAGGGTCTAGCTTGGGTCCTAAGAAGATGTCATACAGAGCACATGCACATTACTTCGATAAATTTACAGGTGGTCCTAATACACAGTCAGGGTTGAGAACTACTCTGGTGTCTAATTCAGGAGGGTTTTGAACACATGGTCTAAGAGTGAATTTAAAGGCTGTCGAGATGGTTCGGTAGTACAATGCTTGCCATGCAGGTGTGAGGACGAGTTTGATCTGAATAGAAGTAGTTACTGAATAGAAAAATGGGCATAGTCTTTGTTTTTAATGTTTGGGTGCTTTTAATTTGGGTAAGATTTCCAAGTGTCTGGTTCTCAGAAACTGAGAATCTGGCTTAGTGAAGTGTCACCCGGAAGCAATGATTAACGTTAAGTGGCCCAGTGTCTCCCTCCAGTGACCTCTGCTGATGTTTGCTTGTATTTAGCTACACAGTTTTTATTCTTTCCAACTGGCCTAATGGTCTGTTCCACTGAAAGAACAAACAACATGTAACACAGGGCCGAGGGAGCAGCAGAACTATCATATCACTGATATTTCTAACAGTTAAAAGGACTTTAAAAGTCAGGCATGGTGGCGCACACCTTTAATCTCAACACTCCAGAGGCAGAGGCAGGTGTATCTCTGTGAGCTCGAGGCCAGCCTGGTATACAAAGCAAGTTCCAGGACAGCCAGGACTGTTACATAGAGAAATCCTGCCTCAAAACCAACCAATCAACCAACCAACCAACCAACCAACAAAACAAACAAACAAACACCAAAACGAAGAAAAAATAACTGTAAAAATCACCGGAACCATTATTTCACTTAATAGCTATAAAAAGAAAAACCTAGAAAATGGACATATTGGACATGACTACATACATGCAGTCAGTGCCTAGACACAGCTGAGGTTACAAAAAAAAAAAAAATCACCAGCAACCCAGTGGCACGGAACTAACTTCAAAGTAATCCAAAGTAAGTATGATTTCACCACCCACTTAATTCATATCCTCACAGCAGTTCACTTGGGATTTAACTTGGCAAAAGAATTTTAGGGAGGATGGGTTTATTTTGGCTCACATTTTGAGAGGACACAGACCATCATCATAGGAAAGGCATGGCCTTGGGTGTGAGGTCACACTGAATGTGCAGTAAGGAAACATGAGTGCGGATGCTCAGTGAGCTTCTTCCTATTTATTCAGCTCAAGACCCCACTTCAAGGAATGGTGCTGCCCACATGCAGTGTGTTTCTTCCTTCTTTCCTTAAACTTCTCTGGAAATTCCTCCTTAGACATACACCCAGAGGTGTTTCCATGACGATTTTAAATTCCGTCAAGTTGACAAAGATGATTAACCATCACTTGTGTGTGTAAACAGAGGCGGAGTTTTCTGTCTGGATCGCCCAGTCCCAAATAAACAGACAAAAGCTTAATTACAAAATGCATGGCAGTTAGCTCTGGTTTATTATTAACTAGCTCTTACATTTAAATTAACCCACTTCTGTTCATCTATGTATTGCCACGTAGCCATGGCTTTACCGGGCCTCTGGCATCTTGCTTCTTGGGCAGCTGGCTAGCATCTCTCCCACTGGATTCCACCCTCTTTCATCCCAGTCCTCAGTTTGATTGTTCTACCTAACTTTTTCCTGCCTTGCCACAGGCCAAACAGCTTTATCAACCAGTGCAAGTCAAACATAATCATAGAGTACAGAAGGATCATCCCACAGCATGTGTGCTTTTATTTTTCCTTATAAAATTCTTCATCTGTGCAGCACAATTAGCTCAGATCTTCATATACTATGCATTACAAACGTGCAGGAATTAAATTTAAGAGGTAGAGAAAAACATTAGAAATATAAGAAAGGTCATATTAATACATGCTGAGTTTAGTTTCTCTTTTAATTTTCAGAAATAAACGTGATAAAAGGGCCAGAAACAGTTTAAAAAAAAAAGTACATTTGATTGTTTGCCATTTCAAAGAACACCACCACCACAACAAAGGCATCTAACCAATAGCAGTTACTTCAGGTGCATATTTCCTACAAAATTCTCCTTAAGACCAACATCATCAGACTACAGTGGTAACATATTTTTGGCTGGGCCCCCAAAAAAGTGATACATGGAACAGCCCAGTGAGGAGAGGTAATCAAGACAGATTTTGGTATTGGGTTTCAAAAACATACTATAGAGGAATGTAGTGAGGGGCAGGGAGTATGATCAAAATACATTGCATACATGCATGAGATTCTTCTTTTTAAAATGTGATTTTTTTGAGGATTTCATACAATGTTATTTTGATCATATTTACCCCCCATTACCTCCCCACATCTCCCAGATCCATCCTCCACGTCCCCACACGAACTTCGAGTCTTCAAAAATTTCAAGGAATAAAACAAAACAAAACAGAACTTCCCTTTATCATTTTTCATCCAAAACAAAAGTTCATCTGCACAGTCTCCAAAGCTCTGTTCACCCTCTAATGACTGGTTCCTGTTCTAAAAGGAAGGTCTTAGCTGGCATGCTGGCGCACACCTTTGATCCCAGCACTGGGGAAGTAGAGGCAGGCAGCTCTCAGTGAGGCCAGCCTGGTCTACTTAGGTGGTTTCAAACCAGCTAAGGCTACGTAGTGTGACCCTGTCTCAAAAAGAGGATGTTCTTTAATTCAAAGGAGATGATGATTTCGACAGTTAAGAGGTGTTAAGGTTTTGTGTTGCTTGTTCTTTGGTGCAAATCTCTATAGAGCAATGAGAACAGCTGCCTTTAATACGTGTTCAGAAAGGATATTCAGGTCCGACTCCAGGGAGGGAGTAAGCGGAAGGCGAACAGTGCAGAACCCTCCACCTTGCTCGCCAGCGAGGCCCACGCAGAGGGCGGAGCCTCGGGCCGCGCGTCCGTGCGTGCGTCCGTGCACGATTCCCTCACTCCGCCCACAGAGCCGAGGCGCCCGTCAGAAACCTTGACTGCGGAGTCCGCCAACAACAGCAGATTCCGCAGCTTCTCATCCCAGACAAGGTCCCCGCCTCCTTCCAGCCCGGAGTTTCCTGCAGACCGGAAGCCCTTTTGCCCCGTCTTTAGGGGCGCGCAGCCGCAACCGGAAGTACCTCTGCCCCTACCCTCTGCGCGAAGCGCCCGGTCCGCGCAGGCGCAGTGCGGCTCCGGCGGAGCTGTGGGAGGGGAGTAGGTCCCGGGGGCCGGTCCCTGAAGATGGCGGAGGCGGGGGTGAATTGGGGGTCTCCCGGCAGAGCGCAGGTGAGCTTATTTGGAAGGGGACGGCTCGAGGAGTGCGGTGGCTTTCGGGAAGAGGAACTATTTATGCTTTAACGTTGCAGGCTGGGCATCCTGGTGGCAGGTGTTGGGGGATCCAGGACCCGCAGGTGGGGCCTGCTGGGCGAGGGGACCCGGTTTACCTGGAGAGAGGTCAGCGGGCTCTAGAAGGGGGCAGCGGGCCCGGGGTGGGGGGCAGGCTGTAGGGGGCGCCGAGGTCTCGGGACAGAGGAAGAGTGTCCGAGTGGAAGACGGCTGGAGGACGGCGGGAAGGGCGACCCTGGAGGTCTGTTTGGGGACAGAGATGGGCAGGCTGTCCAGCGTACACCTGACAGGACTTGGATGACTTGTAGCCAGGGAGAAAGACTCAGGCTTGTACAGGGGATGGGTCGAGATTAGGTACATAATCGTAGTGAGTTTGGAATCTACCGAAATAAGAGGACACTCAGAGAGTAGGGATTTGGGATCGGAAGTGAAACCCTTTTAGGTGGATCCGTGGGTTCAGCCAGAGAGAGCCCTTGCCAGGGCCTAGAAGTCGGTTGGTGACAGTAATTGGGGTTTTAGGGTCGTTCAGTGGGGATGTGCTGCCTGGTAAAGGAAAACAGTGCTTTGCTGAGGATGGGGCTAGGGACGTGAAAAGGGTGTTACAACTTGAGTGAAAATAACTCGAGTCCGGTTAATGTTGGGAAAAGTTGTTCGGGGGTGGTGTTAGCTATGTCGTGGGGGGAAATAGACCCTGAAGGGCTTGCTGTTTTGTAGGATTGGTGAGGAAATTCTTGGAGAAAGAGCGAATAGGCTTGACAGTTGGGCCGCTGAATCCGGCTAGCATCAGCATCGCAGGGAAACTGATCGTGCCCGTGAAAGACAGGCTCCAGTCCTGGGTCCAGAAAAATGAAGGCTTCCATGTCGTGTGTGTCCCGTTTCCACCCACCCCCTCACCTTTGGGGTTTGGCCCTGATGGTGAACCACTGAATGAAAACGAATAAAGGGGTGCCCCCTACTCATCAGTGCCCTGTAGGGAGAACAATGAGCTTGTGTTCTCCTGTTTTCTTCCTCCATTCTTTTTCTGGGTTTGTAATCCTAGTGGTTTTATTTGTTTTCATGGTACTCAGCTCAACAATCTGGTATGGAATGACCAGTCTGTGAATCATTTGTGTTTGGGGAAAAGGTTGATGCTTTTTAAACTGATAATTGTGTTTTTAGATGAGGACATTGAAAAGGAAAAGACAGTGTGCAGTTCAGTAAGAATAGTGTTTTCATTGTTTCTAGAAAATTACCCTCAAACAGTAGAGTGGCATTTTCAAGGACTAAACTTTCTGTTTAAAGCAGTAAGCTATGTGACTGTTGCTTGCCTAGTTTTTTTCTGTATTTAGGTTTTAATGTGGAGAGAAAAGAGCTTCAGTATATTCAGGGAATACTTTTTTCTCTCCAGAGTTCAGATGCATCTAGGCTGAGAGTCTTTTCTGTGTGCTTTTCTTTAAGGAGAGTTAAACCGTGTCCTTGAATTGTGTTTTTGTAATGCTGGTGCTTGTTCTGTTTTGTGAATGTTGTTTTAATGAGTGCAGCATGTGTTGAAAAGAAAAAGGGCGGTAGTAATTGAACTTTATTATTTGGTTATGTATCTGACTCGGTCCCTGAAGAGGCAGTCATCAGCGGATGCAAAAAACTTACCAATGTGACCACTAATTTCTGGAAAATGAATAATCTTGTTTGCTTATAATTGTTAATAATCAAATGGTTCTTAAGTTACTAGATTTTAACCAGGTGTGGGGGTGCATGCCTGAAATTCCAGTACTTGGGAGGTGGAGGCAGGAGAATCAGAAGTTCAAGGTCATCTGTGGCTATGTATTGAGTTTGAAGTCAGCCTGGGCTAATGAGACCCTACTTCTAAGACAAACAAAACAAAACAAAAACAAAAACAAAAAACAACAACAACAACAAAAGCCTAGATTCCAACTGGTTGTTCGTCTATTTTGTTTGTGTGTGTTTTTTTTTCAAATGCTTATTACCTATAAGTTGTTTTGGGGGCCAACACAAACTTCTATTTACTTGTGAAATGCCTTGAATTACTTATGCCTCTCTTTTGTCTGAAAGTAATGGTATCAGTCCATTAACACGAATCACACGGGACAGTATTTTTCTAGGTTTGATCATTTGTCATGGATCTTGCCAAAACTGTGTGAACTCTTCTTCTGTGTTCATTCATATACTTCATGGGAATTGTAGGTCAGGGCTCAAGGTAGAATACTGCCTGTCCTCTGGTAAGTTTTCTCTTAGAATGTGCAAAGCATTGTCTTTTAGTTAATAGTAGCTCCTGAACAGGACCTTAAAAGCAGTTTCTTGTGCGTCACCCACATTGTTTGTGAGGTGTTTGTGAAGGGCAGTGGAGCGGACTCTGTTCACGGAGGCTGCCAGGTTGGCCCAAATAAGGCTACCTGGTAACCACCTGGCCATCTTGCAAAGTTTCCCAGCCTATTTGAAGCCTGGTTTGGTGGCCCAAGTCTGTAATCCCCACACTCTGGAAGACAAGGAAGGAGAATCACGAGATCTGTCTGCATAGTGAAATCTTGTTTTAAACAACAAAACAAAACTACAGATTAACCTCTCCGACTTTGTACAATGGGAATTAAAAACACCTGACTATTTATTAACATTGACTCATCAGGAGCCATTGAGGTATTGTGCTTTAAAATTATTTGTAATAATCTAAGTTTTTTGATAAAATTTAAAGATTCGGAAAATCAAATTTCCACTTGATTTAAGTGTAATATTTAAAAATATAGTTGCATTTGTTTTAAGAAAATGTGAATCGCTAAAGGGACTTTAAAATAAATGACGCTACATTTGTTCCAAAGCCTTTAAAATACCCACCCTCCTAGTGCAGTACAGAGATTATAAGCATGCTTTTTTAACTGTATTCTTCAATTTTTCTTTATTATTCCTGTTATCATCAGTGTATATGTGGGGGAGAGACCGCACATGTATGGATGCTGGGACAACTTTTGAGGAGTTGATTCTTTGTTTCCACCTTGGGCTTCTGGATCTGTTACTCTGGAGCCTCCTCCCCAGCCCATTAAACATGGTTTTCTATTAGAAGAAAATGGAGGCTGCCAGGTAGAAGAAACTACACTGTTGTCCAGGAGGTAGTGAAGATTTTTCTGGGATTTCCTGTTTGACCAACCTGGTTATTGTACGCATTTATATGTAATTGTCATAGAAAGATCCAGAAACGACCCCCTGCTCCCCAAATGCAGTACTGCACTGCGCTTTGTTGTGTTTTGAGGCAGTGTCTCATGCCTCCACGTCTAGCTTTGAACTTACTGTATAGCTGACAATAGCCTTGAGTTCCAGATCTTCCTGCCTCCACCTCCCAAGTGCTGGGATTGTATCCCTGCTCCAGGATGCCCAGCTAAATTCACTCTTTCCTGGAGTTGTTAATTCACCTGAAGACTTTGTAACACTATTAAAGTGAGAAAGAACAGTTAGGTTGATTGTGCTTCCCCCACTCCCCCCTCCCTCTTTCCCTCCCCACCTCCCTCCCTCCTTCCCTCCCCCCCTCCCTCCCTTCTTCCCTCCCTCCCTGCCTCCTTCTCTTCCTCAACAGGTTTAGGCCACCACACTGGCCTGCCTGCCTGGCTTGATGGCCCATTGTTGACTTTGGATACTGGAGAATTTTGAGTATGTGTATAAACTCTGAAAAAATGCATACATACACTTTTTTGTTTTTACTTTGCATAGACTAGATGGTCTCCTGGCCCCCTTCCAGTCCTTAAATTTTAGGACATTGATGGTGAAGTATTGTAGCCTTTATTTTTGTCCCTGGTAATTATATATCATTGTGCTGTGATGTAACCACAGTTAGTCCTTTGGTTCTGCTTCAAATAAACATGAAACAAATGCTGTGTTCTTTTTCAAGAAGACTTGTGGGGGTGAAGTAGGAACTGAAGAAGGGCTGCCAGGAAAGGTCAAATAAACAGCAGTGGAAAAAACACAAATGAACGGCTCCCAAGGTCTTCAGGAGACCGGCAGGATGAGGAAAGAGTCTCCAGTAATCAGCAGCTCCCTTGGAGGACAGAACCTCCCTCAGGGGATTGGGAAATACTGTGGGTACAATTTTGGGTATCACAAGCAGGGGAGGCCTGCATTTAGTGGCCAGGAGCCAGGGATGCTAAATAATATGCCAGGCTCAGAACAGTTTCCACACAGCAAGAGATCGCCTGACCTAAACTCCACAAGGCTTCGCTGGCAGTTTCTGGCCAGCTATCTCTGGAAATGGATGGGACTAGCTAATTAAAGTAATTTATTGTTCTAAAAATATTGTTGAACCAAAGGTATATGTTGCTGTTAATTCCACTTTGGAAAGATTCATGGGCAGAACAAGTGGTTTCTTGACTCATGCTGTGTGGAGGGCTAAGATGGCTATGCCTGCTTAGCGTCGAGGCAGGAGAGCACACTGTTGGTCGCATGCAGTGTGGAAGGGAGCCATTTGTGGTATTTTGTTTGTTTTCTTGTTGTTTTCTACTTTAAAGCATCTTTTTCACCTTGATGTAGTGCATGTATATTTCTCTTCCGTAGGGCTGGAGAGATGGTTCAATGAGGAAAGACTCTGGGCTTGGGCCTCAGCACTTCACAGTCGGGTTTGGTAGCACACATAATCTCAGCTCCAGGAGTAGGGGGTACATTCATAAGGGGGTTGGTGGAGGTGGGAGGATCAGAAATTTAAGACCAACCTTGGCTAGCCTGTGCTATGTGAAACCCCACCTTAAAAAAAAAACAAAGCTTATTGTTTTAAGTGTTCATTAAATGGGATTGAAAATTATAGGTTTTCTGTTTCATAATAGCAATTTCTTTAAAAGTTTCTTACTACATTTATGTATTGTGTGTGTGCATCTCTGTGTGTGCACACATGTGTGCACATGCGACATGTGTGTAGAGTTCAGAGGACAGTGTGCAGGAGTTGGTTCATTCTGTCTACTGTATGGATTCTGGGAATCAAACACTGTCATCAGCCTTGGTGGCAAGACCCCTTACCTACTGAGCCATCTTGCTGAGCTCATAATGGCTGTGGACCATACATAAGCACCACTCTGAAATTGAGACATTGAGTTTTGTTCCAAAATTTATGTTTAAGGTAGTTTTGAAAATTAGAAACTTAGAGGCAGTGTATTTTAGATGATTAGATTTGCCTTTTCAAAGGACTGCTGAGCTGAGCCCAAGAGAGTTTGATCTTAGAAGAATGAACCTGACTTCAACTGTGTGGAGCACCTATCCCTGTGGGCTAAGCAGGAAGATTGCTACATGCAGAGATACAGTGGAGATCTAATGGTGAATAAGAGCGACGTAAAAAGTTTATAACCCATAAAGCAGGTCTACAGATAATTACGAGGTAGCTGTTCGAAGTTCTGTCTGTGTGAGATGGCTCAGTAAAGCTAAGCCTGTGCTAAGTCTGACAGTTTGGGTTTGATTCCACGGGACCCACGTGGTGGGAGAGGAGCCCTGACATCCACCGCTGTCCTCTGATTTCCACATGTGCGCTGTGGCAAGCCTGCCCACTCACAAAGTCACAGGACGTGCCGCTTAGGTACTGACTTACAGAGACGCCCAAGATAGAGTGTAGTTGATTAAGATGAAAATAAATGACAAAGCAAAATACCAACCTAGAGTTTTCACATTTCAAAACTGTTAGTATTCAGTGAGAGCAAGGTGCATGGCCGTTTGAGAAGCTCACCATCATGGAGAAAGCAAGGGAGTTGAGTGATGGGTTTGATTCAAGCTATGCTTCTTACCAGGTGCATAGACTTAACCCTTCTTTGCTTGCCTCACTTGTAATTGTACTTAGCTCTCAGGGTTGTTGTTGTTATTATTTTAGTTTTTGAGACAGTGTCACAGCCCAGGATGGTCACCATCCTCTAGGGATATTGTGAGGGTTAAGTGAATCACGTGTGTCAGGTGCTTGGAAAGGGACATGCAAAGTCTCCCACGTGATTTAACACAGGTGAACGATCACTGCATTGACTGATTAGTTTGTGTTACTGCAAGGAAATACTGAAGGCAGGCTAACTTTGTAAAGAAAACAGGTTTATTTTATTCTCCATTCTGGAGATCCAAGGGCATATCTGGCTAGCATCAGTTGTGCTCTGGGAAGGATCTCGAAGGCAGGAGTGTGGGAGAAAGGGTGGGATCACATTACCAGCTAGGGAGCAAAGGGGCTGAGGTCTCAGTCTCTTCCCTCCCAGAGCAGTGGCCCCAACTAGCCTAAGAACATTCTTTTGGTGTGTGTCTCTTCCCCTTTTTAAAAGATGTCTTATAGCCCAGGTTGGCCTCTAGCTTTCTATGGAGTTGAGGGTAACCTTGTATTCTTGATCATCACCATAAATGTGCCAAACCCAGGCTGCCCCACCACCACCTCTAGGTTAGACCTTACCCCTTAAAGATCTCATCATCACAATGAGGCCTAAACTGTCAACACAACAGTCTTGGGGAGACCCCAGCTGGACCCCAGCAATCATTTTTCTAGAGGAGTGAACGAACACTGAACCTTACCCTCAGAAGGCAGTTACTGAGTTGTGTTGCACATCTTGATGCCTTTCCTCTGCTTCCTCTGCTTCATCACAGTTACCCCATGGTTGCAACACTTGGCTGACCACACTGCTGTGGGTTGGGGGCACACTTCTGGGAAGAGTGGCTGAGGTCTGGCTTTTCTGGCTGGTATATGTGTAGGTGGGTGCTTGTTGGGCTGGTTTTCAAAGGATGCTTGGGTGCAGAAATTCAGCAATGTAAGCATTAAACACAGGGATGGGTCGTTTTTGTTCTGTGGACACTGTCCTCATGAGCAAGTCACATTTTATTATCAAAAACTCCATTGTCTTCAGTCAGAATATGTTGGGTATTTTTGGGGGAAGTATAAGATATTAAGTTGTGCCGGGCGGTAGTGGCACATGCCTTTAATCCCAGCACTCGGGAGGCAGAGGCAGGCAGATCTTTGTGAGTTCTAGGCCAGCCTGGTCTCCAGAGCAAGATCCAGGAAAGGCGCAAAGCTACACAGAGAAACCCTGTCTCGAAAAACCAAAAAAAAAAAAAAAAAAAAAAAAAAAAAAAGATATTAAGTTGCAACTGAGGGGGTGGAGTTTATGCAGACAATCAGACAATCTAGAGATGTGGGTGTTCATCTTGTAGATCCCAGTAGAAGTATTTTTGATTACCTAGTTGGCTGTTCTCTGAGGTAGGGAAAACTTTTTCTATTATTTTAGTGCTGAGGGGTAGGGGTGTGTGCGTGTGTTTAGACGTGGGGTTTCTTCTGTTGTCCTCCACTGATATTTTGAGATAGGGCTAGGCCGGGCAGCCAGTGAGCTCCAGGGATCCTCTTGTCTCCCGGTCTCCACCCCTGGCATGCATCCCAGGTACAAGTCACCACACCCGGCTTTTTCCTGTAGGTGCTGGGGATCGGACTTGGGGCCTCCTGCTTGTGCTCTGAACACCTCACTAGCTGAGCTGTCATTTCAGATGTTGAAGATTTGTGTTTTATGTTTGTGAGTGTTGATGTGTGTATGTGGACCATATGCATGCCTGCTGCTCACAGAGCCCAGAAGAGGGCATCGACTCCTCTGGAACTGGAGCTACAGGCATTTGTGAGCTGCATGTAGGTGCTGGGAACCTAGGTTCTCTGCAAGACCTCTTACTGCTGAGCCGTCTCTCTAGCTCTCTGGCTCAGGTCTCTTAAGTCACCTGTTGTACCCTAGTAAATATACATGTAGCACTTTATGTTTTATTTTTTACAGCATGCATATAAAGGCTCTTTTAAAGGGTTTTCTTATTGAGTAAGTAATTTAAATAAACTAGTGTACAAACTTGTTGTTTCATTCCGTATCTGCTACCTAGTACTGAAGTGTGAAAACTTGTACAGTCATGTATCAGACACATGCTGATTTTTTTCTTCTTTTCTCTTGTAGGATTTCTGGTAGGTTCCACGTTCAGACAAGATGTGGTACCATTGAAACATTGGTCTGCTTCGATTCACAGATAATTCACCTTTTCCACTGAGAAGCCTTATTTTATTTTACGGCTTAGGCCTACTGGACTTATGAAACCATGGCGGAAGGAAAGACCGAGTCACCTGGGCCCAAAAAGTGTGGCCCCTACATTTCCTCTGTCACCAGCCAGAGTGTGAATGTGGTGATCCGAGGGGTGGTGCTCTTCTTCATTGGAGTCTTCCTTGCCTTAGTGTTGAACTTGCTCCAGATTCAGAGAAACGTGACACTTTTTCCACCTGATGTGGTCACAAGCATCTTTTCATCTGCATGGTGGGTACCACCATGCTGCGGCACAGCCTCAGGTATGTGTGAGGCATTGTGTTCTGTGTTGCTTACAAATGAATAGGGTATTGTCTAAGTGACAGATGGGTGTCGGGGGTTGAGGGTTGCACATGTGTGTGGGTGTGCTGCATAAACATGTGTGTGCCTGCATGTTGAGGCCAGAGGTCAGTGTTGGGGGTCTTCTTCAATTATTCTCTAAATTGTTTTCTGAGACACTCTCTCATTTAATCTGGATGCTACCAGTTGGGTAGACTGGCATCTTGCCTGTCTTCATCTCTCCAGCACTGGGATTCTAGGTGTGTATCACCACAATGACTTTTTAATAGGTGCTGGGGATCTGAATTCAGGGCTTCACGCTTTTGTGGACAGCACTTTACCCTCCGAGCTGAGGATATAGTTTAAATAGAGTGCAGTGGACTCTGTGAGTGAAGTTGGATATGTTTGGCACATGTATGCCATCATGTAGTGTGCCTCCCCCCCCCCCCCCGGGCCCCCAGCTGTGGAGCATTTCTGTCATTCCCAGATTCTTTTGTGCTCTCTTCCATTCCTTTGTACCCCAGCCTCAGGCTGCAGGGGCTCTGCTTTCTGTCCTCCGGGATCATCTCTGCCTTCAGTGTTGTCCCTGGAGTCATCCAGTAGGTACTCTGGGTACCTGACCCTGCACCTTTCAAATTTAACCATAAAACCAATTCTCATTTTCTTCGGGGTCGGGCAGTTAACATCTTTTATTTTTCTCACTTCATCTAAATATTACTAAGTTATTTTGGTAATAATTCACTGTTGTTTAAAAGTTTTGATGTATGGGCTATAATTTTATGTTTGAAGCAGATAAAAATTTGATAAGTGGAATAATTTTATTCAAGTTGAAAACTTAATGCATTTTTATATTTTTATATATGCTTTTATTTTTGCTGTCTGGTTTTTAAGTGTACCAGAAGAATAGTAAATACTTGAAAAGATCAATGAGGTAGACTGTCTTTGCACAAAATCCTGATAATTCTGTTAGTGACTTTGACTATTTTCAGTAGTGGCCTGTTGATGGCCAAGTAGAGCATTTCCAGATGCTCAAATGATGCCGAGCTCTGTAATGGACAGCTCTTTAGTTGTGTCTAATGACAAGGTCAGTAGGTCAACACTACGTTATATAATACAGTAATAGAAGGTGCTCATAGCCATGTGGGAGAAAATGGTTGTAATTCTATATGTCCGTAGTATACAGGAGTACTCTGTGACACAACGTGGGCACTCTTTGCCTTACATCCCAGAGCTAGAGATTGCAGGTGTGTCTGTCCAAGAGCTGAGGTTGACTGGTGGGATGTCTTCAAGTAATCTCATGAAACCTGCTGGACAGTAACGTAGCCCTGCTATGTGGACAGTCAGATTCCACGTGGCTCAGGTAGCCTTGGAACCTTTGGAGCCCTCAGTTAAGAGAAGTCCTCACGGTGCTTCGTCCTGGTTTTCCTGGGTAATGGTCCAAGTAGAGAAGAGAATGTGTATCTTCTCACTTATCTGCTGACCTACCTGTATTTTCCTTCATTTAAATGCAGAAGAGAAAACACTTCCCAGTAACTTGTAGTTCTTGTCTCCTCCAGGGTGCAGATCACCTGGGTTCTAGATCTAGCAGCTGTCCGCTTCAGGGTCGCATCCTGTTTACTGTAAAGGAACAGGAGTCACCTGTCCCTATAGTGTGGTCCTGGGAAGCTGGTGGCTTCTTGAGGCACTGTTGGGGGGGTCTCACAAGCTTCTGTGGATCACACTTCTTTCCTCTCATCTTCTTTCTTGTTTTAAGAGGATTTTTTGGGAGAATTTCTTTAATTTTTTTTGAAATTAAAAAATATTTTTCCCCTTCCCTTTCCTTCCTCTAGCCTTTCCCATGTACCCCACCTTACTTTTTCTAATTTGTGGCCTCTATTTCTGTAATTGTTGTTTTACACACACACACACATACATACATACATACACACACACCCCTACCTAAATATGTAAGCACAACCTGCTCTGTCCACATAATGTTACTTGCATGTGTATATACACATAAATATTTGTGTTAACTCTTTGAGAATTTCATACATACGGGATTTTGCTTTTAGTTTATTTGTTTTGAGATAGGGTGCTGCTGTGTAACTCTGGCCTGGAACTCAAAGTGTAGCTCAGGCTGGACAAAACTCAGAGATCCACCTGCCTCCGCCTCCTGAGTGCTGAGATGAAAGGCTTGTGCCACCATACCCATCCCGTCCGGTGTATTTTGATCAGATTCACTTCCTACTCCTCCCTTACCTCCCACCCCATCCCAACTTCACGTCCTCACCCTAACCTCCTTTCTGAATCTCACAGACTCCAAGTACAGTTTGTACTTCCCATATGCTAATGGATGTGGAACTAGCCATTGGGTAGTGGCTACCCTACTTAGGGCCACGTGCTTACAGAAAACTGATTCTTCCTCCCTCAGCAACCCATCAGCTGTCAGCTCCTCCGCTAGGGGTGGCAGCTGGACAGTGTCCCCTGCTCCCTGCTGGAATGCTGACGGGCGTCATCTTGTGCAGGCAGCCGCAGCTGCTGTTCACTAGTGCCACAGCCCTGTAATGTCCGGAAGTTGTCTCCCCAGGGCCCTCCCTGACCATTGGTGCTGACAGTCCTTCTCCACTATCGTCTCGGATGGTTTTAAAGCCTTGGAGTGGGGGGCTGTGACACAGATGTCCCGGTTGTGCCTGAGCGCTCTGCAGACACTTCTCTCTGCGCTCTCACCGGTTGTATGTTTCTGTGTTGACTGCCATCTGCTACACAAGGAAACTTCCCCAGTGAGATGTGATAGCTGCACTAATCTACGGCCATAGGTACAGGTTAGAGGGGAGCTTGATAGTATGTCCACTTAGCAAAATAATAGGAGTAGCTTCACCTCTTATGTTCTCGGCATGTATTTTCTTCTGGGGATCGCCCTAACATTCTTGCCATCATTGTACCCATGGGCAGATCTTTCCATGCCAGTTACTGTAACTCACAGGCTCACAGCTAAGTAAGACTGTTGATGAGTTCCCCCTCCCACCCACCCCCGTTGCCTGCACAGCACCTTTAGTACTATGAAAGCTAGCCAGCACGGAGGAAGCTTCCTGTCAGCACCAGCTTGATTTCTCCATGCCTTGTGACCAAAGTGTGTGATGTCTTCATCACAGAGGTCTAGGAAGAGCTTAGGAAGGCTGGTGTTATGTGTGGTGCACCAGAGCTGGAATTGGAAAATTTGTGTCTGTGAGATCATCAAGGAACCCTTCTAAAGGATGTCTTCTTATAGTCTTGTTATATTTGAAACCATAAAATAAAAATCTCATGCATCCCAAGCTGACCTCAAACTCACTCTGTAGGTGAGACTAGCCTTGAACTCCTGATTATCCTGCTTTCACTTCCTGGGTGCTGGGATTAGAGGCTTACTGTTACTAGCGCCAATGAATACATATTTTAAAAGACAATTGCTGTTTTGTGGCTAAAAGAAGCAGAGAAGTTGTCTCCAAAGTCACAAGTAGCCAGACCTGTGAAAGTCATATAAAGGATTCTTCTAGTCAAGCAGTTCCTTACCTCTTTCCTAGTGAGGTCTCCATCCTCTCTAGCCCACCTCCACAGTGAGCCCACACAGCTCACTGTGTTCCCTTTGGTGGACCCTCCTCCCCCGCTCCACCTCCATGGTGAGCCCACACAGCTCACAGGGTTCCCTTTGGTGGTCCTGGCCCCACCCCCTGGGCTTGGAGATACTAGTCATTTTTTTCTGTCTTTGTTTTGACCCATCCCGCCTCCATGTTTTGTTGAGCACTCTGGGCTGTGAGAATGATTGCCTGTCTCTGACACACAATGTGGTGGCATGGTTTTCCCAATCTTTTTTTTTTGTTGTTTGTTTGTTTTGAGACAAGGTTTCTCTGTGTAGCTTTGGAGCCTGTCCTGGAACTCACTCTGTAGCCCAGGCTGGCCTCAAACTCACAGAGATCCGCCTGCCTCTGCCTCCCAAGTGCTGGGATTAAAGGCGTGCGCCACCACCACCCAGCCCAATCTTGAACATACACAGGGTTAAAGCCTTTTGTGACATACTCGGGGCTGTTTTTATAATACTCTGAGCCTTTCTGGGCCCCATGCTCCCTTCATGCTCAAACCTTACAGTTTCCTGGTAATGCTGCTTGTCTCTGGTTGTGCCTTGGTTCCTTCAGGCACCTCCCTTTGAGGAGAGAATTGTTTCCATGCTTCTGCCTGCAGGGTCACTTCTGTGGAACTTTCCAGACAGCCCAGCACTTTACCCTGCTCATGTGCAGGAACAAGGTGAAAGCCCTCGGCAGCTTGTCAGCACTTGGTCCAGCCTTCAGGAATGGTGTGTCACTTTGCCGAGAAAACACAGCTCTTGTTTATGAATGTGTACATGTCTGTGTGTGTGTATGTGTGTTTGTGTGTGTAGGTCACAGGACAGCCTCAGCTGTTCTCCCTCAGATGCCATCGACCTTTTTGTTTTGTTTTTTGAGACAATCTCCCACGGGCGTGGAACTCACCAAGTAGGGGAGGCTGGCTGGCCAGCAAACTCTGGGGATCTACCTGTCTCTGCACCTCAGTGTGTGTGTGTGTGTGTGTGTGTGTGGTGTATGTTTGTATATGTGTGTGTGTGTGTGTGTGTGTGTGATGTGTGTGTATGTATGTGTGATGTGTGTGTGTGTGTGTGTGTGTATGTGTGTGTGTGGTGTGTATGTTTGTATATGTGTGTGTGTGTTGTGTGTGTGTGTTTAAAGTAGATTCTGGAGCTCAGACTCCAGTGCTTGGGCTCACACAGCAAGCATTTCACCGACTCAGCCATCTCCCCAGCCCTCTTTTTTTTCCCCTTTGAAAATCCCCAGCAAATACCAAGAGCAAGGTCCATTATGGGGCTTAAGTGTTGCTGAGTGAAAACATGATCTGCTTCTGCTGTGTCTCCCGTGCAAGAGTGTCTTGCTGAGTGGTCTGGTTGTCTTCAGCCCCCTCCTTGCTGGATGTCTAATTTAACTGTGCTCCTTGTCCTGCCTCGCTGCGCTGAGCACACCACCCTGAGAGAGTGACGGCTTACTACTGGTCCTGCACAGACTCCTTTTGTCTCTGCTCTTGGCACATTGTTACTGGGAATCACGTAAAGATATCAGAAGACACGTGATTTTACATCAGAGAACCATCTGATTAAGCAGGATTGTATTTGCATACGATTTTACACAGCATGATTTTAAGCCTCTTGTTTAAAAAAAAAAAATGGTACAGAGAGAAGAGGAAGGCCAGGCATACTCCACTGAGCTCTCAGACAGTGGATCCGCACTGCGCTGTGTATATTCCTATCAGACTGCCATGCTTTTATTTAAAGGAAAGAAAGAGAGACGTTTAATGGCAAGTGACAAGCTTCCCCAAACTCTCCCTCTCAGTAAGCAGCTGAGCACCATGCATACTCAGCGGACTTGGTTTTTTATTGGCAAATCCCAAGGTTGGCAGCATGGCCGTTTAAATTTTTTCTTTGTGTTTTCCCTTTCTCTTCTCAGTTGTCTCTCGCTTGCATAGGAACAGAGTCAGTTTTACTTATTTATACTTTTGCACGTACATGTCAGCATCTCTGTATGATAATTCTTTACCTGTGGCATCAGCTGCTAAGGAAAATTGACTTGGAATGCCTGCTCTGGTTGGATTTTTCTCAGCCACAGGCAAACAGGAGAAAGATGCAGGGGATCGAGAGAATTAATTGATATCTAGAGAGGTGATAGATGAGAGTGGATGACAGAGAGTGGCTAGGTGGATGATAGATGGTAGAGAGGTGATAGGTGGATGCATCAGCATCGGTATGCATCTGTATATGTGTATGCATATGTTCTGTAGAGAATGGTGGAATGGCGAGGCAGATGAGCTGTTTGCGATACCCCTTGAGGAAAAAGTGTCATTTAGACATGTTTCAATTATTAGGCATGCTTGTCATTTTAATCATGTAGAAATTTAGAAATGCTGTCACTTCATCCCGTGGGATTTTTCAGTAGTGCGTTTTAAATAGGACCATAACATGGATTTTCTTTGTGTGTGTGCATGTGTATGTAGAAGCATGTGTAGGTACACACGCATGTATGTATGCGGAGGCCCAGGGATAACCTCAGCTGTCACCCCTCAGACACAGTCCACCTTGGCTTTTCTTGTTTGGGTTTGCACTCAGTTCCCTGGGCTCTCGAGGCCAGCTCTCACAAACTGAGCTGTCACCAGGCCCTGAGACTTACATTTTCTAGCAGCCGTTGGAGCTCTCTGCATTGCTGAGCTTTGGTCTCAGGATGGCCTGTGAACCACCTGTGCCCAGCTAAAGCTAAGGTGTAAAGAGCATAGAGCTGGTCATCTCTTTCCCATGCTGCTCCATTGCTCTACTTGCCTGTGGCTTTTGAACACTAGTTGGTTTCCAGTGTTCATTTTCTTTTTTACTTTTTTAATTTATATTTAAATTTTAAAAGGGTGTGTATTTATGTGGAGAGATGGTGCTTACTGTTCTTTCAGAGGACCTGAGTTGGTCACATTGGCTTACAACCTCCTGTAATTCAGGGGATCCTGGGTCGTCTTCTAGCCTCCATGGCACCCAAATGCACATGGGTACTAAAAGACACACATGCATACATACACACAAATTTAAGAAGTAATCTTTAGCAAATAAATACATTTTTCCTGTGGGCTTGGGAGCTGGCTCAGTCAGTGAAGTGCTTGCCTTGGGAGCGTGAGGACCTCTGTTTGACCACTCATCACTCATGTTTGAAAGAAAGAAAGAAAGAAAGCTGGGCATGGTGGTCCGTGTTTGTACTCCAGTGCAGAAGAGGTGGATGCAGGTGGGTCTCTGGGGCTTACTGGGCCACTCACCTAGTTCCAGGGCAGTGAGAGACCGTCTCAAACAGCAAAGTGACTGGTGGCTGAGGAGTGACAGCTAAGCTTGTTCTTTGATCTCCACATGGTCCAGAACACATTCCTGAGCATGCACAAAACGTACACGTTAATGTTATGTCTTCTAAGTGAGTAAAATGCTGAGATTTGCTAAGTAAAGTTAGGGATAGGATGAGAATAGTTGAGGTCTTAGTCGTGG
This sequence comes from Peromyscus eremicus, assembly GCF_949786415.1. Classification (NCBI taxonomy): domain Eukaryota; kingdom Metazoa; phylum Chordata; class Mammalia; order Rodentia; family Cricetidae; genus Peromyscus; species Peromyscus eremicus. The sequence continues at coordinate 70,690,142 of NC_081431.1, read as the reverse complement.
ATATCTTATACACAGGTACTGTATTTATTATTACTTACCCAGGTAGGAGTCAAGATGTTATTTCCCAAAGCAAAAACCACACTGAGGTTTTCTTCTTACTTTTTAACAGCAAACTTACATATTATCTGTAAATTTGTAGTTTTTTGTTTGTTTTTGAGACAGGGGTCTGACTATGTATTAAGTAGACCAAGCTGTCCTTGAACTTTTTCTCGAGTGCTGGGATTAAAGGTGTGTACTGTCATCCCTAGCGAATCTGTAATTTTTGTGCACCCCGTGCCCTTCCTCTTTTCTGTGTGTACAAGGACGATTGCCTGCAGCCTTTTGTTGTCATTGGAGTGGTGCTATGAGAAAGATGGGGTGAAAGACTGTCAGGAGAGAGTGCTGGGTGCAGACAGGAGGCGGGCAGGGCAGGGCAGTCAGGACCTGGGGAGCCTGGTGTGAGTTCACAGGCCAGCTGCCTAGCTTCCCTTAGATTCTGCTTGTGATAAGTAGCATACTTAAGTGAGGAGAGGGTAACCGTGGACCGACTTGGTGCTTTCAACTCTCGAAGATACCATTAGGAGCTACATGAGTTAGAGTCTCTGGCTCCTTGTGAGTCGCCCCCCACCTCTTCCAGTGTGTGTAGCCTTGAGAGTGCTGCAGCTTCTTCAGAGCTCTCTGCAGGGGTGCTGCTCCTCCTGTTTCCTTTGGAAGGTAAGTTTAAAGATGCCAGCATCACTCAGACATTCAGATACAGTTTTCTTTTTGAAGAGCCTTGAATTCAGGCAGTGGCTGTGGTAATTTGTGTAGTTAATGCTGCCCGTGCAGTGCTGGTGCTGACTGACTTTTTTTTCTTCTTTTCACAGCTGTGATTGGGTTGTTGTACCCCTGCATTGACAGGCATCTAGGAGAACCACATAAATTTAAGAGAGAGTGGTCCAGTGTCATGCGCTGCGTAGCGGTGTTCGTGGGTATCAATCACGCCAGTGCTGTATCCTTTATGAAACATGCAGTAATGAGGCTTGTAGCCCCTGTAGTCAACTCGGATTTTCTCACTTTGTCACAAGGTGCTGACCCAGTTGTTGAGACACCAGGGTAGCAAGTGTGAGGTTGGCAGAGGGGTAGAGCCTTGCTTAAGCTCCTTTGCAGTTCCATGTCCAAACTCTACTTGTGAGGCTGCTAATTCCTTACATGTAATTTTGTTCATTCAAAAATGAAACAGGTACATTTTCAAACCCCCCTCCCTCCTTCTTTCTTCTCTTAGGATTTGCAGGTAAGGACTCAGGATTTGCGAGTAAGGTAGTTTTAGGTACTCTTTTAAAAGTACAGTTTTAAAGAGGCTATACTGACATTTATTGGTTTTACTCAACACCAGAAAGCACCCGTGCTCCCCCAACTTCATCACAAGATCGGGTCTCACTGTGCTAGCTAACCCCGGCTGGCTTTGACTTTCAGCCCTTCCGCTTTAGCCTCTGGCGTAGTTTTCTGTGCAGTTGTTGTTGTTTGTTTGGGGGTTTATTTTCAACATTTCTGTTTTGTATTTTTCATTGGGGAACAGTGTGACCAACTTGCTAACCTGTATCAATGCAATCTGGATCCTTACCAGTGATCTTCAGCGTCTCATCCTGACTTCTATCTTTCTTTCATTTTAATACTTTTTATTGAGTTTGTTCTTGGACAGTTTCATACATTGTGTGTACAGCACACTCTGAGGCTGTGACCCCACCCTGTCTTTATAATAATCTTTCCTCTCTGCAAGTCCTTTCCCCCCATCCTTGACTTGTCGATTTTTTCCTTTTTATTTGTTTTGATATCCACTGAATTTCACCGGGATTTCACCTGTGTGGCAGTGGATGTATCCTTTGGAAGTATCCTTTGGAGCTTGGTGGGCTCCTCAGTGTGTACACATCTGAAGAGGATGACTTGCTCTCCCTCACAGTCCATCAGTAGCCAGGACTTCATCAGGGAGAGGTGGAGGAAGGACTCCATGAGCCTCTCTGTAGCCATGATTGGCTATCAGTAGGCCTGTTGTAGGCAGCCATGCCTGTGAAGTCATTTCTGTATGAGCTGTGGCATGTCCAGAAGACAGTATTCACTGCCCGCCCTTCTCCTCACCCTCAGGCTCCTTCTATCCTCTCCACATCCCCTTCTACAGTAACCTTTGAAGCTTGCAGGGAGTAGTGTAGAGTCCTGTGTAGGACCACTCACTCACTCATCCCTTACTCTTGGCACTTGGAACAGCCATCTGTCTTTGTATTTACCCCCCACTCATTTCATTGTAAAAAGAGACTTATCTGATTAAGGACGGATGGGGGTAGCATTTATCTATGGGGGTAAATGTAAATGTTTAGGAGACAGCATGGCACCATGACAGCTTGACAGCAGCAGGATCACCTCCAGGACCCAAGTCCCCCACAGCCTTGGGGTTTTGACTGCGTTTAGTACAGGTATGAATTCTCCCTTGTGGACTGAGCTTGGCATGTAAGAAGAGAGTGCTTGGTGCCCACATAACCGGGGTACCACTATTGCACCTGTGCACGTACCTGGCCTAGCAGGTTGGTATTGTACATCATAGGGCTCACAGGTCAGTAAGATGCCTTTTCTCCCCCACCAGCTAGTATAGCGCCTTGCCTTCAGCTTTATGAAAGCTAGCCTGCAGGGGCAGCTGAGTTGTGGCTTAATTTCTACTCACCTTGCAATTACATAGTACACCTTATGTTATCTTCAGCAATAGGGTCTTATCACCAACTAGTTCTGGTAGGTAACCAAGAGGAATAGCAAGAGCCTGAATTGTCTTGGAAGCCTCTGGGGCCTCTTTGGCCAACAACTCATGAGCAAGTGTTTCACACTTGGCACTAGGGTTTTCATTTAGTAGCTCTTGGCTCTCAGGCGCAGCATTATCCAGACATGCAGGGTATCGCCCTTCTAATTTCTTCTCTCTCTAATTTAAAGATTTGAAATTGGCTTACAAACTGCCAAGCGTCTCTATGACTTTTTCCTACATCTTTGCCTGCCTCTCCCCGCAGCTTTTCCTGTGGGTGCTGGATCCTGGCGTGTCCTCCTGCCTGCACAGCAGTCCCTTTTCCCCACTGAGCCGTCTCCCCAGCCTTGTGTTTGCTTTTTAGGTGGAGGAATTTGAACAGCCCTTTCTACAACTTTAAAAGCCTTAGCGTTTAATATGTGTTTTTGGCTTTGTTCCCTTTTCCCTTTGTTTCTACATGAAATACTTAAGCATAGCAATCTTAGCTGTCACGTCTACCCTTTAAAGAAAATAGAAGATGTTTACAAAATTTATAGCAAAGACTTTTCATATTAGGTTACTTAGCGTTTGGAAAACCACAAGGTATAGCTTCTGAAATTGATATATTTGACTGATTTACCCTAAAAGCCTCCTTATTGTGCTAAATAACTTAATCTAGTTAGCAAGATGGACCCCATTACTATTGTCTCCTGCTGTTTATTTATGTGAATGCCTCTTGCACAAAGGAATCGGTGCTGAGAACCTTGTGTTTAGAGTGTACGTACAAGGACAGCTAAAAGAAGAGAGAAACTTTCCCAGATGGACTGTTAGTTTCTTGATAAATCAGCCACTCACAAGGACTGATCTTTAGAAAGTGGCATACAGCTGTCCTCAGAGGCTGAGGACTTGGCAAGCAGGGGTTTTGTATGCTGCTTTAGTGAGAATGTGGGAATGGTGGGGGAAAGTGTGATATCCCTGGAATCCGGAAATGGCTTCATAGGCATGTTTTGGGGGGCAAAGAAATGAGAGACTTTTGTAGTACTGACAAGGCCAGTTAGTTTGGTCAGATCTCTAGTCCAACAAGGAGGCAGTTACAGAGCCAAGGTGGAGCCTTTGAGGCATAGAAAATTCCCTTTTAATGACACTCAGAATTAATTTTCTTAGTGTAATCCTCTAACAAAAAATAAAAAAATCAGAAAATTGAATTCATAAAACTTCATTCTACTTAGAGATTTTTGAGTAAAAGGGGCCATATATTTGTGAATAGATGCTTAAGTGTGTGCCAGAAATAAAATATCATCAGAGCAAAGTGCCCTGCTAGAAAGTCGCAGGCACTAGAATACTTTGGCAGGGGAGAAGGTAATGTTCACTTCAAGGCTTTATCCTCAACAAATTAAAACCAGAGCAGTTGACATAATAGAAGGGATGCTGTGTCCTTGGTGCTCTTGTTCTGAACTGCATTATTATAAAATGTGTCTGTCAGTAAATCACACAGCCAGTGTGGTACCCTGTTAATAGCTGTCAGGTCTTCAATTTCCAAGTTCCTGTATGATTTTCAAGTACTTCTAAACCCTTTTGAGAAGTATTATTGGTTTTCTTTTCTTTTTTCTTTCTTTCTTTTTTTTTAAAGGTGTGTTGTTTAGCACTACTATCCAAAGTGCACAGTTACATGTTTAGTCACAAAGGCACTTCCTAAAGAGTGCCTGACTTTACAATTAGGAATGTGTATAGCCTTTTTTTTTTTTTTTTCCTGGATGGGTTACAAGAAGGCGGGATCTGTTAATGCCCTCTGCATTTGGAATTTAGACATAGTTCCTGCTTCCTTATTTTGTGATGGCTCCTTAGCACAGGTCTCAGAAAGTAGACTTTGACAACAGCTTCCAGTTTTCTCTCACGCTGGCTGCACTGTCAGTAGGGCTGTGGTGGACTTTTGACAGATCTAGAAGTGGTTTTGGCCTTGGCGTTGGAATCGCTTTCTTAGCAACTGTTGTCACTCAACTGCTAGTCTACAATGGTGTTTATCAGTAAGTATTGACCTTCTTGTTACCTGGCTGCTATGTAAATCAGCAGAAACTGCATTCAGAATTGAGGATCTCAATGGAGTTTGCCAGTTTAACGTACAATATCACTTACTTTCATTATGCTTGTCTTGAGTGCCCTTGTTTTTGCTCCATGGGTTATTAAAATATTTCTATTGTTCTAGATACACATCTCCAGATTTTCTCTATGTCCGTTCTTGGTTGCCATGCATATTTTTTGCTGGAGGCATAACAATGGGAAACATTGGTCGTCAACTGGCAATGGTAAGCTGAGGCCCATGGAGTGTGTGAGGTGCATGATACCATTCCTCAAAATGGCCATTGGTCAAGGGAACACCTCGATGAAGACAGTGTTCTTTGAACTCTCTTGTACTTTCATTGAAATAAATCATTTGGAAGAATTTAATCTGAGGAGTATTGATACTTAAGGAACAGCTGGAGAGAAAAGGAAAACTAGGTTATGGGTGGTATGGTAGAATTGGTTAGCTGTATAGTGATACTTGATTCTTGTTGCTTAGTTTTTGTTAGTTTACAGTTTTCTAGTCCATCAACAAAGAACTATTTCTTTTTTTCTTGATTCAGAGTCTCAAGTAGCCCACCTTGTCTTGAACTCACTATATAGCTTAGGATGACCTTGAATTTCTGGTCTTCCTGCTTCCACCTCTTGAGTGCTGGGATTACAGGCCTGCACCACTACACTAGGATTATGTGGTCCTGGAGATTGAACCCTGGGCCTTTTTCATACTCAGCAAGCATTCTTATCAACTGAGCCACATCCTCAGCCCCTAGTAAAGGGACAGTTTTGAAAATGAAAAGGACATATTATTATAGTGTTTATAAACTACGACCATTTCAAGCTGATCAAGATTCTCATTTTAGTTATGAATGGAAAAAGACACTGATAACCCAGGTCATGGAGCTAGAGTTACACAGTAACATTCAGAGGCCACAGCAGTAATTGCTCTTACTTGAGTTTGGCCAGCTGGGAGAATTGTGATTGACTTGCTGTCCTTTTGATAATCTGAACACCCAGTTCTAACGCTGTGTTTCTTTTCCTTTAAATTTCAACTATTCATTTTGGTAGCTATATTTTTTAGAAGATTGTTTTAATTTCGATCCTTTATATTGTAATATATATATATATATATATATATATATATATATATATATATTTTTTTTTTTTTTTGTTAAATCATAGAGTGATTGGAAATAATGATTTAAACTCAGCACTGTCCTGAAGCTCATGGATCACCTTTGGCTGATCTATGAGCACAGAAGAGACACACTGTGCCCTTCGTATTTCAGGGTTTCCCTGCATCACCGGCTCCTATAGCCTGCAGTATGGAAATTGTGTTTTTTTGTGTCCTCCACTGCTGCCTGTAGATTTTTCACTTTGAGAATGCCATTGTGTAACTCTTCGTTCTCTGAGGAATAAAGTGAACAGATTAAGACATTCATTTTTATAGCATTGTAATTTGTTTGGAAGTTGCAATTCACAAGTGATTTTAAATCTGTTAACTTTTGACCTTTTAACCTTGCAGTATGAATGTAAAGTTATTCCTGAAAAGTCTCATCAAGAGTGAAGAAGGCAAAAATCAGTCTTTTCTCTAGGAAGCCATGGGAAAGCGACGTGTATATGATAGGCACACCAACGAAACTTTGGACTGTAAAATTGCGAGGATGCAGTTTTTCCTTGATGGTGTGTGTGTGTGTGTGTGTGACACACACGTTTCTGCAGTCTGTGATTGCTTCTGTAAATCAGTTACCAACCTTTCGGTGTTTGAGTTCAATAAATGTAAGATATATGTGCACTACATGAAAGATATGTTTATGAGTACATGAAATTTCTAAATTTTTTAAACATACCATGCATTGTATCACAATGTTGATGTGCCAAACTATGCTGTTACTGTCACAGAGAATAAGAATGCTTTGAACAATTTAGAAATTTAGTGAAACAGAAGAAGAAAGCTAAAAACAAACCGAACAGAAAGCAAATGGGTAGCTGGTCTTACCTCTCACTGACTGTCGTGCCTTTTCCTGTTTCTAAGCAGCTGTGTGCGTTACGAGCACTCCGCGTGTGCTTGGTCTCTGTTTCAGAGTTTCGATCTTACTGTGTTAGCGATGAACTTCCGTAGATGGTGTTAAACTGCAGTACTGCAGGCATCCAAAGACTACTTTTCTATGTTGACAGACTTTACCAGAGGTATATGTGATGTCAGGGGGCGTTACCAGCATTAACCTAATTTGAGTCTCAATTTGGAAAAACATAACTAAAAATTAGGGGATTTGACTAGATAAATGTTTGGGGAATACTGTGTGGCCTTTTCTCTGCCACAGAAACCAAAGTGATATTAGCTGTTACTTGGTTCTGAAGCTCACAGCTTTAGCACATGGATGACTAAGGAACACTGGGCACATGGATCAAAGTGAAGGTTCTGAACTACTGGGTCTAGAAAGCAGGTCATGCTGGTGGGGCCGGGCCATGGAACCCACCAGCTCTGGGACGCCTGAGTCTGTTGCCTTCACAAGTGCAGTCTGAGGATGGTGGATGCAGGACTCCCTGTGTGCTGATGTCTGCTGCTGAATGGTTCCGTCCTTGGAGAGTGAATCGAGAGAGCACTCACAGAGCTTCCTGGCACATCTCATTAACAACTCCTTCCATTTACTTACGGTTTAAGTGTATCAGAGGACTTTCCACTCGCTCTTCCTTTCTGAAATGGTTAATTATCTGGCACACGAGGGTAAATGATTCTGAGTACTGTGGTGTGCGTGTGCTTATGTGTTGAATGTGTGAGAGAAAATGTATACATGTGTCTGTGTGTGCATGTGCCCATGCGTTCCTACAGTGTCAAGTACATATTTTAAGTCTTTTTCTTTTAAAGCAGTGCTGAAATCTTGTACACCAGAGTGTAATGTGCTTTGTGTTCTCAGGCTAAGGGTGTGAGCATTCCAAGAGTGTCCATGTGGAGTATGTGTATGCAAGGCCAATGACAGGAGTGGAGAACACACCACTATCGTTTATTAGTCTGTCTTTCAGATGCTGTTCATTAGAGTAAATAAGGTCTATTTTTAGAATCAAATTTGTAAACACTATAAAATCTTTAATAAGTTATAAGGTCTATGATATGTTTTCTTTGAAAATTGCTGTTGAAAGCAAGATGTATTAAATATGTAATTATCACCATGTGTGAGTCCTTTTTCTTCATGATAAATATTAAGATATAAGACTGTAGACTAATCTTATAAAATTAATACAGGTGGTTGGATATGCTAAGAAATGATGAAAGAAAACTCAGCAAATCCATTGGGATAGAAGGGTTATCAAATGAAAATGATAAACAAGAAAGGGTAATTCTGGTAAAAATAAAATGGTTTTTATTATTTTGATAATCACACAAATCTTTCTGCACTTAGAAATATGGCAAACATTGTCAATGGTGTGTCTCTGCTCTCATTATTTGAACTTTTAGGAATTTGGGCCTCTGAAAACTGAGACTAAATTCTGAGAAAACTGAAAATTCCCTAGTTGGAGTCCTGCTGATGCTTCACAGAGTCGGCTTTCTCCTGCCTTTTCATGGGTTCTGAGGATCCAACTCAGATGGTCTGCCTGTGAGGCGGGTGCCGTCCCTGCTGAGCCACCTCTCCCTAGCCCTTGCTAAGTCTTTGCTCAAATGTTCATCTACACTGAGCCCCATCCCCCTCCACTGAGGCCCAGGGCATTCTGGGTAATGCAGACGGTTCACACATCCTCTCTTACTGAGGTGAGATGCAGACAGAGTCAGCCTAACTGAATCCTCTGCACTCATGGTTGCTCAGTTTCCTGAAGTCAGTGTGTGCTGCATGAGGCAATGCTCTGATGCCTCAGGCAGTAATCTCAAGCCTTGTGTGGCTGGAAAAGCCCTTACCAGGCTTTGGAATTCTGGGTCCACCTTTTCCTCCCTTCTCCTTTGGCACTTGGGGTGTTTGGGAGTGTGCGTGCCACAGCCTGCAGGAATCAACTTTTTCTCACTGGCCCTCCCGTTGAAGATTTTCAACCCTGTCTTCTGCGGTCTGACGCTGCAGAAGATGAACTTGCCCGTGTTCTCAGGGTGATTCTTGCTTTGTAGACAAGCTTGTCATTCACTCTGGGTGTTTTAACTTGATTTTACCCTCCAGGCTTCACCACCACCACACATACACACACACACACACACACACACACACACACACACACACACTCACTCTGATTTCTTTTTTCTAACTTGGGATTCAGTGTGCAATTTCAATTTTTGGACCTATGTCTTCAGTTCTGGAAATTTTTTTTTCTCCCTTTTTTACTTGATGTTTCAAGTAGCCCAAGCCAGCTTTGAACTTTCTATGTAGCGAAGGATGACTTGAACTTCTGATCCTCCTGTAGCTCTCTGCAAGTGCTGTGTGCACATGCGGCATTCACCACCACACCTGGATTACAAGGGGCTTGAGGAGAGAGGTAGGTGGTGTTTCCTTAAACCTAGAGAGGCCTGCAGAGAAGGTTGTTAGGGGGTTGGCTGTGACATGCTGACACTGAGGTTTGTAAGGGGTATTTGGAGAAACGCAGACATTGGCATTTGGGTGACTGCATGTAAATAAGGTGTCACCTGTATGTGACAATAACGGAGACTGTGGGGATGGATGGGATTGCCTTGGAGGGTAGGGGTGGGGCATTCTAGAATGTGCGCAGAGAAGCTGGAGAAAGAGGAATAGGAGGAAGCCAGAGTGTGCCTTGGTGGAGGGGGAGAAGGTTTGGGGCAGGGCGCAGCAGGCCCGGCATCGGGAAGGGTTAATTAACTTTGTAGATAAGGGAGGTGCTCACTGATTTTCTTTCTAGAAAACAATCTTTCTGATGCGTTACATTTCTCTGTGTATGTGTCCACCTGCATGTGGAGGCAAGGTGACAACTTTGGCTATAGTGTCTCCCCAGCCACAAGGTCTCTCATTCACCTGGAACTTGCCTGGAAAGCTAGGCTGGCTGACCATTGAGCTCAGGGACCTACTCGGCTCTCTCCCCAGAGCTGGAATTATGAGCACACACTACAATTCCTGGATGTTTGTTGTATGGCTACTGTGGATCCAAGTTATGGCAAGTTCTTTATCAACTGAACCACCTCCATTATATCTTGGTAGTGCTTGTCTGTGATTCCAACATTCAGGAGGCTGAGGCAGGAAGATGGCCAGTTTTAGGTCATCCTAAGCTATACAGTAAGAACCTGCCTTAAATAAATAAGCAGATAAACCAAAAAGAAAATATTTCACATACACTAATACCATTGAGAAAACCTCACAGTCTGGGTCACTGTTGGGAATGAGGAGATGGGCAGGCAACAGGAGAGCTTTGGAGTTTGGGGAAACAGCTGGGAAAGGACAAGAAAGGAAGGAACAATTGCCGGCCAACATTGAGGCTGTCAAGGACCAAGCCAGTGGGTATGGTTGTGTCAAGTGTGGATGGGCTCAACAGTTGAGGAATTTAAACCACAAGAAAGTAGGTTTGTTGTATTGATATTCGTGGGTCAGCTTGGCACCACCCGATGTGAAATATAAATGGAGGGTCCTAAGGTCGGATCAAGACAACTGTGATTGCAGTCAAGATTGCAAATCTGAAGGAGATTTATACCCTTGTGTGGCCGCGCTTTGCAACCTCCTATGAGGCAGGATCTGGGTGTGTCAGTGAGGGTGTTCCCAGACAGTAATAAGAGTGGAACTGTCCCACAACTAGGATCTAGGACTGAATAAAAAGGAAAAAAATAAAGCTAGGCACCACTGTTTATTTCCCTGCTTCCAGACTCCGGATGCCAAGGGACCAGCTACCTCAGGCTCCTACAGCTACAACTACCTTCATGTCTCACGGAAGTCAAGCTGAAATAAGCCAACCCTAAGCTGCTGCTTGTCAGGCATTTGGTTACAACAATGGGAATCAACCAATACTCTTGTTTTCTGAGGCAGCCTGTGGGTCTGCAGGCTGACAGGAACTCTTGGACCATTTCCAGATCTTGATGAGGTTCAAGGGATGACTGAAACAATTGTTTACTGAGTTCACTGGAGTAGGTGGAGGGGAGCCGCAGTGGACATACACAAGGGTGAGATAGATGATGTTCATGCTGATAGAGATGTTTGTTGCCTGGGATGGTCTCCGATCAGATGCAAAGAAAGGTTCTCATGTCTCCCTTTGTCAGTGGAGTGACGTTATTATCTCTGTCTGCATAGCATTTTAACTAGGGTCCTTTACATCGTCTATTTACTTTGTAAGGTATCTGTCATTATCCTGGTTGTCCTGTTCCACACTGACCTGAAGCTGAGGGGAGGAAAGCTTTATTTGGCTTAGCTTCCAGGTGACAGTCCATCTTTGAGAGACAGGAATCAAGCAGGCACTTGGAGGCAGAAACCATGGAGTTGAAAAGCACTTGCTCCCAAGCTCATTCTTGGCTAGCTTTCTTATACAGGCTAGGATCATCAGTTAATAAGACAGTGCCTTCAGACATGCCCATAGGTCAACCTGATCTGTGCAGTTCCTCAACCCAGGCTTTCCCCTCAGAGGACTCTGAGTCATGTCAGGTTGATAAAGCCACAGGGCAAAATTATCATGAAAAGAATCTACCTGAATGATCTTTTAATCCGGTTGAGAGACATTTTCCCCCATCTTTGCTCCTGATATTTCTTATTATCTCAGTTTCTTTTCCTTACAAACGGCCTGTGAGAGGACTGGGGATGTGGCTCAGTTGCCTACCACGCATCACAGAAGCTGAGTACTGTGTGGCAAATGGCTATCATCTCAGCACTCAGGAGGTGGAGGAGGATCAGAAGTTCAAGGTCATCTTCAACTGTATGTCAGACTGTAGGCCAGTCTGGACTACGTGAGACCCTGCCTCGAAACAAAGCATCCCCAACTCTCTTTCTGACTTTGGGATGCCGCTCAGCTGGTCCCTGTCATGCTTCATTCTAAAATTGCTTGACTTGACCCTCCAGCTCCCAGAGCCCCTCCTTAGTGGTTTCCATTTGGTGTTTTTAATTTCAGTGATCAGTTTTAATTTCCAGGGTCTGTTTGTCTGTCCGTCTGACCATTCATCCGTCCATCTGTCTGTCCCTCCCTCTCTCCTCCCCGCCCTCTCTCCAAAGAGTCTCACTGTGTAATCCCAGAACTCTCCTTGTACAGCAGGCTGGTCTCAACTCACAGAGGTCTGCCTGCCTCTGCCTCTGTCTCCTGAGTCAGGGATTACTTGTGTGCCACCAAGCACCACAAGAGTCTCTATTTTTAAAGAAAATTTATAAGAGTCCATAACTTTGGAGGATGTCAACTCTAAACTCTTTTAGGGGATAGGAATGCCATGGTTGTTGTTTGTTTTGAGATAAGTCTTACTCTCAGGATATCTGTGTGGTTGAGACTGACTTTGAACTGAAGTCAGTCCTCCTGCCTCAGCCCCCTGAGTACTGACATTATGGGAGTGAACTACCATATCTGTGTTCTAGAATTTCAGTCTTCTAAAGAGGCATTGCTGGACAGGTCCTGAGGGGCTGACCACCAGCCACCCTCTGATGCGGAGTCATGCCTTGGGCGACCTGCTAGGCATCAGAGATGAATGCCAACACTCACATAATGCAAATTCTGATTTGTTTTTGCCCACCTGGGGTTAAGAAACGGGAAAAATGTGGAAGGGTTGGCTAGCCTGGCTCCTTCCTCGGGACCAAGAAGGTCAGCTACCCTCTTCACTTTTGGACACCAGCTACCTCTGCACTTAGAAGGTCCTTGGTTCTTTCAGCAGTTTTTTTCCATGGCATCTTGAGATAGCATTTCCCTGTGATTGCTTTCTTCTCAAGAAATCCTTACAGGTTCTGGTCCAAGGCACATTTTTTTTTTTCAGTATAAATGCAAATTCTTTAAAAAGCTTTTATTGTTCTTGTTTCTATAGGTTGGCAGGAAGAGGGGAGAAGCTGTACCCTGCCTCCTTTGCTGACTTGATTGAATCTCCCCCTCCCATCTGTGTGTGTGTGCGTGTGTGTGTGTGTGTGTGTGTGTGTGTGTGTGTGTGTGTACATGTGCATGTGTATGTGTTTTCGTATATCTGTGTTGTGTGATGCTAGGACTGGACTTAGTTTCATGTGAGACAAGGGCTTCACTACTTCAGTACCCCCCTGACTGCTCTCATCATTCTCTTATACCATAATATATTGCTGTCTCTAATCATTCCCCTTTACATTTAAAATGATTACTGTCACTCTGTTGTGTGGACATGCGTGTCATGGTGTGCAGGTAAAGATCAGAGGACAACCTGGGAGTTGCTTCTCTCCTTTTACATTTATGTAGTTGCTGGGGATCAGACTCACATCATAAGGTAGTGAATGCTGAATGCCTATGTCCGGTCAGCCGTTTCACTGGCTCTCCATTTTTGTTTTCTTAAAAAGCTGGGATATGTAGGTTAAATCAGTGATCTCTTTCTGGGTCTCAAGAAGAGTAGGAACAGCTCTTTCCCTAGTCAAAGTACAGGTAGTACCTGGAGTTCCTTGCCAGCAAGAGCCCCGGCCTCTGCTCCTGTGTGCCTCGCTTCCCTTTGTCACTGATGCGATCTGGAGAACCTGTCATCTTTCCGTGATTTACAAGATAGACTTTCTCCAGGCATGTCAACAGCTCTGAAGACAACGTTGTTAGGGATCAGCTTTGGCAGATAGGATAGATAATGACGTGCCCTGGAAAGACCGGGCTATTGATGAGCCTGGTGTCAAAACTGATTGCCACATACAGGCGATTTTTCCCCTTCACCATCTCACAGGTTTTGTGTCTGTGGGGATTGTCACGAACAAGGGCAGCTTTGGCTCCAAATCAAAACTACTGTGACAACTGTGTTCCTTTCTGCTTTCTCATGAAAGGGTATGTAGCTGCCCGTTGTTCCATGGTCTCCCTGAAGGTGGACTTTCAAAGTGATCAGCACTTGGGGAACAACGTCCTTGGAAACTAATGTGTAAGCACACACTAGTGTGCTTATAGGTGTCTGTGCAATGCGCATGGAAGCCAGAGGATGGCCTCGGGTGTGTTTGCTCAGGTGCTGTCCACCTTGGTTTTTTTTTGTTTTTCTTGTTTGTTTGTTTGTTTTTAAGGCAGGGTCTCTCACTGGCCTGGATCTTGCAGTGCAGTCTCAGCTGACGGACCAGCCAGCCCCAGCATACACCCGACTTGGCTGCCACAGAGTGGGTTTGCAAGAATGCACCGCCACACCTGGCCTTTCTATAATTTCTGGGACCAGCTAGAAAGCAAGCCCTTTACTAACCAAGCTATCTGCAATTTTTTTTGGAGAAGGAAGGAGGGCAGTATGTTTGGGGGGGAGTATGTCTGTTGGTAGTGGGAGGGTAGAGCTGGGGTGGATATGATCAAGATACACATATTGTAAACATATATGAATTGTCAAACAATAAAGAAGATATTAAAATGTTTTTTGGGTACTGCTCTGAAAACAGTAAAGTTTTAGTGCTACTGAGTGTCTTTGGAATTGTTTCCCCACAAGCTCACCTCTCTTTTTGAGACACTTTTGAGGAACTGTGGTCATTGACAAATTTCTTGTGGTTAGCAGTGAAGGAGACAAAGGAAAGAAAGAGGCTGAGTGCCGAGTCTGTGTCTAGAAGTTTCTGCAGTACATTCCCTGGGAGCATCTGCCATGGAACACAGCTCATCCTGTCCCATTTCCGCCCCCCCCCCCCCAATCACATGCCACTCACGGATCTGTTGGGAACGTCTGTCTGCTCAACCAAAGTGTGACAGTGGTGGCTCCACTTGGAATCCCTCTGCTTGTACAAGAGCTTGCTGTCTTACAGCAGAACATGGCAGTAGAACGCAGTGCCATCCTGTCACCTTCGGTCAGCTGGGTACATCTGCTATGCACAGTCTCCACCAGCCTGGCCTGGGAATCTGTAGACAGGCACATTTAAAATGAGGATCGAAGGGGTTGATGATAGGCCCAGGACATGGCTAGGTTGGGAAACTGTTTGCCCAGTAAGACTGAGAACCTGAGCTTGATCATGTGGATCCGTGCATAAAAATCTAGGTGTGTTGGGGGGCTGGAGAGACAGATCGGCTGTGAAGAGTGCTTATTGCTGTACTGGAAGACCTGAGTCAAGTTCCTAGCACCCACATCTGTAGCTAGAGTTTTCCTGCCTGGCCCACGGTCAGGGCAAATCTCTCTCACCCGCCAGTCCCACAGCCACTCAGACCCGACCAAGTAAACACAGAGACTTATATTGCTTACAAACTGTATGGCCGTGGCAGGCTTCTTGCTAACTGTTCTTACAGCTTAAATTAATCCATTTCTATTCATCTATACCTTGCCACGTGGCTTGTGGCTTACCGGTACTTTACATCTTCCTTGTCCTGATGGTGGCTGGCAGTGTCTCCCTCACCCAGCTTCCTGTTCTCTCAATTCTCCTCTCTGTTAGTCCTGCCTATACTTCCTGCCTGGCCACTGACCAATCAGTGATTTATTTATTGACCAATCAACAACACATTTGACATACAGACCATCCCACAGCACACATCCATCAACTCACAATTGCCTATAACTCCAGCTCCAGGGTATCTGACACCCTCTTCTGCCCTCCATAGTTACCTACACACATATATGCAGGTACCTGTGGCCTGTGCTAATTCACACACACATACATACACACACACATACACACACACATAAATAAATAAATAAATAAATAAATAAATAAATAAATAAATAAATAAATAAAAATCTGTCCAGCAAGCCCCAGGGATCTTTTTTTCTTCCCAGTGGTACTACCACCCCTAGCTTTTTCTCCTTCCTAAATCAATGTGTTCTGGGTAAATGAGACACCCTGTCTTAAAAAGCCAAGCTGGACAGCACCAGAGAAAGAATGATACCCAAGGTCATCTTTTGGCCTCTACACACACACACACACACACACACACACACACACACACACACACACAGACACCACACAAATGCTGTCAACAGGACAGATCCTGGCGGACTTTCCAGTGTCCCCAAACTGGGTGTGTGTCAAGATCGTGCATGTCTAAGAAAAAGTAACCGCTTGCACATTGAAGCCAGTCTTTCCAGAATATATGTAAAACCTATCCCAAAGTTGAGTCAGGTTGAGTTGGGTTTTTTCCCCAGAAAAAAAAAAATAGTGAAAAATGTTTGATATATTTATTTGACTTTTCAAAAGGCAGTTTGCTTAAAGATGTAACTTGGTTGGGATGTTAGAATAGTGTCTGGTATGAAAAGAAACAGTGCTTCAGGGCTGGGGAGATGGCTCAGTTGGTAAAGTGTTGACCTTTACAAGCACGGGGATCTGCTGAGCCCAGAAGCAGCATGTTAACCTTCCTTTGCCACACATTGATTCATCCTACAGCCTTGACCAGCAGCAAGTCCCTGTGACTTTTCCCTCAGAGGGCGAACAGCCAGATACCAGTGTTCACCCAGAATGCCCCATGCTGTCGGTGCAGAGAAGTAGCATTCTATTTTTCACTAGAATGGTATCTCTTGGTGCTACGTTCTAAGCATAACTACAAGGAAATATTTTATGGTAAAAATGTAACATAATGATATATTTCAGATACATAAGATAAGGACTCTACCTAATTCCTAGGATGGTGAGAATGAATAAGGGGTTTGCTTTTGTTTCTGCTGTCCTCTCAAAGAAGAAGTGAGGGGAAGGGGACATGTCAAGAGCAACTTTGTATTTATAAACATCCCCAGAACACCCTTGTGTGGATTGATTTCTGTCCTTGTGTGTGTGTGTGTGTGTGTGTGTGTATTCATATTTACCTGTGCATGCACACATGGACACCAGAGGTATCTGCCTCTGTCATTCTCTACTTTAATTTTTGAAACAGATTCTCTTGATGAGCTAAGCTCACCGATTTGGTGAGGCTGTCGCGGCAGTGAGCTCCAGGAACCCACTAGTGCGCACCTCCCCAGAACTCAAATACCAAACCCACATCACCATGCCCAGCTTCTTAGCTGGGTGCTGGGAATCTGAACTCGGGTTCTCATGCTTGCTGGATAAGCACTCTCCAGCTGATTCACCTTCCCAGCCTGATTGATACCCTTCTGAGGCTGTCTGGGTCCATGTTTATTAATGGTAGAAGGGAGTTCAGACCCTCATCTGACTTCAAGGACTGAGGGGTCTTCTTGTTGCTCTGCTGAGTGTCCTTCAGCAGCTCTGACCAATAATGAATTGTGTGCCTGGCTTCCTATTTCATTGCTGATAATGAATGGCTTGACACAGCAGTCGTTGTTGACATGAAAGCAACCTAAGATTTTCTGTAGAGAAGTGAGGGTGGGGTGGGTCAGGAGGCTCAGGGGGTAAAGGCGCCTGACAACCTGAATTTGATTCCTGGCTTCCATGGTGACGAGAGACAATCAAATCCTGTAAGATGTCTATGACCTCCACATGTGCGCCTTAGCATGTACACATTTGTGCACATGAAACATGCACACACAACCACACTCCATACACAATAATAACACAAGTAAAGGGCTTTGTAGACCCCTTAGGTGGACCATGGCTTGAATGTGAAGTGTCTCCCAGGCTCATGTGTTTGAACACTTGGTCCCCAGGTGGTGACGCTGTTTGGGAAGATCACAGGAACTTTAGGAATGGGCCTGGAGATTTCATAGGCCAGCCCCATTTCCTGTAGGCTCTCTGCTTCCTGACTGTGGTTGCAATGTGACCTCCCCCTCCTGCTGCCATGCTTTCTCCACCACTGTGGGGCTATACCCTCAACCCATGAGCCCAGACAAACTCCTTCTCCACAACGAGAAGAGTAACTCACAGATGGACTCTTCCCTTGTGTGACCAGGTTTCTTTGAGACTTTGGTAAGTGTGTTCCCAGAGGGCTCTTCCTCTGAGCACCTCGGCTTGGACTTCAGGCCTCTTCCCAAGGCAGATGCTCCAGTGCAGTTCCCAGAGACCCAATCAGTCCCATAGAGAACTCTTACAGAATAGTAAAGAGAATTTTAACAAATTTGATTTCCGACTTTTTCAAAAAGTCCGTTCTGAGAGCAACTTGTATGAATTATTGTATTGGGTGGTGGAGTTTTGTATATAACCTGTATGACATGAGTGTCAGCCCTAAGGGAGCCACAGGGATGGGTCATATATATAAAGAGTCGAAGACAGCGTGTTCCTCAGTCTTAATGAGCCTCTCTGTAGGGGAGGGAGTGTTTTAATTTAGAGGAAATAGCTGCACAGCACATAAATCGCTTTGTGAAGATACTGTTAGCCCATCATAGATTATGTTCCAACCCTCTGAATATCATTAATAGGAGACTTGGGGGATTGAACTCCTTTGTGAGTTTATAGGCACAGATGGGATAACAGATCCTGGGAGATGGGATAGACAGGCATAGTGAACACAACAGACAGAGAAAGTGTGGGAGATGGATCTTAAGATGGAGGGACTGGCCACTCTTGGCATTTTAAATGGTTCCTGTGGAGATGGAGAGATGGTTCAGCAATTAAGAACCCTTGCTGCTAGGACACAGGATCAAAGTCCAGTTCCCAGAACTTACATCACGTGGCTCCAACTCTGGGGGGAGCTGATGTCCACTTCTGGCAACCAAGGACACTTGCACTCAATGTGCACATATGAGTACATAATTAAAATAAACCTTTTAAAAACTGCTATTTAAAATCTATAAGCACCTATATATGTCTGCATTGGTATGGTACACAATTGCCCATGGGGGTAACTTTCAGGAGGCATGCAAGTTGAGACTGCCTCCGTTACAACAGTTCATGGCTCTCTTTAGCATTGCCACAATTTCATTGGAAAACTGTTCTGAGACTGATCAGTGTGATCCCGGGCTGTGGTGAAGAAAGCTAGGGAAGGGACTCAGTAGAAAGCACGTGAATTCTGGGTAAGTTCCTTACAGTTTGGGCAACTGCTTCCAGTGATCTGCGTGATATATGCACAATATCACTTTGGGGCGTGTGTGTGTGTGTGTGTGTGTGTGTGTGTGTGTGTGTGTTTGTGTTATATGGGTGTGCAAATGTGTGTGGGGGGTTGCTAGCCCATACGTGCACGTGTGGAGTCCAGAGATCAATGATAGGTCTGCCTCTATTTCTCTCCACATTGTTTATGAATTTAAGACAAGGTCTCCCACCAAATCTAGAGTTCTCTGTTCTGGCTATTCCTCCAAAACCTGCTTGTTTCCATATACCTCCAGTGCTGGGGTTACAGGCATATATTGCCATGCCCAACTTTTACATGGGTGCTGGGCATCTGAACTCAGTACCTCATTCTTTTGGATCTAGTACTTCATGCAGTGAGCCACCCTTACCCCAATATAATCTTTTGAGAGCTATTAACTTTGAATATAATTGTTTAGAAGACCTGGCTTATAAGGGCCATCCAATATTGTTTTGTTTTTGTTTTTGAAACATAATCTTATATAGCCCAGGCTAGCCTTCAATTCATGGTGTGGCTGAGGATGACCTTGAAATTCTGATCCTTCTGACTCTACCTCCCAAATGCTAAGATTAGAGGAGGGACCACCAGTCGGGTTTATGTAGTGCTTGCTGGGTTTGAGCCACGAGCTTTGTGTGTGCTAGATGATCACTTATACTGGGTGTCCCCAGCCATGTCCCATCACATATGAGCTCCCTTCCTCCCCTGTTCTCATCTACTCATTGAAACAGCTCATATGCATCTCTGTAGAACAGGTTATCTCTCTGAAGTTTTTTTTTTAATTTTATTACATTTTATTTATTCTCTCTCTCTCTTTCTCTCTCTCTCTCATGTGTCTGTCTGTCAGTCTCTGTGTGTGTGTGTCTGTCTGTATGTGTATCCTTGACATAGTATGCCTCTGGAGGTCAAAGGACAACTTGTGGAAGTTGGATCTCTCCTTTATTATATGGGTCCCAAGGATTGAACTCAGGTCCTCGGTCTTGATGGTAAGCATCTTTCCCTCCTGAACCACCTTGCTCACATCCTTAGATTTTGTCTAAGCAAGGGGAAGCCTAGTGCAGTGACCCACACACAGCGTCTGCTGACTACATGGCATGCTTCTTGCATTGGGTTCCTTGACAGGGCAAAGGTTCCTAAGGAGGGAGGGCAGGACCCTGGCCACTTGTCACCATCCTGATTCAGTGGTAGCTTGACAGTGCTGTGGCCTTGGCTGACTCAGGCTGGGCTACTGCCCGTGGAGGGATGACCCGGTGGCGGTGCCCCAAGAAGGAGGAAGACCACCAGAAGGAGGACAGGGACCAGAGGTGTGAGATGGGTTCTCTCTACCGATTGTCCCCTTGGGATGATGGCAGTCCCCTCCTCAGTGTCACCTGTCCAGGAGTGAGCTTTCCAGGAGGAGGAGTTACGTTTTAATTAGCCACCAGGTACCTGGCTGGCTTCTGACACTTCTTCAGCTCCTTTCCGGGGACCTCATCGTCTCAAATTATTCTTGCCCATGTCCTCCACTTGCTTGTGCCTTTCATGTGGCTCAGAAGGCCGCCACTGAGCCTCCTGGAAATCCTATTACCCAGACATCAGGATATTAATTGTCGCGTTCTCTCCAACGGTTACACAAGTACTGAAAAAGAATTTCTCCCTCAATAGTGTCTTGTCAAAACGCCAGGCGCAGTTTGTTTTTGACATTCTCTGTTACCTTAAATAATAGTCTTGCTTCTGTCACAGCGAATGTTGACTTGAAGCTGTTTGGAGGACATTTCTCAACTCCAGCTTTAACAGTGAGACCCGCGGCTTGACAGATCTTTCTCTTGCTTGCCCAAGGCAACTGAGCACAAGGGTCACCTTATCCGCTTTTCTAAGCCTGAGAACACGTCAGATGGCTACAAGCCATGGGAAACCTTAGATCCAGTTGTGCATGCAGCAGGACAGAAACCCAGACACAGGCACACATACCCACGCACCCACGTTAGGATTCTAGAAGTTCTGCTATCCTAGAGTTGACTTATAAATCAGTGAAACACTATCCCTTTTGCAAGAGCCTCAAACCTGGCTGTTCTGCCTTGGTAAAGCTCTATCAGAGTGACCTAGTTAATTACGGCTGTCTTTAAAATCAGTAAGCTTTTTTATTGTCTCTGCATTTGCCACAGAGCAAAGCCCCATGCACCACCCGTCTAGCTGAGTGCTCCTGCTTGCCATCTGTCAGGGAAAGCCTGGCTTTTCAAACCCACTGCTTTCCCGAGCAACTCAGTCTGGGAGGAATTTTTTTTTGTTTGTTTCTTTTCTTCTCTTTCCCGCTTTCGTGTGAAGGCGTTTTCTGGATTTTTCCTTTAACACCTTTCAGATGGGTAGGTAGAGCCTTCCTTCAAAAGCGACTGCTGCTTCTGAAATGTTCAGCATTTATGAGGTCACGAGGGAGGAATAGCAAGACAAAAAAAAAATTGAACAGATAAAATGAGGATGGTAGAGGACTCTATGGAATTTCATGGGAGCGGGCATTATTTGTGTGTGTGTGTGTGTGTGTGTGTGTGTGTGTGTGTGTGTGTGTGTGTGTGTGTGAAGGGGCCAAGAAATGCACAGTTGGTGTCAAAATAAAAACGGAAGGAATGGTTAGTTTCAGAAGCCAGCTTTAGGCTTACAGAAGGACTGAAGTATGTCAACCACCAGGGTTTCCAGTAACCAGGGCAACTTGACTTTGAGCTTTATCTGTGGTCTCTGGATTATAAATCTAAGGGATGTATGTGACCTGAAACACACGTTCCTAAAGCCATGCCTCACAGTTCAATTGCAGGGCTGGGGAGACGGCTCAGTCGGTAAAGCACTTGCCAGGTGAGCATGGGGCCCGAGTTCAGTCCAGACAGAGCCTGTGGAAAACATGGTGTGGCTGTGCGCACTTGCAATCCCAGTGCCGGTGAAACAGAGGCAGGAGGATTCCTAGGGCAGTTCAGGTATTGAAAGGTCCTGGATGGTACCTAATGAATGATATCCAAGGTTGACTGCGGGACACACACACACACACACACACACACACACACACACACACAGTATAACAGATAAAAAGTTCACCCTGACAGATATACTTGTATTTTGACTTAAACTCGGACTTCAAAGCCACTCAACTGCTTTCACTGTGTGTGTGTGTGTGTGTGTGTGTGTGTGTGTGTGTGTGTATGTGTGTGTGTGTGTGTGTGTGTGTGTGTGTGTATAAGCCACTGGTGAACCTTTATTGTCATTCCTCAAAAGCTACCCACCTTGTGTTTTTTGAGACAGGATTTCTCACTGGCCTGGAGCTTCCCAGTTGGGCTACTCTGACTGACCACTGAATTCCAGGATCCACCTGTCTCTGCCTCCCTGCTGCTGGGATTACAAGCAGACACCAGCAGGCCTGGCTTTATGCATGAGTGCTGGGCAACAAACTCAGGTCCCCATGCTTATAGCAAATGTTTCTCTGTTTGAACCATCCCCCCTGTCACCCTGAACTGTTTTCACTATGCAGATTTAAGTTAGCATATTAAAAAGATCTGAAATGTTGACATGCCCCCAAAAGCACACCCATGAGACAGACCTGTCATTTACTAAAGTTCTATCACACTGGCATATTTAAAAACCACAAGTAGGAACTATGAAGTGATTTCTGCACATGTTAATACTTTATATGTTGACCTTATTGAAGACAGGACAAAAAAATAATTGTACCAATTGTCAAATCAAGAGCTATATTTAATGACTAGAAGTAGAGAGGCCAACTATGTGTGCCTCCTCCCTCTGCCCCAGCACTTGTCCTGGAAGGAGTCCTCCCTGCAAACGTTCTTAACCTCTACCCTCCCCTGAGAGCACACCCTTCCTAATTAGGTCACACAGGAAGTAGAGCTGAAGGTCCTGTGGAGGCCAAGGGCGGGCTCAATGGCAATCTGACGCTGATGGGTGTCAACAAGTTTAGAAGCTGCTTTTGCTGGAATCTGTTGATCCCTCCCTTGGCCTCATGGCTGGCTGGATGCAGGGGGAATCCCTGGTCCCTCTGCCCTCATTCTGTGACTGTTGTCTCCATCACTTTAGCAGAAGGCCAGTGTCTGACTTTAGGTCTGTTTCTGTGATAAAATACCCAAAGACAACCGTAAGTGAGAAGGGTTTACTCAGCGCACAGTTCCAGGTTACAGCCCATCATTGTAGG
Source organism: Peromyscus eremicus (assembly GCF_949786415.1). Classification (NCBI taxonomy): domain Eukaryota; kingdom Metazoa; phylum Chordata; class Mammalia; order Rodentia; family Cricetidae; genus Peromyscus; species Peromyscus eremicus. The sequence goes on along the minus strand of NC_081431.1, from coordinate 70,667,277 downwards.
AAAATCAAGGCGGGAACTCAAGCAGTTCGTCTCATTATCTTCACAGTCAAAAGCAGAGAAGAAGGGATGAACGCCTGCTAGGGCTCAGCTTCTCTCTCCTTTTCATGCACTCCAGGGTCCAGCCAATGAAATGGCTCCACCCACATTCAGGGTGGGCATTCTTACCTCAGTTAACCCAATGAAGACAGTCCCCCCAGACATGACCACAAGCCAACCTGATCTAGACAATTCCTGATTAAGACTCTTTCCAGGTCATTCCAGGTTGTGTCAATTAGGTTGACAATTAAAGCTAACCAGCTAGCTAGATCACTGTCCTTCAGCGTCTCTCTGAGTCATTCAGGGTTCCTGGAACTGCTGGTCCTGACTCCCCCACCTCTCAGATGAGAGCAACCATCTCAAAGTGTAAGGCTGCATACCCTGGAACAGAAGTAAACATCTAGCTTTCATTAAAAAAAAAATCTGGGGTGTGTGTGTGTGTGTGTGTGTGTGTGTGTGTCTTTCCTGTGCACATGTGCTTGTAGAGTCAGAGGTGGATGTCAGGTTGCTTCTTCAGTCACTTCCCACCTTATTACTCGAGTCAGGGTCTCTCTCTGACACTGGAGCTCACTGAGCTAGACAGAGTGGCCTGTGAACTCCAGGGATGAGAATGCCTCTACCTCTCAGTGATAGGATTACTAGCAATGCCACCATGCCTGGCTAGACACAATTACCTTCTGAGAACCCATTTATTCCCTGGAGCAGTAAGGTAACATCTCTTCAGACCATCCTGAATAAGAACAGAGACAACCATCGGGCAGATCACACTTTGACCAGTTGACTTGGACTACTTAGTTATGCATACCCTTTTGTCTCCTGCTGTGGGATGGTCTGTATGTCAAATGTGTTGCTAATTAATCAATAAAACACTGATTGGCCGTTGGCTAGGCAGGAAGTATAGGCGGGGCAAGGAGGAGAATAAAGCTGGGAAGTGGAAGGCTGAGTCAGAGAGACACTGCCAGCCACCACGATGAGAAGCAGCTTGTGAAGATGCCGGTAAGCCACGAGCCATGTGGCAAGATATAGATTAAAGGAAATGGATTAATTTAAGACATAAGAACAGTTAGCAAAAAGCCTGCCACGGCCATACAGTTTGAAAGCAACATAAATCTCTATATTTACTTGGTTGGGTCTGAGGCTGTGGGACTGGCAGGTGAGAGAGATTTGCCCTGACCGTGGGCCAGGCAAGAAAACTTAAGCTACAGTCTCCTGCCCTAGTTATTTCTCCATTTAAATTGAAATCTCACATCAGTTCTTCAGAAACTAGTCTTGCTGCCAAGCCTGTAAAGGGCCCCATGTGGTAAAAGGAGAGAACTTCTTCCTGCAAATTATTCTCTGGTGTCCACACACATGCAATTGGATGCATGTTTGCCCCCATAAATTAATACAATTTTTTTTCTTAAAAAAGAGGATCTGATGGTAAGCTTAATGGTAAATGTGGAGCAAACAAAACATTTAAAAATAATCCCAGGGGCCATGGAGGTAGCTCAGTAGATACAGTGCTTGGCACACAAGCACAAGGACTGGAGTTTGCATGCCCAGAACCCACGAAAAAGCTGGGTAGGCATGGCAGCTGACTGTAATCCTAGCACTGGGGAAAAGGGAAAGGGCTCCCTTTGGCAAGATGGCTCACCAAGAAGCCACAATTGGAGAGGTCCAGGTTCAGTGAGAGACTCCATCTTAGTAAATAAAATGGAGAGCAATCAAGGAAGATTCTGGAAGTCAGCTCCAGTCCTTCACATGCATACCTACACATGTGCACATGCACCATCACAAACACACATACACACAAACACACACAAACACACACACACACACACACACACACACACACACACACACACACACCCTGAGATGTTCCACATCAGAGCCAAAAGTGCATAATAAAATGGAAAATGCAAATGAAGAAAGCAAAATAAGAGAAACCCCAGTAAACAAGGGATGGGGAAACAGGAAGAGAGAGGGCCACTTACCATGATCCTACTTCCCCTGAAACCTTACTTCCCATTTAATAAACCCTTTACAACGATTTGAAAGGGTAGCTTTTGGTCTTTGCTTTTCTGAAATCAAATGACCATAAGGACAACACTTGGCTTATGTCTCCTTCACACAGTAAGGCTGGACTCCAGGTTGTACATCAGTGGTACGTGGCCCTCAGATGACTTGTGTCTCTCCAGAGGAAGAGAAGCCTGCTGCCCAAACAGCATCCAGAGGTTACATGTGTGATTTGAACTAAACGACCTTGAGGTTTTGAGGTTTTTCTGTTTCCCTGTTGTTATTTTGTTCTTTTTTTAAGAAATCATTTCTACAGGGTTTCATGCAAAGTTCAGGTTTTTCAACCCTTGTGTTACCCAGCCTACTTTCCCCACTTGATACGAGAGAAGGGGCTGCTGATCGCAGGGGTGGCTAAGCATGAATTGGCCATCATTGCTTTATTTATATTTGTGTGTGTGTGTGTCTTTGTATGTGCACAGATGCCTGTGAAGGCCAGAGGTCAATTTTTGGTGTCTTTCTGTCTCAAGAGTCATTCTTGTGTTTTGAGGCAGGGTCTCTCATTGACCTGGAGCTCACTGGTTAAGTTAGGCTAGCTGGCCAGTGAGTCTAGGGATCTGCTGATCTCCACCTTCCTGATGCTGGTATTGCAAGCATGTGCTGCCATGCCTAGCCTTTTTATGGGGATTGAACTAGGTCCTAGTGTTTGCATGGCAAGTGTTCTATAAACTGAGTCATTCCTCATCCTTCCTTGTTTTCTTTTAAACGGGGTCTTCTTTTGCAAATAAAAACTTTGAGCCTGACCAGGTGGGGCTGCCATAGAAATTCCCTTGATCTGCATCTGCCTGAACAGAAAGACTGTTTCAGTCTTTTACTTAAATTAAAAACCAGGAAGTCTTGGAGAGGAGCATCGGGAACACCTCCCAGAAATCCATCTCAAGTTTTGAGCTGCCTTCATCTTTGTTTGACATTCACCAAATACTAGAGTTGAGGCCTGAGGAGAACAGTTAAAATGACAATGTTACTGGACTTGGGGTGACAGCCTGTACCCCAACAAGCTAGCTTCAGCCAAGGCCAGAGTTGTGCATATCTAAGCAATCCCCAGTCAAGGTGTGGTCCAGCCCACTAGTGACCCATCCTTGTCTCTTCTGTAAGGTGGTCTAAGAAGCTCATCCCCTGGCTGGCCCAGGCTACTTTTAGGCTCTCTCTCTCTTTCCCCAGCATGAGATGCCTGAGGAATTCTGGTGTCTCAGGTTCATAGTATCAATTATCTGATAGTCAAAGCGAGTAACACAAGGGTTTCTTCAGAATAAATTTATCCCTGCCAGGCAGTTATAATAAAAACACATTTTATTCAGTATCAGGGTCTCAAGTAGGCAAGTTGCTGAACCTATGGACCCACCTTTTTTAATAGTGTCACCGCTTGTGAGAAAGACCCTGCACCTCTTCCCCTCCCTTACGGAGACTCCACTCAATGGCAGGGCCGGGGCTCCTTGCCTGGTTCTTGATACTGACTCTCATAATGGGTCCCAGTGGATCATCAGTGGCCCTGCTGTTGGAGCGCCTTGTTGGAATTCTCCTGCCCGGAGCTGTCTGAGAAACATCTCCAGTCATCTGGCTCGGGGCTCTGCCCCAGCTGGCTCAGCAACTCCGATCTTTGGCAAGTCGTGCGACTCCAATGAAACCATCTTACATTGCCAAAACTGTTATGCCCTTTCTTAGTAAAGTTGAAATGCTGGTCCATCTCTCTCTCAAAATAATATAAACGCTTTTCTCTTTGTGTAATTACTGGAAGGAATGTGGAATGCAGAAAAACAACCCCAGTATTGCAAGCCAAGCTATGCAGATACCCCTTCACTTCTGGCGACAGGGAAGGGCTGTAAGAACAAGACTTGAAAGTTATACAAGAAGATCATTCGTTTATGGTGTGTGTGTGTGTGTGTGTGTGTGTGTGTGTGTGTATGTATGTATGTACATGTATGTGGGTTCACATATGGATGCAAATCCGTGGTGCTTATACGTGTGCATGTGTGTAGAAGCTAGAGGTCAACCTTGGGTATCATTCTCCATGTGCTGTCCATATTGCCTTCTCTCTCTCTCTCTCTCTCTCTCTCTCTCTCTCTCTCTCTCTCTCTCTCTCTCTCTCTCTCTGTGTGTGTGTGTGTGTGTGTGTGTGTGTGTGTGTGTGTGAATGTTTGTATTTGGTTGCATGTTCCCATGTGTCTCTATAGGGGCCAGAATTAAACTTTGTTTGCCTTCTTTAGATATGCTTCACTTTATTTTGTGAGGCAGGGACTCTCACTGAACCTGGAGCTCACTGATTGAGCTAAGACAGCTGGCCAGCAAACCTCAGGGATCCTCTTGCCTCCATCGCCTCAGTTCTGGGACTATAGGTGTGTGTTGTTGCATCTTCCTTTTTTTTTAATGTGGGTTCTGGGGAATCAAACTTAGATCCTCATTCTTGTATGGCAAGCGCTTTCCTGACTGAGGCATCTCTCCAGCTCATTACAAATTCCTGGTGTGTAATAGATGCTCAATAAATGGGAGCTGAGTTGGCTGCTGTTATTGGCGACAGTGACGGTGTGTTTAGTGGTTCATTCATCAGTTCCAGTGCATTGCAGATACTGACCAACAGAACTTCCTCCTTCACCCCTTTGTGTCTATGTGTGTGGAGACTAGTAATGGGCAGTTGAAGCCATTGAGGAAGGAATTAGCCAGTATTAAATCAATGGTGGAGGGAAACGTGAAGCCTAAGACAAGAGAAAATAGACTAAAAACAAGGACTTGATTGTCACGAGGGAAAGACACTTCTTTTGCTTTTCTTTTTATTGTTTGTGTGTGTGCTGAATGTGTGTGCATGCATAGGCATTTGTCTATGCATGTACGTGTGGGTGTGCAAGTATGTGCATGTTTATGTGTGAGTGGGCAAGCATGTGCATGTGTGTGTAGGTGTGCAAGTGTGTGGAAGCCAGAGGATGATGTTGTGTGCATTCTTCAATCATTCTCCACCTAATTCTCTGAGACAGTCTCTCACTGAACCTGGAGCTCACTGATTCAGCTAGGCTGGCCGGCCAGCAAGCTCCAGAGATCCTCTTGTCTCTCCATCGTGCTGGATTAGAAGTGTGCACCACTGTGCCCAGCTTTCTTATCTGGGTTTTGAGGCTTGAACTCAGATCCTCATGTTTGTGCTGCAAACATTTTCCTGATTGAGTAAAATAAGTCATTTCCCCAGCCCCAAATCTCGCTTCTTAAGTGATCTAAGCCTGGACCTAAGGGTTCAGGTATGTCGTCAGAAACAAAATCTTGGTTTCTAACCTACACCCTTTGCCTTTCAGCTTCCTGTGGCTCCCTGCAGATGGACTCCTGTGTCCTCCTTCTTCCTTTCCATTAAGTCTTTGCAGGTTTTTGGTTTTACTGACCTCCTGTGAGGGTTGGTGTGTTAGTTACTTTCCTCATTGCTGGGACAAAATATTCGATGAAAGCAACTTACAGAAGGAAGGAAGGAAGGAGGGAGGGGTTATTTCAGGTCATGGTCATTTCCTAAGAAGGTTCTGATGCTCACTACGACCACTCTTTTCCCAGACTGCTCCACTTATTCTCACAGAATGACTAGCACACTTCCTTCCCGAGACTGACATTGTGCTTAGGACACTGTCATGTCACAGTCACACCTGGATGTCCATCTCCATGTAAGGGGTAGTGACGAAGAGGAAGCACCTGGGACCAGCGCTTACCCTAGGCCCACATGTGAATACTTCTGCCCATCATGTGTGGGACCTCGCACGGTGCTATGCCGCCACCTCCATGAGCTTCTGATCTCTCTCCCTCTGAAAATGAGGGTAACCATGGTAACCTGCTTCTTCCGTTGCAGTGGGGATGCACTGAGCTAACGTGCTAGGGATAGGGCTTGTTCGTAGCAGCACTCCCACAAATGCTATTAGCCCGTGATCACCTTGAGGGCAAGGTGATCTGTTTCGCTCTCTGAGGCCCGGGCACTGAACCACTGACTGGGGAAAATAACCCCATGAAGACGATAAGAGCCACGCAGCAAACACCTGTGGAGGCGTGACCTTAGAGGCTGTGCAGTGTTTGCGAATGTTTGCCCGTTTAGTCCTCTAGTCCTCTCGTAGGTGCCTATCATTATTTCCCACGGCATAGATGAGGAGCTGAAGGTTCAGAAAATACCGGCTTAGTCCAGTTTGTCAGGGGGGTGAACAAAGCCAGGGTTCAAACCAGCTGCCCTACTTCAGCAGTCACGGTTCTGGAACTTGTTGATTTTTAGGAGCGAGAGTCAGATCCTATCTTCCTTTTGTCTAGAAGGGTCTGCTCTACGTTCGATCCAGCAAGTCCTGTCTTTTACTACTTTTTTCCTGTGTTGGTGTCTGTGTCTGTGTGCGTGTGAACGTACATGTGGCAGTCAGAAGATGACTTGGCTGTCATTCTTCTGGCACTGTCTACCTTGGTTTTTGAGATATGATCTCTCCATAGTGTGGAACTCATCATGTACTCTAGGCTGGCTGTCCAGCAAGCCACAGGGATTTTCCTGTCTCTGCCTCCCCAGTGCTGGGATTAGAAGCATGAGCCACCAAGCTCTACTTTTTAAAATATTCGGGAGATAGCAGTAGGGCCTGGTACTTACTCTCCTCGGCCCTTCTCTTTCTCCTCTGCCGGCTTCAAAGTTCTTGCTCCTGGGCAGCCTGGGATATTTAGTCTATTGCCACTCCCCACTATTCCCATGCTCTATGAACTCCTCTAAGCAAGGGCCATTGTGACCCCGCTCAGTGTCTCCCAGACCTTGATGGTGCCATCAGGGAAAGGTTCGAGAACCAAACTGAACTGAAAGTCAGTCCCTTTAACAAATGATGTCTGCACAAGGCAGCATACAGTAGGGTGGATCTCAGGAGACCTCATGGGAGTATGGCCTGGGTGTATCTCTCCCACTTGGTTCCAGTGTGAAATTCCTGGCCAGCATTTTCTTACCCTTTCGCCAAGGAGACACAGCAGGACCTCCACTGGACCTCCAGGCACAGCCCAAGCCTCCCACCTTACCACCTCCTTCCTGACCTTCATGTGGACACAGAAACTCTTAAAGTCAGACACAGCTTTATAGCAGAGCCAAGAGTGGCCGTCAGGACTGATGGGCACTCATCTCACCTCCAGTTCACAAGGAGAAAGAACAAAGGGAGGATTTGTTTTGCCCCTTGTGACTCTTTGTGGATGGCATATATTTGAGACTATGTAATGTGTGAATGAGATATGAAGTGTATATACCAGACTTCTCTGTGTGATATTCTTATATTTATGCCAAGACTGCCCTGGGCCATATGCAAATATCCTGACACCACACCATGTGTTATGTGAAGGCATGTATCCCCACACTTTCTGATCAGCAATAGCTTAACTACCATTAACAACAAGGAAGTTGACATGGTGATTGAAAGAAAAAACAAGAAATAAAAAGGAAAGGAAAGGACATGACCGCTCCTAGGTACGGTGGAGGAGAAAGTTTATTATAGTTATATGGGAGAGCACAGCCAGAGGCAGGGACATCTGGGAGAGTGCAAGCTGAGCTGGGCCTTGTGCGGAGAGGGGAAGGGGAGGGAGAGGAACAGAGGAATGGGGAGAGGGGAACCAGGTGCAGCCAGGAGGCCAAAGGTACAAAAGGGGCAGGTAACCAAAATGTCTGGATTATATAGGAAGAGCCTCTGGGGGAAGGGGAGCCCAGCCCTTGGGCTGGAGAGTTCTGGGTAGAAGGCGGAGTATACCAGCCATATCCTGTAACAGGTAGAAACTGAGGGATGCTGGGAGAACCTGGCAGCCAGGTCTGCTTTGATATGTTAAATAGGCACCTCAGCCATTTTGTACTGGGTTTGAAACGTAACAGTGGTCAAAGGATTTATTTGGGAAGCCAAGAGTTGAAATTTGGGTCCTGGAATCACAGCAGCTCTGAACAACATCCCTTCAGGCAAAAAAACAAAACAAAACAAAAAAAAAAATATTTTATTTTTTATTTCTCTAAGGGGATTTCCATAGTCATCATTTTGGGAAGAACTTTACTAGCTGGGCAGAAACCCTAAACTCTGAACCTGTTTTGCCTGGTTCTGACTTCAGTTATTTTTCTCACCTTGTTGCAACATTCTCTGGTTTAACCTTGAGCAGTTGGAACGTAACCCTCCTACAACATCCCGGCTCCACTTTGAGACGTCTCAGCCTTCGTGACTTTATTTATTATTGTTATTAGTGTGTGGGGGTGAGGATGTGTCACAGCACATGTGTGGAGGCCGGAGCACAGCTTGGTGAGTTGGTTTTCCCCTTCTAGCTTTTATATATGTAGTAGGGACCAAGCTCAGGTCACTGGGCGAATGTGGCAAGTACCTTTCCTGCTGAGCCATCTCCCAGGCCCCTGTTACTATGTATTTTAGGCACTGCATTAGCGACTTGTCATGTTGCTGTGACAAAATGCCCAACGAGGGAACTTACAGAAGGAAGGGTTTATTTGGGCTCGGCTGAAGGGTAGGATTTGTTGTGGCGGATCCACGACAGCTGAAGTGTGAGGCAGCTGCTCACATTGTATCTGAAGTGAGGAGTCAGGGGCAGGTGAACATTAATCCTCAACTCACTTGCTTCCTCCTAGGCAGCTGGGGCTCCAGCCCATGGAACGGTGCCACTCACATTCAGGATGGATCTTCCCAGCTCAGTGAGCTCAGCCTGAGAACTGCCGCACAGATATGCTCAAAAGCTTGTCTCTGCGGCGACTCTAGATCCTGTCGAATTGTCAGTCAACATCACCCAGAACTCACACTGTGGATAGATCATCAGTGTCTTGTGTTAAACATCGTGGCTTCTTACCTGACATTCTCACTTATAGTCAAATGTGTGTCTAAACTGAGAACGTAGGTGGCCATAGCCTGTAATCATAGGATAATGCCTGGAGAGGGACCATTACTGGGACACCAGGTCTCTCCAGAAATGGTTAGGCAACATCAATGATTGATATTGGAACTGCAAATTCAATAGAAAGGACTATGCAATGTAGAAAGGTTGTGATTGGGAGATAACTCATTCATAAACCTGTTTGAAGCTTCTTGTCCAGTTTTCAAAAGCAGGTGGTTGGGCACTGTGTGCAGAGTGATTGCAAAGATTATAAGTGAGAGGGTTGGGAGGTGCCTCAGTTAACAGAGTGCTTGCCTAGCATGCACTTTGGCTCCATCCTCAGCACTTTGGAAACTGGGCGTAGTGGTGTATGCCTGAAATCTTAGTACTCAGGAGATGGAGGCAGGAGGGTCAAGAGTTCGAGGTCATTCTTGGCTACAGATTGAGTCTGGGGTACATGAATACCTGTTTCAGAAAAAAAAAAAATCAAATGAAATAAACCAGGTCCTTAGCAGAACCCCTTCCTAGCCATGCTAGTATGTCAAGTCTTTGGAAGATTAGAAATAATTGTAGCTGGGTGCAGGTCACATGGCCGGACTCCATTCCCTGTGAAGTGATTTAAGAGAAATTCGTGTAAGAGTCTCTCTCTCTCTCTCTCTCTCTCTCTCTCTGCGTGTGTGTGTGTGTGTGTGTGTGTGTGTGTGTGTGTGTGTGTGTGTGTAGATCCGTGAACAGCCTCAGGTTCTGGCCCTTGTCTTCAACCTTGTTGCAGACAGGATCTCTTGTCCACAAGTGCATACACACGGCAGAGCAGCGGGCCCGTGAGCTCCCGGCTTCTCTCCTGACCCATCTTTCTGTGGGAGTGCTGGGGTTACAGCTGCTCACACTATGCAACTGGCTTTTGTGTGGATTCTGGAGATCCAAACTCAGGTCTACAGGCTGGAAGGACAAACATTTTACCCACCGAGCCCCAGAACTCTGTGTTCACATTAACAGAAAACTGAGTCCAGCAGGCTTCATCAATAAAGGCTGCTCAGGAGCACGGTGGCACGTAGACAGAAGGCACTGGGGCACAGAACTGTGACTACACGGGTTATTAGGGTGAGATTGTTCCCACTTCAGTTATCTATCTGCCCCCTCCAGGATTCCTGCCACAGTTTAATAGTTTAAGATCACTGGCGCTGTTATTAAAATGTTCCTTAAGTGATTCACTATTTTCCTTAAATAAACTCAGTTTCAAAGGAGACCTTAACTCATTACTATAATGGAAAATCAATGTCTCTAGTCATCAGGCAGTTATGCCAAAAATAGATACAATAAAAATGATCAAATTCAGAGTGATGTTGCTGACCCAGGCCTCTCGGTCTGAGGCCAGTTTGCTCCCATTACAAAGGAAATTGGACGTTGGTGAATGGTGTTTTAACCACCAAGCTAAATTGTTCTTTTTACTATAAGAATTGAGAGGAGCAGGAGATGCAGCTCGGTTGGTAGAGTTCTTGTCTAGTATGTGCAAAGCCCTGGCTTCTGTCCCCAACACGAGCATGGTGGCACCTGCAATCCCAGTACTCGGGAAGTAAAGGCAGGAGGATCAGGAGTTTAAGGCCATCCATGGCTTGCTGTAGAATATAATTTTAATGTGTGTTAACTTTTATGTTGCATTTGTTTAACTCTGTGAAGCTGTGTTACTGTGCCTGCCGAAAACACCTGGTGGTCTAGTAAAGAGCTGAATGGCCAATAGCAAGGCAGGAGAAAGGATACGTGTGTAGCTAGAGTTTTCCTGCTTGGCCCACAGTCAGGACAAATCTCTCTCACCTGCCAGTCCCACAGCCGCTCAGACTTGACCAAGTAAACACAGAGACTTATATTGGTTACAAACTGTATGGCTGTGGCAGGCTTCTTGCTAACTGTTCTTACAGCTTAAATTAATCCATTTCTATAAATCTATACCTTGCCACGTGGCTCGTGGCTTACTGGCATCTTCACATGCTGTTTGTCATGGCAGCTGGCAGTGTCTCTCACTCAGCCTTCCACTTCCCAGCTTTATTCTCCTCCTTGTCCCGCCTATACTTCTTGCCTGGCCACTGGCCAATCTGTGATTTATTTATTGACCAATCAGCAACACACTTGACATACAGACCATCCCACAGCACATGTGGGACTGGCAGGCAGACAGAGTATATAGAGGGAGAAATCTGGGAGGAGGAGGAGGAGGAGGAGGAGGAGGAGGAGGAGGAGGAGGAGGAGGAGGAGAAGGAGAAGGAGAAGGAGAAGGAGAAGGAGAAGGAGAAGGAGAAGGAGAAGGAGAAGGAGAAGAAGAAGAAGAAGAAGAAGAAGAAGAAGAAGAAGAAGAAGAAGAAGAAGAAGAAGAAGAAGAAGAAGAAGAAACCAGAGAAAGAAGAAGAAGAGGAAGTAGCCAGAGAAAGAGGAAGACATCAAGGACCAGCCACCCAGCTGCACAGCCAGCCACCGAGTAAGAATGAAAGTAAGATTTACAGAAGTAAGAGAAAGGTAAAAGCCCAGAGGCAAAAGACAGATGGGATAACTTAAAGTTAAGGAAAGCTGGCTAGAAACAAGCCAAGCTAAGGCTGGGCATTTATAGTTAATAATAAGCTTCTGTATGTGATTTATTTGGGAGCTGGGTGGTCAGCACTCCCAAAGAGTAAAAAACAAACAACAATATTGACTACATAGAATTTTGAGACTAGCCTGAGATATGAGAGATTCTGTCTAAAAAAGTGTAGGGTGGGTGTCCGGTGAGATGGCTCAGTGAGTAAAGAAACTTGATATTAAGCCTGATGATCTCAGTTTGATCCTTTGGACCCACATGGAGAACTGACTCCTGCAAGCTGTCCGCTGACTCCGTATGTATGCTATGGCAGGTATATGCATAAACACATAAACACACACACATACGCTAAATGTAATAAAAAATTTTTAATGAAAAAATAACTATTTTCTGGCTGAATGTGGTGGCATATACCTTTAATCCAAACATCTTTAATCAGGAGGCAAAGACAGGTGGATCCTTGAGTTCCAGGACAGCCAGGGCTTTACAGAGAAACTGTCTTGAAAAATTGGACCAACCAGCCAAAGAAACAAACAAAAAACACCAAACAAACTATTATTATAGAAGTACTATTGAAGTCAGTGTTGCTTTGTAGACTCAAGGTCTACCTAAAATTTACCTCAGATGATTCATTATCCAACTATGATGCCTGATACTGATGGTCAGCTTAACAAGGTCGAGCATCATCAGAAACAAACCTCTGGACATGTCTGTGAGAATGTCCAGATTAGGTTAACTGAAGTGGGCATCGTAACTGTGGGCAGCATTGACCTGTGAGCCAGAGTCTTAGACAGAACTACAGAGAGAGAGAGAGAGAGAGAGAGAGAGAGAGAGAGAGAGAGAGAGAGAAAGTGCCAGCACTCATCTCCCTCTTTGTCCTAACTGCAAATGCCATGTGACCAGCCACCTCAGTCTGCCACCATGTTCTCCCTACTATGTTGAACTGTACCCACCAACTGTGAGCTTGAATAAACTCTTCCTGCAATAAGCCAAGTAACTAATAATCCTCCAAACTTACCAAAGGCCATAGGAAAAGGCCCTGAAGAAGCATGCATGGTGGTCAGAGCACCAGCACATTTCCCACATGCATACTAAGGGCTGTGGTGATAAGATGCCCATGGTGAGGCAGGGCTAGTCAGTGAGTGCAGAGGAGAAGCAGGCAGCATTGGTGGGGTGTGAGGGAAGCAGGAGAGGGGAGACACCCCAGCATCCATCACGCATACACGTCTTAGAGATGGTCAAGTTGAACACTGCAGAATCAGGTTCTAGGGACCAGAAGGGACTCACAAGTGACATCCTCAAAGAACAGCTCTAGAATGCATGGTCGAAGAGTCATAGGCTGTACCTAATGCAGAGGACAAAAGAAAATGGGCCGGTAAGTCACTGAGCTCATAGAAGAGAAGGACAAAAGGTAAGAGTCATGCCCAGACACCCCAAAGGATCCACTTGTCTCTGCCTTAACAGCACTGTGATCACAATTGCGTGTCACCAGAGACATTCATGTTTCTAACTTTATCTCAAATATCATCCGTCTCTGTAATCTTATTACATTTCTTAGAATTGTTTTCATCACTTAATCTTAAGAAAATTGTGTTGAAATTCAGAAGAGTATAATGGCTTCCAAGACCCGGGGTCCCCTTGGCTCCCGGAAGTTAGCTCTCCGCTTGCTTTCTCGAGCCCCCAAATGCCCCTCTTTCTCGTTTTCACCACTTCTCCCCCACCCCTGCAATCTCCAGGGGAATTCTTTAGAAATTGTATGGGTGAGACCAACCTCAACTCTTGACGTCTGAGGGTATCTTTTCCTGACCCCACAGCTGGATATAAAATTCTTTGTAATTTACCTTCATGCTTGAAGCTTGCATGCTTGTGTCTTCTGACATCTGTCATCGCTGATGGGAAACTGCGTCTAACTGGATTCCTGTTTCCTTACAGTCCCCCCTTTAAAATCTAGAATAAGGATTGTGACCCTAGGTGAAGTGATATTTTGCCGTAGTATACCAATGTGCTGGTTTTCCTTGCAATAATTCTGATCAATATTTGTGGGTTTTTTTCCATTCTTGAATTACTTGAATCATTTACTTGACATCTTTCTCCCGCGACTCCTTTTATTTTTGGCTTTTTGAACTTCTCTTAATCAGGTGCTGAGCTTCCTGGATTTTCTTTCCGTACCTTTTCTTTCTTTTTATGAATTCAATATTTTAAACTTTTCTTTGACAACTCATACATACATACAATACATCTTGATCACATCTCCCTTCAGCTTCTCCCCTACACCTTTACTTTATTACTATATTCTTTGTCCTCCCCACCCCACCCCAGCTCTCTAGGGAATTTCTTGATTTACATCCACTACCCTTTTTATGAACAGTTTTAGCTGATATATTTTTTTTTAATGTTTGACTATGTAACTTCCAGGAAACATATTTTGCTTTCTTACTGGCTCTTTCTAGGGCAGGAGAGATGACTCAGTGGTTAAGAGTGTATCTGCTCTGGTGGAAAACTGGATTTCAGTTCCCCACACCCACACCAAGTGACTCACAATCACTTGTAACTGTGGCTACTGAATATTTATTTGATTCCTCTTTCTGGCCTTCATGAACATCTCCACTCATGAGCACATACCACCCCCACCCCCTATATATTCATAATTTAAAAATTAATCTTTTTGATTAGAGACAAGGGCTCATATCCACTTCCCCTCTCAGTGTTGGGATCCCATCTTGCTTGGACCTGTGCAGGCTTGGACCTGTGCAGGTTTGGCCCTGTGCAGGCTTGGACCTGTGCAGGCTTGGACCTATGCAGGCTTGGACCTGTGCAGGCCCTGTGATGCTGCCACAGTCTCTGTGAGGTGATATGTGCTTCAGTCCTGTTGTGTCTAGAAGACACTGTTTCCTTGGTGTCTTCCATCACCACTGGCTCTTAGAATCTATGTCCTCTTCTGCAGAGTTCCCTGAGCCTCGAGGGGAAGGATTTGATGGAGACATCCCATTTAAAACTGAATGTCCCTATGTCGCTCACTCTCTGCACATTGTCCAGTTGTGGGTCTCAGTATTTGCTCCCATCCACTGCCAGAGGAAACTTCTCTGATGATGGTTGAGCAAGACATTGATCTATGGGTATAGCAGAATGTTGTTAGGAGTCATTCTGTTGCTACATTCCTTAGCAAAACAATAGCATTTGATTTCCCTCTAGGTCCATGGCCCATTTGTCTCAGTTTTTTGGTCACTCAAGCATTGTCAGCCATGGTTCCATCTCATGGAGTGGACCTTAAATCTGATCAGATAGTGGTTGGTTACTCCCACAGCAGTGTGCCACTATTGCATCAGTGTATCTTGCAGGCAGACCACTGTATATCTCAGGGTTTGTAGCTGGGTCAGTGTTTACCTTATCTGGTATCATACAGAATACCTTCCAATACCATGAACACAAGTCAGTAGGAGTAAAGGCTCTCGTTGGAAACCAGCACAAATTCTTCATGTTCTATGAGATATGAAAACATTGTTTTCAGCAATAGGACCTTGCTGTCAGTTTGTGGAGAGCAACCAATAGCCTTGGCCATTACCTGGATTGCTTGGGGGTTTCCATGGTCCCCCGTTGGCCAACAATTCAATTAGATGTAACTCATTTCTGGCACTGGAGGTTTTACTTAGTGGCAAGAGATGTCTCATTGGGGCTTTATCTCCCCATTATTTGGTAACTCCTTTTGTATTTCCTTCACATGTGTATATGATTTAGGAAGCTTCTACTGGAGTAGGTTTCCATATGACCCCTCAAATGGCCCTTACTGTTATCTGTCCCTCCCTGTATTCTCTTTCATCCCTCTCATATCTCTCCCTCCCCCTTTAATCTTCCTGTTCTAAGTCTCCCCTCTCTGTCCCTCCATAACTATATATTCTATTTCCCCTACCTTGGGAGATCCTTTCTTCCCACTTAGTCCCTTATTCTATAACTAAACCACTCACAAAGGAGAAATTAATTTTCTCCAGTGGCCTCTCACTGAGTATACAAACCACATTTAAAGGCAGGCTCCATGCCCAGCAGTGGATGACCAACAAAAAATGAACTCAGCACTTTAAGAGATTTTTTGGCCTCATAAAACTTCGTTTGGGCATTTTTTAAAAACCTTACTTGACTTTGCTTATATATTATGGTTTTTAATTTTGTGTCTTTCTGGTGTGTGTGTGTGTGCATGTATATATGTCTTGTGCTTTTTCTTTGGTTTTTGTTTGTCTTGTTTTAGTCTGGTTTGTCTGTTCTTTTGCTTGCCAGTTTATTTTCTAAAGGGAGATAGAGAAAGAAGATATGGAGGTGGATGGGTGAGGAGGTGGGGAGGCTCTAGGGGGAGATGAGGGAGGGGAACACTGTGGTCAGAATATATTGTATGAAAAATGTTTTGAAGTTCTGTTTTTGTGGTTCCACTATATGAATATGGTGTCATGGACGTCTCTCTATCCAAATCAGTTTCTTATGGAGTATTTTTCTGTTTTCCTTAATTATCTGTGAGGGTGAGGAAATAGAAGCACTGCTTTGGGACTGTTTATCTTTTCCACTCTTCTTTGTTCACACTTAGCTGCCAACTTAATTGTTTTTTCAGTGTGCCTGTGAGTGTGTTGTGTGTGTGTGTGTATTCGTGGTTGTGTATGTGTGGGTGCACATATGTGAACTGTGCCATTCCCTTGTGTGCTCATGTGTTGGGGTCAGAGGTCAAAGGGTGTTAGCATCTTTCTCTAGTAGCTCTCCACATTTTATTTACTGAGGTCAAGCGTTTTGTATTATGTATTAAGCTCATTGATTCAGCTAGTCAAGATAGGCGGCTTCCCCTGGAAATCCCATCTCTGCCTCCTGAGCTCTGAGGTTGCCAACAAAACTCCATGCCCACCCAGCTTTTATGTGGGTCTGGAAATCTGGAGTCAGGTCCTTACAGCTGCATAACAAGGGCTTTGACCATTGACCCACCTTTCAAGTTAATTTTAAGAAAGAGGAATAGAAATGACATCAGGTTCTGGGCATGGGAACAAGTCTTATTAATTGGCAGGCTTCCCTGTCGGGTGTGCCCAGACAAGCATGCTTCCATCTGGGATATCAACACCCACACCGATTGCCTTGTCTTCCCAAACAAAATAGAGCCATGTGTCATAGCTGCCTGATATAATCAAGAGATGAGGTAAACATAGATATGAGATTACTGTCAGTATAACATAGTCCATTGTTTTACTGTAGATATTTATTTACATACTTTAAATTTCTATTTTATTTTAATTATGTGTGTATTTATTGTATGTATACATAATTCTTTTTAAATTTTAAAGACTTATTTATTTTATTTTATATATATGAGTGTTTTACCTGCCTGTATGTCTGTGTACCACACCCTTGCCTGGTGCCAAAGACACCAGAAGAGAGTGTTGGATCCCATGGAATGGAGTTATGCATGGCTGTGAACCACCATGCTGGTGCTGGGAATTGAACCTGGGTCCCCTGCAAGAGCAACAAGTGCTCTCTAAACCTTGGGTCCGTCTCTCCAGCCTTACAATAGATTTTTTTTCAACCAGAAAGAAGAATATGGAACCAGAGAGGTGGCTCTGCAGTCCGAAACTCTTCCTGCTGTTTCAGAGGATCGAAGTGTGGTTCCTAGCGACCACATTGGGGCCTTAGAACTGCCTGTAAGCCTGTCTTCAGGGTAAATGATGCCCTTTTCTGGCCTCCACAGACATACACATATACATAAATAAAAATAAAATAAGTCTTAGAATAAGAAGAATAAGACCATGCTATTTGCTGGAAAATGGATGCAGCTGGAGATGATCATAAGTGAATTTGTCCAGTCTCAGAAAGATAAATAGAACATGTTTTCTCTCATTCATGGGCCTCAGACTTTATAGGTTTGCAAAGCCCTATATGTGCAGATGACATAAGAGCCGTAGCAAAACTGATTGGGGGAGGAGGGAGAGAAACAGGAGGGTTGTGGGGTCAGAAGTACATTATACATGTGGGTAAAAATATCTCCAGTATCTTAAATGTAAGGAGATAAGTAGATTCGGAACCCAGTACCATAGATTTCCTCATGATCCAGGCAGGGTACTGTACACAGTTGTGTGGATTGAACTGTATAGTAGCTTTATTTACTCCTACTTCACAGGCACAGGAGCAATGCTTTGTGCTGTGACATCACCATGGCTATGAAGTCACCGAGAAATACAAGTTCTTCAGCTTCTGAAACATCGTTACATGGTTGTGCTACTTTAAAAGACACCTCTCTCTCTCTCTCTCTCTCTCTCTCTCTCTCTATATATATATATATATATATATATATATATATATATATATATATATAGTTGAGGAATATGATTTTAAGGTGTGTTACTTTTGTTTATGTTGCATTTGTTTAACTCTGTGAAGCTGTGATACTTTGCCTGTGTAAAACACCTAATGGTCTAATAAAGAGCCGAATGGCCAATAGTGAGGCAGGAGATAGTATAGGTGGGCCTGGCAGACAGAAAGAATGAACAGAAGGAGAAATCTGGGAGAAGGAGATCTAGTAGCCAGAGAAGAAGGAGGACCCAGGGGCCAGCTACCCAGCCACATAGCAAGCCACAGAGTAAGAGTAAGATTTACAGAAATAAGAGAACAGTAAAAGCCCAGAGGCAAAAGATAGATGGGGTAATTTAAGTTAAGAAAAGCTGGCTAGAAACAAGCCAAGCTAAGGCTGGGCATTCATAATTAAGAATAAGCCTTCATGTGTGATTTATTTGGGAGCTGGGTGGCACACCCCCCAAAAAAGAGTAAAAGAAAATCCCACAACGTTTTGGCCCCTAATGAGGGGCCATAGAAAACTGAACAACTCTCTCTTTCTCCCTCCCTATCTCCCTCTGTGTATGTTTTTCTCATGTATGTATGTATTATGTATTATGTGTGATGTCTGTGTATGTGATGTGTGTGAATGCAGGCACTTGCTCTGTACATGTGTGGAACTCCAAGGACAGTCAGGGTTGTCAACTTTCACCTTCCATCTTTCTGAGAGGTATTTTGTTGGTTGCTGCTCTGGTTAACTGGCCTGTGAGTGTCTGGAGATTCTCTGTTTCTACCTGTGTCCTCTCTCATCTCCCCATGGGAGTGCCGGCATTTTGGTTGTACTAACTACTGCATTTGGCTTCATGTGGGTTCAAGATCTAAACTCAGGTTATTCATTGAAAGGAAAAGAGTCAGCTCAGGACCCCAAGACCAAGTTCTCAGCACAAAGGAGATTTATTTGTCCCAGAGGGACAGATGTGGTGATATATTGTGCACCCCAATAAAGCTTGCCTGAGGATCAGAGGACAGAGCCAGCCATTATATTAAACATAGTGAGGCAGTGGTGGCACACATCTTTAATCCTAGCATTCAGAAGGCAGAGATCCATCTGGATCTCTGTGAATTCAAGGCCACACTGGGAACAGAGCCAGGCATGGTGGCACATGCCTTTAATCCCAGCACTAGGAAGGAAGGAAGATGGCAGGGCACAGAAAGGTATATAAGGCGTGAGTAAAAAGGAAGTCTCTCTCTTGAGGCTGAGTGTTTCGTAGAGGTAAGAACATGGCTGGCTTGTCTGTTTCTCTGATCTTTCAGCTTTCATCCCAATATCTAGCTCTGATTTTTTTTTTTTAATTAATAAGAACTTTTAAGATTCGTGTTACAGACAGAGGTCAGGGAACAAGACACAGACAGGAGGTAGAGGAAGAGGGAGGAGGGGAAGGCAACAAGGCAAAGGGGGAAGAGTGTTTGTCCCATAGAGACAAAGAACTGCCTCTGGATAGAGAGGAGACAGACTTGTTCCTTAAAAAGGAACAAAGGGAAACCCTGTGTTAGGATGAGGTGTTTAATTTTGATTGGGCATGTTAATTAGGTGAGCCAAAGGGGCCTTTTGATTGCTGGACTTCAATGCTTTGATAGCTGGACCTTGGCTGTCAGCCTCAGGAGGAGCGATTGGCTAAATAAGGAATAGACCTCAGGGGCTAGCTTCAGGAGTGTCATCAAATGGATTTTAGCAAGGCAGAGGGGGCGCGGGAAAAGGGTAAGACCTGCCTGAGCCATGCTCACCATGCTAGCCATGCTCCCCAGGCTCGCCAGGCTGGAGCTGGCCAGAGTCCCTTCCTTCATGCCTCTGTGGCAAGTACTTTACCTGCTGAGCCATTTCCCTGACCAGCGATGCTATTGTTAGGTAATTAAGTGCCGGACAGGCACAACTTAAAGGGAGGGATTGTTTGTTTGGGCTCCTGGTTACAGAGGTGTCGGTGCATCAGGTAGGGAGAGCATGCTGCAGAGCAGAGTAGCTCACATCACACAGACTGGACACAGTGAAAAGGGATAGAAGGAGCTAGGGCAAGGTGTGATGGGGATGGGAGCATTGATAAGAAGTTAGAGAATGGAGTTGGTTCACAAGCATGGCCCAAGTATTCCAGACTGCCTCTTCCTACACCACAGTGCTGTGACCCGACACCCTTTGACCAAACTTCAGTCACCATGGACTGCCTTAATCTGCATGACCCTGACTGCATGACCGAGATTTACATGGGCCCTATTCTATTTGCCTGACAGAGACAGCAACAACTAGAATTTGCATGCACAGTGGCTCATGCTGATCACCCAGAACTGTACTCCAGCCAATCTGGACTGTCTTCCTTCCCACAGTTTGACTGACATGCTGCAAAGTTGCAGGCAAATAACTCACCTGAACCAAAACAGTACTTCTCCCACACTGAGTTACTGACCCCAAACCCAATGCGGAATATTGCCCTAGTCTGTAGGTGAAACTCCGGTTATTCCCTGTTCTGCTGTCTTGCACTATCCTCAACCAAGAGACTTTTCTATTCCTACTCCCATTGCTCCCCTACCCCTTCTCTGGGATGCCAGTAACCAGGCCTCTGCTCTACTACTATGGACCTAAAGGACATGTGGTGTCCTACTTCTGTAGATGAATTGTTAAATGGTCTTAAAAGCCACAAGCTAACCTCACCTCACCAACACCTCAGTCTCCAAAGAGACCTACTTCCTATATATCCACCGATATGCCTTTCTGTTCTGTTCTCTCATTGGCTCTGTCAGCCCAGCTACATCACTTCCTCTTCCTGCCCAGCTTTTTTACTTCCTGTCTGTCTGTACAGACCTCCAGACCTCTATGGTTAGTACTGGGATTAAAGGCATGTGTCACCACGCTTGGCTCTGTTCCCAGTTGGCCTTGAACTCACAGAGATCCAGACAGATCCCTGCCTCCCAAGTGATAGGATTAAAAGCATGTGCTGCCATTGCCTGACTTCTACATTTACTATAATGGCTGGCTTTTTCCTCTGATCCTCAGATAAATTTTATTGGGGAACACAATACATCACCACATGCTTCCTGCAACTAGATCTCCTGGGTATCCTACTTCCTGTGAGTAGACCCCCTAGTCCTATTTTTTATCATCTCCCAATAATGCTACTGATGGTAATGGTAGACAGACACAGGACTCTGGGCTTACTTCAAGAATGGATGACTTTTGTTTTTTCCTATTGCTCTTTATATATTGTTTAGTTGGCTCGTAGAAATGACATTGCAAGAAGAAGCTGAGCAAACAGTATCTTTAGGACCACCTTATCTGCATTCTTGTTTCTGTCCTTCCTTGCTCTTGTGGCCTTGCTTACCCCAGAGGCCATCCCTCCTAGGCTCTATCTCAGGCCTGCAATTTTCCACAGTCACAGGGCCACATCCGGATCAGGGATTGTGCTTGAGGAAGGAGCTGCAGAGCCAACTGGACCCCAACAAGCTTACCATATTATTCACTCATGAAGGGATGAACCCAGTCCTTAGGTCAGAGCTCTCATGGTCCAAGTGTTTAGAAACACCCTCGTGGACACTCCTGAAGGTTCCACTCACCGCACAGGTCCGTGTCAGTGCAATCACGTTGACAACCAAGTAACCATAGTTAAGTGACGACTGCTGCCCTCCTCCTCTCTTCCCTTCTTTCCAGCTTGAGTTTTTAAATGAATATATACACCTGTGTTTAAGGAGTGTTGACTTTTAAGATGTCTCGGAAGCTGCATCATTATTGTGAGGTGGCTACGATGAATTCTGCCCGGAGCTTCTCTTTGCACCTAGTGTACTTTCTTTTCTTTCTTGTCTTTTTTTTTTTTTTTTTTCTGGATGAAGACAAACCTTTAGTTTTTCAAGGCATATTTTATATTTTTAAGTTGCCGGGATACATTCTTTAGCTTCAAAAGGAGCTGTAGGTTATCTGTGTGGGGAGGGGCAGCACACACATTTATGGACAGGAGCCCTTGCCCACCAGGTGTGGAAGTCAGAGCTGTTGACTGTCTCCTTCTATTGCTTTCCTCATTTTATTTTGGAGACAAGGTCTCACTTTGAACCTGAAGCTCACAAGTTAAGCTTGAGTGGGTAGTCAGCAAGGCCTGGGGGTTTGCCTGTCTCTGCCTCTCCAGTTCCGGGATTACAGGTATACACCACTGTGCCTGGCTTTTATGTAAACCCTGGGGATCTGAACTCAGGTCCTCACACTTGCACAGCAGGTACTTGACCGACTGGCTATGTCCCCAGCCTTACAGACTATTAGTGTAGTCAAATTATGTGATAGGCAAATCTCAAACAGAGCTATAAAGTGACCATAAATGACGACTGCCAAAGAGAAGATGCTATGTGTGTGTGTGTGTGTGTGTTTGTTTTTGTGTGTTCATGTGCCTTATTTTTTTCCCCTGTTGTGTGACAAAATCAATTTAAGGAAGGAAGGATTTATTCTGGTTTACAGTCGCAGGGAATAGTCCATCGTGGTGGGGAAGTTAAGGTGGCACAGGCTCAAAGCAGCCTGTCACATTACATTCACAGCCAGGAAGTGGAGACCGTCCATTCGTTCCTGTCCCTGTCAGCTTGACATAGTTAGGAGTTCCCTGCGAAGGGAGACTCACCAGCAGTAGAGAAGTGTCCCCCGTGCTCCACGTCCTTGCCAGTGTGAGCTGTCACTTGCATTATTGACTGTAGCCATTCTGATGTTCTTAAAGACGAAATCTCAAAGTAGTTTGGATTTGCATTTCCCTGATGGCTTAAGATATTGAACATTTCTCTAAGTGCTTCTCAGCCGTTTGAGTTTCCTCTTTTGAGAATTCTCTGTTTAGATCTGTACCCCATTTATTAATTGGGTTATTTGTTTTCTTGATATCTAGTTTTTTGAGTTCTTTATATATTTTGAATATTGGCCCTCTATTGAATGTGAAGCTGGTAAAAAATCTTTTCCTATTCTGTAGGCTGACACTTTGTTCTTATGATGGTATCCTTTGACATGCAGAAGTGTTCCATGAGGTCCTGTTTATTAATTGTTGATCTTAGAGCTTTTGCTAATGATATTCTGTTCAGAACGTCTCTTTATGTGCTGGTGAGTTCAAGGCTACTCCCCATTTCCTCCTCTTCCATCAGGTTCAGTGTGTCCAGTTTTATGTTGAGGTCTTTGATGTATGTGGAGTTGGGGTTTGTGCAGGGTTATAAGTATGGATCTATTTTGATTCTCCTACATGAGGCTGTCCAGTTTGACGAGCACAATTTTTGAAGATGCTTTCTGTTTTCCAGTGTGTATTTCTGACTTCTCTATTAAAAAAAAATCAGGTGTCCATAGGTATGTAGATTTATGTCTGGGTCTTCCATTTGATCAAAATGTCTGTTTTTGTGCCAATACTATGTGGTTTTTATTACCAAAGCTTTGTAGTACAGTTTGAAATTGGAGTTGGTGATACATTTAGTAGTTCTTTTATTACTCAGGATTGCTTCAGCTCTCCTGTAGTTTTTTTTTGGTGTGTGTGTGTGTGTGTGTGTGTGTGTGTGTGTGTGTTTGTGTTTCCATATGAAGCTGAAAATTGTCCTTTCAAGATCTGTGAAGAATTGTGTTGGAATTTTGATGAGATTGCATTGAATCCGTAGACTGGTTTTGGTAGGATGGCCATTTTTACTGTATTAATCCTACTGATCCATGAGTATAGGAGATCTTTCCATCTTCTGATAGCTTGTTTCAGTTCTTTCTTCAGTGTCTTAAAGTTTTTATCATACAAGTAATTCACTTGCGTGGTTAGAGTTACCCCAAGATATTTTATATTATTTGAGGCTATTGTGAATGGTGTTTCCCTGGATTTTTTTCTCAGCCTGTTTATCATTTATATATAGGAAGGATACTGATTTTTGTGAGTTAGTTTTGTATCCAGATACTTTGTTGAAAGTGTTTATTAGCTGTAGGCGTTCCATGGTAGAATTTTCAGGGTAACTTGTGTATACTATCATACCATCTGCAAATAAAGATACTTTGACTTCTTCCTTTCCAATTTGTATCTTTTTGATCTCTTCCAGTTATCTCATTGCTCTAGCTAAGACTTCAAGTACAATATTGAATAGGTATGGAGAGAGTGAACAACCTTGTCTTGTTCATGATTTTAGTGGAACTGCTTTGAGTTTCTCTCTGTTTAAGTTGATGTTGACTATGGGCTTGCTGTAAACTGCCTTATTGTATTTAGGTATGTCCCTTGTATCCCCAACCTCTTCAGGACTTTTATTATGAAGAGATATTGGATTTTGTCAAAGGCTTTTTCTGCATCTAATGAGATGATCATGTGGATTTTTTTCTTTCAGTTTGTTTATATAGTGGATTACATTTATTGATTTTCATATACTGAACCATCCCTGCATTTTGGCAATGAAGCCTACTTGATTATGATGAATGATCTTTTTGATGTGTTCTTGGATTCTGTTTATAAATATTTTATTGAATATTTTTGCAACTATGTTCATACTGAAAATTGGTCTATAATTTTTTTTGGTTGGGTCTTTGTGTGGTTTGGGTATCAGTATAACTGTGGCCACATAAAACAAATTGGGCAGTGTTCCTTCTGTTTCTGTTTTGTGAGGAGAATTGGCATCAACTCTTCTTGGAAAGTTTGGTAGAATTCTATGCTAACACCATCTGGCTTTGGGCTTTTTTTCTTTGTGAGCCTGTTAATGACAGTTTCTATTTCACTAGAGGTTATATAGGTCTGTTTAAATTGCTTATCTGATCTTGATTTAAGTTCTGTAAGTGGTATGTATCAAGAAAATTATCCATTTCTTTTTAATTTCCCAATTTGTTAGAGTACACGTTTTTAAAGTATGTCCCTATGAGTCTCTGGATTTTTGGTGTCTGTTGTTAATGATCCCCTTTCGATCTCTAATTTTGTTAACTGGATTTTTTTCTCTGCCTTTTAGATAATTTGGCTAAGGGCTTGTCAAGCCTATTGATTTTCTCAAGGAACCAACTGTTCGTTTCATTTGATTCTTTGAATTTGTTTGTTTGTTTTATGTTATTGATTTCAGCCCTGAATTTGATTATTTCTTCTATCTATTCCTTTGGGGTTTGATTTCTTCTTTTTGTTCTAGAGCCTTTGGGTGTGCTGTTAAGTTGCTATCATGAGATCTCTCCAATTTTTTTTAAACATAGGCACTTAGTGTTACGAACTTGCCTTTTAGAACCTATTTCATTGTGTCCCTTAAGTTTGGGTATGTTGTGTATTCATTTTCATTCAATTCCAGTACGTTTTTAATTTCTTTCTTGACTCAGTTTTCATTGAGCAGACAGTTGGTCAGTTTCCTTGAGTTTGTAGGCTTTCTGTTGTTTCCATTGTTGTTGATGTGCAGTTTTAATTTGTGCTGGTCAATAGGATGCAGGGGGTTATTTCAATCTTTTTGTACTTGTTGAGACTTGCCTTGTGTCCAAATAAGTGTTCAATTTTGGGGAAAGTTTCATGAGATTCTGAGAAGAAGGTATATTCTTTTGTGTTTGGGTGAAATGGTCTCTAAATACTTGTTATGTCCATGTGGTTTATAATGTCTGTTAGCTCCAGCCTTTCTCTATTTGCATTTTGTCTAGATGATTTGTCTAGTGGCGATTGTGGCATGTTGAAGTCTCCCACTCTCAGGGTGTGAGGGTCAGTATGTGATTTAAGCTGTTGCAGTGTTCCTTTTGTGAACGTGGGTGCCCTTGTGTTTGGCGGTGCATTGATGTTAAGAACTGCAATGTCCTCTTGGTGGCTTTTTCTTTTGATGAACATGCAGTGTCCTTCCCGATCTCTTCTGATTAGTTTTGGTTTGTAATATATTTTGTCAGATATTAAAATAGCTACACTAGCTTGGTTCTTGGGTCCATTTCTTGGAAAGCCTTTTCCAATCAATCATTTTACTCTGAGGTGATGTTAAGGTGTATTTCTTGGATGTAGCAGCAGGATGGATCCTGTTTTCATATCTATGGTTAGTCTGTGTCTTTTCATTTGGGATTGAGACCATTGATGTTGAGAGAAACCAGTGATCAGTGTTTGTTGATTCTTGTTATTTTGTTGTTGTGGTGGTGGTGGTGGTGGTGTGTGTGTGTGTGTGTGTGTGTGTGTGTGTGTTTCCCTCTTTTGAATTGCTGGTCAGGGATTATTTATTCTTTGTGTGGTTTATTCTTTATTTATTTATTCTTGGGTGTGGTTAAACTCTTTAGGTGGAGTTTTCTTTCTTTCACCTTCTGTGAGGCCAGATTTGTAGATAGACATTGCTTAAATTTGGTCTTTATCACAGAATGTCTTATTTTCTTCATCTATTGTGATCAAAAGGTTTTCTGGGGCTAGTATTCTGGGCTGGCATCTGTGGTCTCTTAGAGTGTGTAGAACATCTGTCTAGGTCAGCAGTTCTCAACCTTGCTAATGCTGCGGCCCTTTAATACAGTTCCTCAGGTTGGGGTGACCCCAACCATATCATTGCTTTCGTTGCTACTAGATAAGTGTAATTTTGCTACTATTACAAATTGTAATGAAACTATCTGATGTGCAGGATCTTTAGGGTGCGACTCCCTGAGGGGTTGTGACCCCTCAGCAGCTGAGAACTGCTGGTCTAGCACTTTCTGGCTTTAGAGTCTCCACTGAGAAGTCAGGTATTGTCCTAGCAGCCCCACCTTTGTATGTTACTTGGTCTTTTTTCCTTGCAGTTTTTTCTCGTTTTGTTCTGTACATTTAATTTTTGATTATTTTGTGCAGCGGGGACTTCCTTTCCTGGTCCGGTCTATTGGGTGTTCTGTATGCTTCTTGTACCTTGATAGGCATTTCCTTCTTTAGGTTAGGGACATTTTCTCCTATGATTTTGTTGAAAATATTTTCTGTGCCTTTGACCCAAGTTTCTTCTCTTTCTATTTTTGTTATTCCTAGATTTAGTCTTCTCACGGTGTTCCAGACTTCCTGCATGTTTAT
This sequence comes from Peromyscus eremicus, assembly GCF_949786415.1. NCBI lineage: Eukaryota > Metazoa > Chordata > Mammalia > Rodentia > Cricetidae > Peromyscus > Peromyscus eremicus. Next base: position 70,640,550 of record NC_081431.1, on the reverse strand, counting down.
TGCCATGATTTTTTCTATGTAACGTTTTCTCTGACTGAGGTATCCTTTTTTTTTTTTTTTTTCTTTTGTGTCTTCAATGTCTGGGAATCTCTCTTTCACCTCTTGTAGTCTGTTGGTGAGGCTTGCCTGGGAGGTTCCTGTTAAAGTTTCTAAATTTTTTTTTTTCCAGAATTCCCTCAGCTTGGGTTTTCTTTCCACTTTCGGGTCTTGAACTGTTTAATTCATTTCCTTCTGCTGTGTTTGTGTTTTCATAGAGTTCTTTAAGAGGTTTACTCATTTCCTCTTTAAGGACCTCTATCATATCCACAAAGGCTATTTTAAGGTCTTTGTCTTGTGCCTCAGCTATGTGAAAATACTCAGGGCCTGCTGTGCTAGGATTGCTGGGCCCATGTGGAGACACGTTGTTCTGGCTGTTCAGATTGTGTTTCCAGGCTGGCATCTAGGCATCTGGGTTTGGGAAGATTGTAATTCCAGGTGTTGCTATCTGGCCTTGTCTTTGTTGTGTAGGTGTTTTGGTTTCTGTTTTCCTCTGTGGTTCTTAAGAGCATGTGGTAGCTGTGTGTTGCCTGGTAGGCAGTTCTTCTTCCGGGATCCTTAGATGTGGCTGTTGGGGGTTCCTGGTAAAATGTGTTCTTGGGTCTTAGGAGCTGACACTTAGGAATGGGGATGGACTGGAAGGGGTGGTGCTGAGGGGGTCCACATGAGAGAGGAAAGCAGAGTATTCCACCAGGATCTGCTTAGTCCTCTGGGAATGGGGGCAGAGAGTGGGGAGAGGCCACAGCAGGTGGCCTGCTGCAGAGCTGTGTTTCAAAGTGGGGATCAGATTCAGAAGAGAGGGAAAGGTGAAGATCTGCAGTTAGTCTCCCTGCTTCCCTGGCTAGAGTGGCCTGTGGGTTCCCATGGAATGCCTGCTGGTGTTGGGGGGGCTGCGATAAAGCAATGAACGGGAGGAAGGAATTTTGTAGGGGAAGATCTGTGTGATCTACTGGAGATGGGGGTGGGGGGAAGGAGGCTGCAGCTGGTGGTCTGCCACAAAGCTGGGCATAAGACTAGGGGGATGGATTTGGAGGAGCAAAGGAAGAGGTGAAGTTCAGCAGTTAGCCTACCTACTTCCCTAGCTTGAGTGGTTCCCAGGTGCCCAGGGAAGTGAATCATGTTATCTTTATCTATCTATCTATCTGTCTGTCTGTCTGTCTGTCTGTCTGTCTATCCATCCATCCATCCATCCATCCATCCATCCATCCATCCATCCATCTATCTATCTACCTCCCTCCCTACCTATCTAGACTCTATTTCTAAATAAGGTCCTATGCTGAGGGCCTGGGATAAGATGAGTTTGGGGAGACACCATTTTAACACATGTCACTTCCAGGTCTCTGAGCTATGGATCCCCTGCCTTTTGCAAGGAAGTCACACTTTTCTGATCTTTAACTTAGCATTTTGCAGAAATCAAGTCTTGCAGAAGCGTGTGTGTGTGTGTGTGTGTGTGTGTGTGTGTGTGTGTGTGTCTGTGTGTGTGTCTGTGTGTGTGTGCAGTCCCTCAGTTGCTAACCATCTGCAGTTCAGAATTTGAGTACAGCAAGTGGGTTCTGTCCACAGTGCTCCCATAATTAGGTTACCTTTATTCTTCTATGAATCATTAACTTTGAAAGCTGCTGGTTCTGTGGGTGATGGCCAGCGATACATCATCTTTTAGCAGTCTGTATCACCATAAAAAACAATGCTACTCAAGTCCCAATTTATTACTCCGTGACACCAACCGTGGCTCTCAAACAAACTCGGTCAATTTTAAGGATGATTTCTGGGCTGTTTTAAAAAGCTGCTTCTGCCAGCTTTTGGAAAACACTGCTTTCAAAATGATTATTTTTCCGTTTCAGGACAAATCCATGAATTTGGCCCATTCAAGCTAGCAACGGGGAGACGATGCATCTCTTCTCCATAAAACTCGAATGCAGGGGTTGTCATAAGTGATTTTTCCAAACTTAACTTTTCCCACACTCGGAGTTATCAGTTTTTGTCGAGCCTGGTGTGTGTTTCAGCCGAGGTTTTATTACACTGGGTTGGTAGCACATTATGATTTTTACACATGGATTTGATTGAGAAATGAAACTGGAATGAGAATGAGGGAGCGGCGGCATCTGCTACAGGAATCAACGGTTGCTGTTGTCAATCAGCCTGATTGATTAAATATGGTGATACGCGTTTTCATTAAAATGAAATATTTCTGGAAAGCACCATTGTGTTCAGATGATGCGACTCTCCCGGAAGACTGTGCTAGAGGAGGAGGCTTGGTGGTGCCATACAGTACGCATAGATAGATAAAGCAGCTGGGGAGCTTGGATGAGACACAGCTAGATTTTTCCAATTGAATTTTTCAACATACAGAAGAAGTGCTCCAGCAGGCTAGGAGCTAAGACCTGGGGAAGGGATGGAATTTGATTGGCTTCCCCACAGTCTGTCTCTTGATTGGTTCATGCCCTATGCCCTCCCCCCTCTCTCTTGCCTCCCTTCCTCTCCTGTGTGTGTATGTGTGTGTGTGTGTATGTATGTATGTGTAGAGGTCAGAGGATGGAGTTGGGTGACCTGTCTTATCAGTCTTCTTTACTTGAGACAGTGTCTTCCACTGAACTCAGAACTAGGTCATCCGTCAGCAAGTCCCAGTGATTCTCCTGTCTCTACCTCCCCCAGCACTGAGGTAACAGGCCAGTATGTGATTCCATCCCGCTTTTTATGTGGATGCTGGGGAGCCTCTCTCAGGTTCTCATGCTTGTACAGCAAGTGTTCTTACATGCGGATACTCAGGCATTGAACTCAGGTCATCAGGTTTGATGGTGGAGCCATCTCTCAGGCTTCACCTTGATTTTTTTTTTTTTTTTTTTTGGATACAGGGTTTCTCTGTGTAACAGCCTTGGCTGTCCTAGAACTTACTCTGTAGACTAGGCTGGCCTTGAACTCACAGAGATCCACCTACCTCTGCCTCTCAAGTGCTGAGATTAAAGGTGTGTGTAGCTGGAAGTTTCTCCAGTCCCACCGGGCCCCCGAGGTCTTGTAGCCACTTATAAAATAATAACTCAGAGGCTTAATACTAATTATAAACTGTATGGCCTATAGCTCAGGCTTCTTGCTAGCTAGCTCGTATAACTTAACTCAACCCATTAGTATTAATCTATGTATCACCACGTGCTCGTGGCTTTCCCTGTGTCCCATTACATGTTGCTCCTTGGACGGTAGTCTGGTGACTCCCCTTCCTCTCCTTTCTCCTTTCGCTATCTCTTTTGGATTTTCTGCCTGCCTCCATCCTGCCCTGCCATAGGCCAATGCAGCTTTATTTATTAGCCAATGGGAGCCACACATATTCACAGCATACAGAAAGACATTCCACAGCAGGTGTGTTTGTTCCATGACCTTCTGGGCACCTTGATTTTTTGGGGGAACGAGTTTTTCAGTTTTACCTGGAATTCTCCGACTTGGCTCATTTTATCCGTCTTTCTCCACCTCCCGATGGCTGCTGGGTTTATATGTGGGTTCTGAGGATCAAACTCAGAGCCTTGTGTCTGCACAGCCAGCACTTTAGTTACGCTATCTCCCCAGTCCCTGTGTTTTAATTTACGCCACATTTTTGTCGTGTTGTGGTCACTCGGGTCTCCTTGGCTGGTGTGTGTCTTCTCAGAGAGTAGATTCCTCACGCTCACTCAGATGAAGTTGAGTTCCAGGGAGCGAGCGGGCCGCACCATTGCCCGCAGGAAAAATGTCTCCTGTTGAAATCCATTTAAGACGAAACCCAGTAAACCTTCGCATTCGTGTAAAACAAGGGATTTCAGAAGAGGGCTTTTCAGAAAAATAAGTGGGCAATAAGAAAGGAGAAACCCTCAGAGTAATTCCTCTCACACGCGGAGCGCTGCTGCTGCGGGGCTTATGTCAGGACTAATCTTGGAGGATTGAGATATTTTCAGCTGTATGTAATTGAGGTTTTCGGTTTTCCCTTACAGAGGGATTGCTCCGGAAACAGTTTTTCTCACCGTCCTCCTGTCTCCATCTTTTTTCTAAAGCTTATCTGTAGATTTGGAGATTGCTTACAGATCTTTAAGAAAAGTAAGAAACCTCTAAAAACCATGCAGCTAAAAGCCCCAAACGGGAACATCGAGAGCTTGATTGAAAAGGGAAAAAAATTGTCAAGGGTAGGTCTCCAGCTCGAAGTTAACTTTTCTCTCTGGGCTTAGCCATGAAGGATGAAAACTCCACAGGGATTTGCAGATATAATTTGAGGTTTCCTTTGGGATCTGGAGATTTTCTTTGAGGGTACTGTCTTTTGCTGTGTGTGTGTGTGTGTGTGTGTATGTATGTATGTATGTATGTAGCTTTGCTTACCCATGTGGATGTGTACAGAACTTACAGGCTTACATTGGGATGTTTCCCTCAATTGATTCTCCACCTTATTTATTTTTAGACTGCGATGGTTAGTTTTAATTGCCGACTTGATAGGCCCTAGAATCACCTGGGCAGAGAACTCCAGTGAAGAGTTGTTTAGATCAGGTTTGTTTGTGGACATGTTTGGTGTGTGTGTGGGTGCTTCTTGATCATGTTAACTAATGTGGGAAGACACCGCCCACTTTGGGCAGTACCATTCCCTAGGTAGGGGCTTCTGGACTACATAAGTCTAGAGAAAACTATCTGAGCACCGTGCATGCATGCACGCAATCACTCGTCTCTGCTCCTGGCTATGGATGTGATGTGATTAGCTGTTTGCAGTTATTGCCTCCTTGACTTTCCCTGCAATGATAGATTGTAATCTGGAATTGTGAGCAAAATAAACCAATTTCCCTCTAAGTTGCCTTTTCACAGCAGCAGAAAGGAAACAAGAACAGGCGAAACTCTCACCGAACCCGCAGCTTACCATTTTGGCTTTCTACCTCCCTAGTACTAACATTATAAGACCATGCCGCCATGCTTGGCTTTCTTACGGGTGCTGGGGATCTGAACTCAGATCTTCATGCTTGCACAGCATGCACTCTGCCCACTGAGCCACCACCCCCTGTCTACTTTGTTTCTTTCTTGTTATCTTCCCATTGGTTTGCAAAGAGGGGTCACCATATGGGTATTAAGATTATTAGATCCAACACTGAGTCATCCTGGCATTTCTCCCAAGGAGTCTGGCCCTTAGCTGTTTTGGACGTCAGTAACAGGCCGGGCATACTGTCGGTAATTAGATGGGCTGAACACAGGTTGAGTCAGGCAGACCTGTAGGCAAAATGTGAACCAAAGTTCAGACATCCTGGAAGACACACAAGGGAGGTCGAACACCATGGAGCTCAATAATATTGTGACCCAGTTAGAGACAGATCTAGTTAATAAGAGCACGATGTCACTGCCCCGCCGATCCAGGTTCTAGTCCAGCTTCCTTACCTTGGGGCAAATGACTTCGTCTTCCTCCCTGTTACCGTCCTCATCAGCAAAGTGGAAATTACTCACCTCACAGAGTCATTGGGGAGATATATTAAGATAATATTTTGTGTCTGCATGTATGTGTAGGCATGTGCGCAAACATGTTTGTGCTTGAGTGTGTGGGTATCAGACCTCAATCTTAAGTGTTGTTTCACAGGAGCCTTCTACCTTGGTTTTTGAGATTGGGCCCATCCTAGGGCTTTGGGTCTTACTGATTAGCTAAGACTGGCTGGCTAGTGAGCCCCCAGGGAGTTTCCTGTCTCTGCTCCCTCAGCACTGTGAGGAGTGTGCCCAGCTTTTTATGTGGGTTCTGGGGATCAAATTCAGGTCAAGGTATTGCATAGCAAGCAGTTTACTGACTAAGCCAGGTCCCTAGCTCCCAATAAAGTCACATGAAATAAATCACTTATCTCTGAGTCTTCACATAAAGTAAATGATTGATTATGCTTTTCAGTTTATAAAGTGTCTCTTCAAAGGCATGTGGGCAAGGGTCTGGGTGGGTTTCAGTATAGTGACCAGGCTGGGAGCATGGCTTCTCTTGAGCATAATCCTCTAGAACAAAGAGTGGGATGAATTTACACTCGATAACTTCATGAATTTTCGATGTTCTCATTTGTTTCAGATGCTATTACAAAGTGTGTCCTGGAGAGTTTCATGCCAACTTAACATGCTAGAGTCATCAGAGGGAGACTCAATTAAGAAAATGCCTCCACAAGATTGGGCTATAGGCAGGCCTGTAGGGCATTTTCTTACTTAGTGATTGATGGGGGAGGACCCATCCCATCATGGGTGGGGCCATCCCTGGGCTGGTGGTTCTGGGGTGTAGAAGAAAGCAGACTATACACGGTTGGGGAACGATTCAGTAAACAGCATCTCTCTACGGCCTCAGCATCAGCTCCTGCCTCCAGGTTCCTACCCAGCCTGAGTTCCTGCCTTTTTCCAGCAATGGACTGCGATGTGGAAGTGTAAGTCAAATAAACTAAACCTTTTCCTCCCGAACTTGCTTTTGGTCACGGTGTTTCGTCATAGCAATAGAAACCCTAGCCAGAATAAGATGCTTTATTGAACATTTTGTCAAAACAGCAAAACTATAGAAAAACACATAATCTGAACTTGAAGGAATGGCTCAGTGGTTGAGAGCTCTTCTTATTCTTGCAGAGGACTTGGATTCAGTTCCCAGTATCCACAAGTCAGTTCACAACCTTCTTAACTCCAGTTCCAGAGGATCTGAGGCTCTCTCCTGGTGTTTATGGGTATCACACACACATATGATACATTTACATGCATGCTGGCAAAATGCACATACACATAAAAAAGTAATAAAATAAGATAAACCTTAAAAAAGAAAAATATATAACCAGAAGCCAACATCTTAATAAATATTCTCAACTTGAACTGACTCATATATCCAGCACTCAAATCAAGATTATAATAGTATTAGCTCCCAAGCGCCTCCCTTTCTTCCTGTCTCTGTTCTTTCCCTATGAGTGGCTACCATTCTGACTTCTACCATTTGTTATTTATTTTCAAACTAGAAGATTATAACCACACAAATTATAACAGGAATGGGTGAGAAGAGGTTGTTTCCCCCCATTAAGAAGCCATTATGAGTCTGGAGAGATAGTTCAGTGGTTAAAGTACTTTATGTTCAGATGTGGGAACCTGGGTTCTGAGTCTCAAAATCCAGTCACAGCAAATCTGTAATCCTGGCTCTCTTATGGTAAGATGGGGAAGAGTCAGGAGAAACCCTGGAAGTGTGTGGGTCAGATAGCCTGGTCTGTCCAAAGAACTGAACAAGGACAGCATCTCAAACAAGGAAGAATGTGAAGTCTGCCACTTGGAGTTGTTCTCTGACCTCCAGCGGGCACCTATATACATACAGGGACACTTCCACAATGACAAACCTAATTTTTTAGAAGGAAGTACAAGAGGCTGGATGCTTTCTACATTTATTTCATGACATCCAATAGCCTTCTTCCAACAGCCATGAAAAGTGTGGAAAGAACGCCGAAGGAGCCTCACAGGATGTGCAGAAACAAAGAAGATCTTTTCCTTCCCCTTCATCCCCACCACCCAGTGTGCATGAGCATTCACACACAGAGACAGACATAGAGACACACAGATACACACAGACACACACAAACAGACATGCACATAAATAGACCCAGACATACATACACAAACATATCACACACAGACACATCAGGAACACACACAAGACACACAGGCAGCCCACATAGACACACAAAAGAACACACACAGATACATAAGAGAATACCCCCCACACACACAAAAACAAAACCACACACAAATACACACACATAAATACATGCCATGTAAACTACGCACTGGTAAAACAGGTAAGCCAGCAAAACAAAAATGACCCTCAGAAGAAGTCTCACCAGCAGGACACACATTAGCTAGCCTTAACCAGAGCTTCCCTGTGGGAAGATATTTTTCCTTAGGTTGTCAACAAGTTTTGATTTCTCCTCCCATCCTCCTGGCATCTATCTAGAGAAGTTTCCAGCATGATATCATTATCTCAGCATTGTGAAATAGCTCAGGGCAATTCAGGGAACATTCCCCATCTCTGTGTGAGTGGGCAGATGAGGCCACTCAGCTCTTCTCATCACGCTGTGCACTCTGGGTTAGAACACCACCCCCCCACTCTCACAGCTCAGAGAAAAGTGTCCTCAAGATAAAGACATTTGCCAATATTATTTTTGGTGTGGTTTATGTATGTGTTCTTAAGGCTATGTGCACGTATATTTGTTCAGGTGAGCCTGAATACGCATGTAGGGGCCAGAGGTCAACATCAAGTAGATTCCTCAATCACCCTCCTCCTTACTTTTTAAGTCAGGGTCTCTCACTGAACCTGGAGCTTCCCTATTCAGCTAAACTGGCTGGTCAATGAGCTCCAGGAATCCCCTTTTTAGGCTCCCCATCACTGGGTTTACAGATGCTTGCTACCATGGTTGCCTTTCTTACACAGGCACTGGAGATCTGAATTCAGAGTCTCATGTTTTCACAGCAAACACTGTATCAACTGAACCATCTTTCCAGCCTCCTCGAGATGAGCTTTGATGAGTGAGACCTGCCATGTCTCTCATCGAAGCCTGTAAATACATTACAGCTCTATCTGCATTTACTGGTTGAATTAGTATGTCCAAAAAGGCTCGCACACGTACACTTCAAAGACAGACAATATCCTATCTATATGAAAAGGGAACGGATTTGTGAAGGACAGTCAAGGTTGGTAGCAGGATCAGTAATGCTCCCTGCTGATTATGCAAAGGAAGGTGAGAAGGTAAATTGGTCTCAGAGGGCCAAAAGCTCAGACGTGTCGGGATAGATCCAGAAGCTATTCATGGGCTTGGAAAGGGAAGAGGCAAAGGAGAATGACTGTCCAGCTGGATCCATGGTTACTAGTTAACATCAAACTAATTTATTTAAACAGCAAGGAAATGAGGAGATGGTTCCTGTGTTGGTGAATTTTATCTTTCAATTTGACATAACCTAGATTCAGCTGGGAAGAGAGTGTTAAGGGGGAGTAATCTAGATCAGATTAGCCTGTGGGCATGTCTGTGGGGATTATCTTTATTGCTAATTGATGTATGAAGACCAAGCCCACTGTGAGCAGAATCATTCCCTAGACTGGCCCCTAAGCCATGGAAGAGCAAAGCTAGTGGAGTATAAGCAGCAAGTAAGCAGGGATCCATTTGTTTCCCTGTGCTTTTGGCTATGGGTATGATGTGTAGCTTCTTGAATTCCTGACTTGATTTCCCTCAAATGACGGATTGTAACCTGGGGTTGTAGTCCAAATAGATCTCTTCCTTTCTCGTTTTGCTTTTTGTCAGAGTATTTGTGACTGCAACAGAAATGAAGCTAAAACAGTTCCTATTCATAAGAGACTCCAAGTCTGATATGGGAAATAAATACAAAAATGCACAGACTAGAATACAGTGAGATGAATAAGGAAGGTTAGGATAAGGAGGACATAACGGTTTATGTGCTCATAGTCATGGATCATTTAACCCCTTCTGTACTATAAGAAGGAAAGGTGTCCTATAGAGGTTATCCATGCAGAGGAGATGAGATGGTATTCCTGACAGAGACTTGCGTGTACATGAGACAGTATGAGAAATTATGCTAATTAGTCAGGGATCTATAAAGGAAACAAAATGGATAGAATGAAAACACACACTCACACATAGTCAAGATAATTCACCACATCAACTTACATTGTAGGGAGCTATGTAGTTCAACAATGACTTATCTGCATGCTAGAGAGGCTGAGAACCCACTAAGTGCTCAGTCCACAAATCTGGATGGTTCACTAGTCACCACTGGGTGCTAAAAGCCTGGAGGATTCCTGGAGAGCTGCTGATGTTCCATTCATGTTGGAAGGTTGAAGGAGCTGAGTTCCGATGTCAGCAAGGACGACACCATCAGTGGCGACCGCAAAGGCGATGTATGGACCAGTGGGAGTGAGAGCAGGCTGCAAAGACGGCATTGCTTTCTCCTCAGACTTCTTTATGTGCGGGCCACTGCGTAGAGAGCCCTTGCCTTTGAGTTTATCCTTAGAGAAAGCACTCTCATGGTCCTCAGAGGTATGCCACTTAGTCCATCCTAGATCCAGTTGAGTTGACAAACAAGATTAATCACCACATTGGGGTTGCCATTGTACACAATGACTACATATTAAGGTCAACTGGGGGACTTCCACTCTAGGCTATCACAGACTAAGTGACATAAAATCTATTTCCCAGGGGATAGCTATGCATGTTGTATAAAATGGGGAAGGAAGAAGGCCCCCGAAGACATGGGGAAACTGCCAGAACAGTCCAGCCTTGTGGGGCAGAGATGGGGGGGCGGGCGGGCATGGAAATGGAGCTTAAGATCAGATTCTTTACTTCTTTAAAAAATATTGTTAGTGTTGCTGTGGAGGCTGCATACATCCCACAGTGCGCATGTGCAGGCCAGTGGACAACTTTGTGGAGTTGCTTCTCTTTCCTGCTCATTTATGTGGGTTCTGGGGACTGAACTCAGGTCTCCAGGCTTGCTGTCAAGTACTTTTTATCTGTCGGGCCATCTTGCCAGTCCTGGATGTCTTTGTTTATATTTACTGATTTGAAAATAGAAATGGGACTGCCGGGTTGGGAATAAAGGCCTGAATCACAGGTAAAGAAGATAAAAATAGATTCGAGTCTGGGGACTTGTAAGAGGTAAACTCCGAAGACCAGAGGAAGAGATCCCTGGAGACCAAGCTGGGTCTGCCATCTGGCTTTCACCATCAGGAAGTGACTAACTTCTAGCTTGTATGGACCAACATCAAACACTATGCAGCCATACAGAACTTGCCGTGAGGCTGCAGTGCTGGGGGACTGGTACAGAGTGTTGGTGTTTGAGGACAAGGCAATCACAAAACTGAGGCTTTTAACTGAAACCCTTAAATGACAGGCCTAAATTTAAGGAAAAAATTCTAAAGTTGGTCAGCTCTTAGGAAAACCAAAATTGGGTCTTGAGTTACTTCAATTGCTATTTAGACAGGGTAACTTTTTTAGTTCAATCACCCAACAAAAGAAAACTAAGATCATCATGGGAGAACACAGGGTTGCCAAGTCCTCTAAGGTTTACTAACAGCCAGTGGGCATTTAAACATCATGAAATATGCTGGGGGTGGGGGTGCGTTATCGGGAGGAGAAAGAGGGCTGGGAATATGGTCCAGTGGGCACTTCCTGTGCAAGTATACAGACCCAAGTTCACATCTATAGCATTCAAATAAACTAGACATGCTAGTAACCTTTAATTCCAGGGCACCTGCAGCAAGATGGGAGAATCCTAGAAGCTTGGGGATCAATGTCCTGGCATCCAAGCAGAAAATAGCAGGAAATCCTGCTCGAACTAGACGGATGGTCTGGCGCCCTACCCAAGGCAGTCCTCAGACCACCCCTTTGCACAGTGCCACATTTGAGTCTGTGTGAACGCAAACACATACACAAAGATTCAGAGGAAACAAACTAGAAAGAAACAGACAATAGAATAATGGATAATCCAGATCTGTGCTCAATATTTAAAAAACTGTAAGTAGCAAGATGGAATTACAGAGATCTGTGACCTAAAGAAAAGTTAAGTGGAAAGTATAGAACTGAAAAATGAAATCACTAAAAATAATCAGCTCCAAACTTGGCACAAAGATAAACATGTCAGGGAAACATTTTGAGAACTTTTGTAGCAGTTGGGAAATATCATAATGAAACACACACACACACACACACACACACACACACACACAAACACACACACACACACACAAACACACACACACACAAACACAAACACACACACACACACACAAACACACACACACACACACAAACACAAACACACACACACACACACACACACACACACACAACCAAGTTTGGAAAACACAGAAATGACATACGAGTCATATGACTTATGGTGTGAAGTTCTAACATACTGTTGAGTATGTTAGTGTAAATTGAGAAAAGGAGGGGGAGATGACAGATAAGGAGAGGGACAGAAGAAGAGGGGAGGGAGAGAGGAGAGGAAAAGAGAGAAAAAATAGGGGGAGAGGAAGGGAGTAGAGAGGGAGAAAGGAAAACAGGACAGAAGGAGAGGGAAGGGGGGGAGAGGAGGAGGAGGGGGGAGAGGAGGAGGAGGGGGGAGAGGAGGAGGAGGGGGGAGAGGAGGAGGAGGGGGGAGAGGAGGAGGAGGGGGGAGAGGAGGAGGAGGGGGGAGAGGAGGAGGAGGGGGGAGAGGAGGAGGAGGGGGGAGAGGAGGAGGAGGGGGGAGAGGAGGAGGAGGGGGGAGAGGAGGAGGAGGGGGGAGAGGAGGAGGAGGGGGGAGAGGAGGAGGAGGGGGGAGAGGAGGAGGAGGGGGGAGAGGAGGAGGAGGGGGGAGAGGAGGAGGAGGGGGGAGAGGAGGAGGAGGGGGGAGAGGAGGAGGAGGGGGGAGAGGAGGAGAGGCAGAAGGAAAGAAGAAAAGAGAGGAGATAGTGGCATAAAAACAATATATGAAAGTATTTCTGAGGATTTTCTAAAACTGATGAAAATCTTCTGGCCATAAATCCAATAAGTATCATGAACATGAAGTAAGTAGATATAAATAAACCATACCAAGAAACACTCCAGACAATGGCTTAGACTAAAGACAAAGACATGCTCTAAAAGGCTCATGTGTGGTATGTGTTTGTAATACCAGGACTTGGGAGCTGGGGGCAAAAGGATCAGGAAGTCTAGGGCAGAGTGAGTTACTGGACAGGTTAAAATCAGCCTGAGCTACAGAGATCTTGTGTTAAAACCAAACCAACCAACCAAACAAAACCAAGACAAAACAGCACTCAGAGATGATACACAGAGGGAGGGAGATAGAGATGGTGGTCTAGAGGGGGAGAAAATGGCTGGGGACAATGCACTCTTTGAGGACAGTACCCTAGTGATCTACTTCCTCTAGTGAACCCCACCTCCCAATGACTTATTCATAAGTGCCGCTTGAGTCTTTGGGGGGCATTTCAGATAGAAACTCTAAAAACAAACAAACAAACAAACAAACAAAAACCTACAAGACTAACAGAAAACTATATGAAAAAAGGATGAAATCATCTAATTATTTTAACAGAAAATGGATTAAACTCTCCCATTAAAAGACAAAATAGCATGTTTTTTATTTTATTTTTTTATTAAGAAATTTTCTATTTTGTTCTGTTTTTTTTGTTTTTTTTTTTTGTTTTTGTTTTGTTTTGTTTTGTTTTTTTTTAACAAAGACCATCTTCAAGGGCAATGGGACCAGGACTTACCTGGGGTACATGAACTGACTTTTTAGAGCCCATTCCCTATGGTGCGATACCTTACTCAGCCTTGATGCAGGGGGGAAGGGGCTAGGTCCAGCCCCAACTTGGTATGCCAGCCTGTGTTGACTACCCAAGGGAGGCCTTACCCTCTACGAGGACGGGATGGGGGTGAGATGGGGATAGGTGGGGGGACAGGAGAAGAGGAGGGAGGGGGAACAGGGGTTGGTATGTAAAAGGAAAGAATTTTTTTTTAAATAAAAAATTATAAAAATAAAAAGAGAAACTCAATTTCACTTTAAAGATAGTAACACAGCAATGGTAGAAGACTTCGATATCTCCGGTTCAACAGTGTAAAGGGCTAACCACTCAGAGCTGCAGGGGAGCTGGAGGGAAAGCTGATCTGTTGTAAATCTTATCTTACGCAGGAGGTTAGAATCCAGGAAGACACTGCTAAGATCAGCATGCCAACCTCTGTTTATGTTTACAACTTTTGGGAACAGATCTGCAGATGGAATCTCATCTCCTCCCCCAAAACTCCCTCTTCTGCCCTATAAATCCTCAAGTCCTCTCTACCTGGGCACACAGTCTCCCGTCCCATGGAGAAATGGCTGCCCTTTGCTGTTCTGACGGAAGGACAATTTGTTTTGTAGAGATCAGGTTCCTCTTTCTTTTATTAACATGTCACCTTGATCAAACCCAACCTAACAGGCAGAATATCCATACAGAATTCAGTAAAAAAGAAAAAACAAACAAACAAATAAAACAAAACAAAAAAATAGACGGACCCAACAAATGTGCATACTCTGCCCCCTACATGGGGCACGTTCCGTGGTCTTCCGAGGCATGCATGCATGGTCCTTCTGCCAGGACGGATTGCATATCTGTGAACTTCCCCACTTTTCATGCTACTGGTTTCTAGTCTCATTCCATTGTGACTGGAGATGATATCTGTTATGATGTCAATCTTGTCAAATCAAGATTCATTTGGGGACCCAAATGTCCTGTAATGTCCACAATCTGTAAGGCAATCTATAGGTTTTGTGTGTGTGTGTGTGTGTGTGTGTGTGTGTCTGTGTCTGTGTCTGTGTGTCTGTCTGTCTGTCTATGATATGTGTGCGGGCACATGTATACCACAGAGTATGCAGAGGATAGCTTTTAGAGTAGGTTCTCTCCTTTCACTGTGGGTCTTGGGGGGCAAACTCAGATCATCAGGCTTTCTGGGCAAACACTTTTCTCAGCTGAGCCATCTTGCCAGCTCAGTGCAGTTAGTCTCTGACCCGTGTACCAAAGAAAGTGAGCGTTGAAAGAACAGTCTTCAACAAACTGGGATTTTCACATACGAAAGGATGAAGCTGGACCATTAGATACAAAAGTCAACTCAAGGTGGTTGACAGACTTAATTACCCATCGCAGGGTGCTCTCCAGTCCCATTTCTCTTTGGGGCTGTCCATGGCCTCTCCAAAGCAGTTAGGTGATCGCTGTTTTGCTTCATCCGGGCTCTTGTAACGAGGGCTGAGGCAATGATGTAACTGAGGGGGCTCCAAGCGTTTAGCCAAGTCATGGGTTAAAGTTACCTCCTGCCCTCACTCTGCGGTTCCTCCAGGATCGGGTGTCCTGGCTTCCTGTCCTAGATGGTGAAGGTTGGCTGCCAGGCAGCTGTGAACCATCTGCTGCCACATTCCCCCTTCGTAGGAGAGGTGGGTGAAGTGATGCATGTGTGAATGGGCCCCATTCTGTGTGTCATGAGCGCTTGTCTCCAGTTTCATGTGTAAGGCCCTTCGGAGGCTTTGGGATGAAGGACGCTATCCTGATTACAGGGAGAGCCTCAGACTTCTTTGGCACATACAGTGTTTCCCAGGCACATAGCATTTTTCATTGAAAGAGGCATCCCAGAGCACATTCCAGCTTGGGAGAGTTTCCTTTCTGTATCTAGTCCTTGGGAAAATGTTGCCACTTCCTTTAGAGATTTGGTCCTCCCCCACCTGCCCCAAAATACTCGACTTCCTTGAAAAGAGAATAGAGTGCTACTGTAGGTTTAATTTTTTTATAACTTATTAAATTATTTCTGTAAAACCAGATCTCTATGTAAACTGACTCTGTGGACTGTGGAACACTCGAGGAAGGCCAAAAGTGCTGAGTTCCTTGTTGGAGTAGGGACAAGTATCGTACTGTAGGCTGTGGGGCTTAGAGTTGGAGGGAAGAACATGGGCTCCAGAAGGCCGAGACAGGATGCTAATTTCTCCACATAGTTGGGTTCCTTATCTGTTTGATCTCACTAAAATGGCAATCCCTGCTCTGGACCGTGTAGGGCTGGGGTTGTATCTCAGTTGGTCGAGTACCTGCCTTGCATGCATGGAGTCCCAGGCTGGGTCCCCAGCACTGTATAAATACGGCATGGTGATGCATGCCTGTTATCTCAGCACCCAGGGAAGGGAAGGCAGGAGAATCAAAGTTCAAGGTCATTCTTGGCTATATAATTAAAGACATCCTAAGACACATGAGATGCTGTCCAGAAGAAAGCAAACAACCACAGCAATCCCCCAAACCAATGCTCACGTGTATCCATGGTTCTCAGTCAGATGACTTTGTCCTCCAAGCAATGGTGAGTCACGCACAAACCCTTTGTTAATCCCAGGACCTAGAAGAGTGTGCTATTGGTACATGGTGGGTACAAGCAGGGATGGCACTCAACATCTTACAATGCTCAAGGCAGCCCACAGCAGAGAACGGATCATGGCACTACAGCTCCATTGGTAGAATGCTTACACCATGAAATCCTGGGTTCGATCCCCAGCACCATGTAAGCTGGGCATGGTGGTGAACATCTGTAACTCCAGCATTTGGGATATGGGGAATCAGAGGTTCAAGGACATCCTCATCTACAGAGAAAGTTCGAGGCCACACTGGGCTACGCACATGAAACCTTGCCTCTAAAACCAAGCTCACGAATGCCAGGTGTGAGGCTGGCAGCCTGCCCCGTGTGTGATTACATGAGGTGGGCAGTAGCTGCTTGCCTTTCCCCGGGTCTGTGGTGTGCTTCTGTGAGTCTTCTCCTGGCTGGGGGCTTTTGAGGAGCTTCGGTGCTTTCTGGGTGAGCTCATTTTCTCCCTGTGCACTGCAGATCCCTTCCCTCTACAGACCTCACGCTCACCACCCTTTTCTCCATCCCCAAACATATAACTAACTTCCAGGAGAAACGGGCAATTGACAAGCATTCACTTCTGCTTCTAAGCCTGTTGGACCAGGTCATCTGTGGCTGAGGCAGACACTGCTGCCTCCTCTCCTGTTCCATAGATAGCCTCATTTTGTTGAGGGTTTCGTGGAATCACCTTATTTTCAAGGAAGAGTACTGAACTTGGTCTAAAGGTGGCTGTTAAGTCCAAACTTTAGGCAAGGCAATGTACCAGAAGGTTTGGATAATTTTTTCCGCTAACAGACAAGTGCACAAAGAGGAACTCTGCCCTAGACCAACACAAGCTCCCCAATCAGGAACTAGTCATGTAAGGATGGTGTATTAGTTACTTTTCTCACGGCTGTAACGAAATACCTGACAAAGCCGCCCACAGAAGGAAGGATTTCTTCTGCTCACAGTCTGATGGCGCAGTGGGGAAGGCATGGAGGCAGGAGCATGAGGCAGTTGACTGAGTTGCAGTCAGGAAGGAGAGAGGGATGAAGGCTGTGGTGCTCACCTCGCTTTTTCCTTCTTATACAGTCTGGGACCCCACCTCATGGAACGATAATACATCATTCTCTCGCAGTGATCCCAATCTGGAAACTCCCTCACTGACATTCCAGAGGCTCCTCTTTGCTGTTATTCTAGCTCCTGTCAGGTTGACAGTCAACATTAACCGTTAAAGGTGTGATGCTGAGCAGTGTCAGCTTTAAGCAAGATGGACCAAATCCCAGTGTTCATGCTGAGTTGTGAAAACGTCAGGCTGCTTTAGAAATAGCAGCAGAAAATACCTGGCAACTTCCAAAAACTGAATTTAAGTCACTAGTCACAGTACTGCCTGTGATTGGAGTCCATCACTTGCCAGTCTTGGGTGTGTGTGAAGACTCATGTGTGTGCAAGTGTGGAGGCCAAGGGTCAACCTTGGGTGTTGTACCTTCATGCAATCTACCTTGCTTTTGCTAAAACAACAACAACAAAAAAACCAAACAAAAAACAAGTAAACTAAACAAAACTTAGTTTTGATTATTTAATGGAAAGGCACACAAGCCATGGTGTGCATGTGGAATTGATTCTCTCCTTCCATGCTGTGGTACCCAGGGACTGAACTCAGGCCGTCAGGCTTAGGCACCAGCATTTTGCCCATTGAGCCACATTGCCATTAACATAAGTGTGTGTGTGTGTGTGTGTGTGTGTGTATGTGTGTGTGTGTGTGTATGTGTGTGTGTGTGTGTGTTTTGAGACAGGGTTTCTCTGTGTAACAGTAGTCCTGGCTATCCTGGAACTCACTCTGTAGCCCAGGCCGACCTGGAACTCTAGAGATCCGCCTAGCTCTGCCTCCCGAGTGCTGGGATTAAAGGCGTGCGCCGCCGCCGCCGCCGCCGCCACCACCACCCGGCCTATCTTAAATTTTAATAAAGGTTCTTCCACTGAACCTGGAACTCACAGTCTAGGTTAGGCTATCTTCCTAGGGAACTCCAGCGACCCTCCTGTCTCCACCTCCTCAGTGCTGGGATTAACAACTGCGTGACACCGTGTCGAGCTGAGGGCTGGAGGATTGGGCGATGGTCCCTTGTGGTTGCACATGTCTGAGCCATGTCCCTTCCTTTGTCTTTTTCTTTACTTAAACATGTGCAAACCCCACCTATCTATTATCGTCTGTTGGTCGTTACTAGAGAGAGGATCTCACGCAGCCCAGACTGCATGCTGTGTAACCAGTGTAACTCCTGGTCTTCCTGCCGCTGCTCCCAAAGTACCTTGACCATAGGTGAGTGCCGCGCTCCTGGCCTTGAGCGGAGCAGCTATCCTGTTCTTCCGCTCCCCTAACAGTAAGGCCCCGCCCCTGAGGGCTTTCTCCATCCGTCTCCCCCAGAGGCTTCTCTGCTATTGTCTCTTTCCTGTCGCCTATATTTTGTACCTTTTTATTTTTCTTATGAGTATTAAGGCATGCTGAAACCCTCCCCACACTATCCTGCCTCTCTCTCAAAATCAAAAAAAGAAACAAACAAACAAAGAAAAAGTCAGGGCTGGAGAGAAGGCTCAGTGAGTAAAGGTTCTTGTAGTACAGGCCTGATGACCCGAGTCTGATTCCTGGAACCTACAGAATGCTGAAAGGAGAGAACCCACTCCACCAAGTTGTCCTGTGACCTCCACACATATGCTACACACACACACACACACACACACACACACACACACACGCATGTGTGAACACACAATATATAATAATAAACAATATTAAAAAAAAAGTTTAAGTCACGTCTCAAATTTCCCTCCGCTCATCTTCCAAATGCTTCCCGTACTTCATCCTGACTTGCTCAGGAAGTTACTGCTGAGTCCTGCCTGTACTGGCTGTCTCCTCCTCCCAGCACCCCACGTGCCCTGGGATCTCCATGACCCAGATTCCACCCTGATGACCCCACTCACACTTGCCAAGGTCACCAAGATCTCTGCTCTTCTCTGATCTCATCGCCATAGGCACCCTTCTCCTGCCTGCCACTTGTTGTTGACAGCTTGGCTCTCTGTTGGCAGACACAGCCCTTTCTGTGGGACCTCCTCCCACCTCTCTGGCTGGCTTTCAGTCTCTTCTTCTGATACGCTGGAGGGTTCTCTGCCAGCTGCCCCAGCTCTCTCCTTGGCTCAACTCTGGTGAACCCTACACACAGTTCAGCAGCCAGCCACTCATGGCCAAACACTCCCAACCTTCTGCCTCTCACCCAGAACCGCCTTGATTTCAAGTTCTGCCACTCATTGGCTCTTGGAGCCTCGACTTTAACATAGCCAAACTAAAGTAAAATATTGCCTAAAAACCTACCAGTCAACAGTTCCACCTTTCATCTAGCTGAGCCAGATACCCAGGATCCTTCAAAAGCTTCTCTTTTACCCTTTTCCCAGTCTATGAGCTCTGAGTGACATTCTTTCATCTCACATCATTCCCTGAGACAAAAATAGGTCTTAGAGGACAAACTACTGCCACCACTTTTCTAGACCAGAGTAATTTCCAACTGCATTCTAAACTCATCCTTACACCCGCAGATACGCACAGCTCCCACAGAAGCATCTCTTCCCTGCAGATCTACAGAAAACCAGGGGGAAAATGCGGAGATCAACTGATTGTGGGGTATGCAGCCCTGGTTGATGCACCTACAATATTTAAATCATAGAAGACAGAGGACCAGGATGTCTTCCATAAGATTGTGTGTGTCTCTTAGAAAGGACAGGAAAGCTACACCCACGATACCTTAGCAATATGACTGCCCAGAGAAGACCTAACAAGGACAACACCGTGAATATACAAATGCAGAAGGGGAAATCTCATGGGGGCCAAGACAGAGAACCACAAGCAATTAGTGATTGCTGAGAAAGGGAGAATTAGTTTTTCCCAGGGATGAGTCCCCTAATTGGTTATCCTATACCAGGGGTCTGTCTTAAAACAATGTATACACAAGCAACACTAAACAGACTCAGCAGGTTCTATTTACATATTTATACATTTATATATACATACAATTATATATATATACACACACACACACACACATACACATGTACACATTACCAAGGGAAAAAGAGGGCATGTATTTGAAAGAGTATGAGAAGAGCTGGAGGGAGCAAAGGGAAGGGAGACATGATGTCATTATATTTTAATTAAATAAAGGAATAGGGATTAGGGAAACGGTTCAGATGGGTAAAAGTGATTGTTGCACGGCATGAGGACCTGAGTCTGAATCGCTAGCAGCCATGTAAACCCGTTGTTCCTGGCTGTGTACCTGTGCACATCTAGCCTCAGGCAGATTTTTTTAGGACAAAGACAAAAAACAGCCATAGTCTTTGCCAAAATACCAAAAGAGTAGTCTTGCTGGGCGGTGGTGGCGCACGCCTTTAATCCCAGCACTCGGGAGGCAGAGCCAGGCGGATCTCTGTGAGTTTAAGGCCAGCCTGGGCTACAGAGCAAGATCCAGGAAAGGCACAAAGCTACACAGAGAAACTATGTCTTGAAAAAACAAAACAAAAAAAGGAATAGTCTCTAGCTCAGGTGTTAGTACTGTTCCCCTCTGAAACCTCTTGAGCTGGACCTCCACAGTCCACACTGCTCTCAGCACTACTGTCTTTCAAGCTCTTACCAGAACGGCCCATTAAACCATGCCTACAGAGTTCAACCAGTTTCCTAGTTCAAAGTCTAAAGGTCCTCTACAGCCCTCCAAAAAACATCATGGTCATGTTTGTCATAGCAATAGCCCACTCCCTGGTACCAACTTCTGTCTTAGTTACTTTTCTTTTGCTATAAAGAAGCACCATGACTGTCTTAGTCATTGTTCTATTGCTGTGAAGAGACACCATGACCAAAGCAACTCTTACAAAAGGAAACATTTAGTTGGGAGCTTGCTTACAGTTTCAGAGGGTTAATCTGTTGTCATCATGGCCGGAAGCATGGTAGTGTGCACGGCACTGGAGTAGTAGCTGAGAGCCACATCCTGATCCGCAGGTAGAGACAGAAACACTGGGTCTGGTGCAAACTTCTTAAATCTCAAAACCCTCCCTCCCCCCAGTGACACACTTCCTCCAATAAGGTCACGCCTACTTCAAGAAGACCATACCTTCTAATCCTTTCAAACAGTTCCAGACCTTGGTGACTAAGCATAAAAATAGGTGAGCCTGTGGGGGCCATTTTTATGCAAACCACCACAACAATGAAGGCAACTTATAAAAGAAAATGTTTACTGAGGCTCAGGGTCCCAAACGGTTAGAGTCCATGAGCATGGCAGCAGCAGATATGGTATGGTGCTGGAGCAGTAGCTGAGAGCTTAAATTCTGATCTGTAAGTTGGAGGCAGAGAGACATAACTGGGAATGGGGTGGTTTTTTAAACCTAATAACCCACCCTCACTAACAAGGCCACACCTCTTAAACCTTCTCAAACAGTTCCACTAATTGGTACCAAACATTCAAATATATGAGCCTAAGAGAGCATTCTCATTTAAACCATCAAAACCAGCCTGTGGTGTAAATGTATGACCCTAGCTATACGACCTTAACCATCTGAGAAAATCTCTAACTAAGGTTGGGGAGATGACTCAGACAGTAAAGTCACTGCTGTGCAAGCATGAGAACCCGGGTTCAGATCCCCAGTACTCGTGTTAAAGCTTGACCTGATGGTATGTATCTGTAACCCCATCACTGAGGAAGGAATAGAGACAGATGAATCCCAGGGGCTTGCCAACCAACCAGTCTAGTCAAATTGATGAGCTTCAAGTTCAATGAGAGACCATGTCTCAATACATTAAATAAATAAATAAATAAATAAATAAATAAATAAATAAATAAATAAATAATAAGGTGGAGAGATGATTGGAGAAGACACCTGACACGCACCCCTGGCCTCCACACACATCCACACAAACATGAGTAAACTTATACACACACACACACACACACACACACACACACACACACACACTCACACACAGTGTTGACAAGGAAAGTTCTAACTAACTGGAGTAGCTGAGCTTGGACATAGAGAGGGACAAGGGTCTTTGGATGATAAACTTGAAAGAGATTTGTGGAAGTTGGAGTAACTTCTGTTGACTGACTTATAGGGTGCATTGCAATACCCTAACAGGGGGGCGCTGTGGGCAGCAGAGAGGAGGGGAACACAGTCACTTTTTTTTTGTGGTTCATAGAAGAGGGTCCCTCTAAGTAAAATTTAATAAACTGAACTTGGCCTTCCACATTGACAAATACTATTGAAAATTCCAATTAATGGAAGCCATTTATCCCTGGTAGCCTTATTACTCCTTCAGGAAATGAAGTTATGGACTCTTAGAAACCTTAAGGATTTGGGTTCATAAGCATTATTTTTCCAGAGTCATCAAAGTAGAACAAGATTTCTGTCTTTGTTTAGGAACGCATAAAGACAGGGGTTCTATCTTTCCAACTAGGCAGAAAAACATGTTTCCCTTTTCTGTAATTTCCCTTAGAAGAAAGTGACATTTGCTATACAGTTCTATTTCCCCCCCTTTGGTTTTTAATTATAAAAAGCTTCTACCAGCTGATTTATTATATAGGGAACAAATTGTGTCTTTGAGACCCACTGCACGGTAATGACTTGAGTTAGCACAGCAGATATCTGTGCGGGGGCCAGCAGTCAATTTTGACTCGGAATAGATAATACACGGACTGCTATTAAGTTTAATGTAGATTAATGTGACTTGCTTCCCTTTGCATGTATGTATGCAGGTACCAATAATTAAGATTAATTTCTGCTAGATAGAATGGCCTTCACTGCGCATGGTGCCGGAAAATGCTTCTTTAATAGCTGTTAATTGGATATATTTGCTTTGATGGTGAAATCCTGATTAGTCTTGTTACCCTGAAAACCCCCGCTGTGCTCCCCCCCCCGTCTGCCCCCCCATCTTGAGGGGAAGGAGTTTGACAGTGGCAGAGTGGGGGTTCTGAGGTGATGGAGTCTTTTAGCCTGGTATCCAAGTCCAGGCCAGGCCATCTGTTTCCCAGTGAGTTTGCTACAGCTGCTCCCACCTCCTGAGGACCTACTATGTGCCAGGTACTCTTTCCATTTTCATTATTTTTGCATGTATCGTATGTGTGTGTGTGTGTGTGTGTGTGTGTGTGTGTGTGTGTGTGTTTATTCCCTTCAGCCAGGGTCTCTCACTGAAGCTGAGGCTAGGCTGGAAGCCAGCAAGTCCCCATGAGCCTCCCTGTATCTGTCTCCCACAGCTCTGCTGTTACGGACATGAGCATATACATGGCTTTGCTAGCCCCTTTTCCATAGGATCTGGATATCCTCATACTTGCCCAGCAAGTACTCTTGCCTAGTGAGCCATATCCTCAGCCCCCAATCTTTTTTATTTATTTAATTTTTTTAGTGTGTATATGTGTGTGCATATGCACATGCATGACCATGTGTGTGGAAACCAGATGTCAACCTCTGGTATTGTTCTTCAGAACGCTGCCCACTTGGCTTTTTGAGACAAGGTCTGTCACTGGCCTGGAAATGGACAATCCTGTTGAACAGATGATCAGTGAGCCCCAGGAGCCTTCCTATATCTACCTCTCCAGCATTGGTATCACCATGCCCAGTTTTAAAAACACCTACTATGTTTTGTTTATTTTGCATGGGGTTTGTGTGTGCCACAGTGCATGCTTGGAAGTCAGAGGACAACTGGACAGAGCTGGTTCTCCATCTTCAACGTGTGGGTCCCAGAACTCCAGTACAGGCCATTGGAATTTTCGGCAAGGGCATTTAATAGCCCTGCCATCTCCCCAGCCCAAGACATTTCACAGAATACTCCAGAGAGTAGGTAATTTCTTTATTTTCACGTTGTAAAGTGTGGGTATATTTTGTCCAGCATGCTGGAGACCAGCAGTGGTTTTGGATTTTAGACTTCTTCTAACATTTTGGATTGTTTTCACACACATGACAGGGCTATTGGGGATGGGAATCAAGTCTAAACCTGAAATTGGTGCATTCTCCACCAATGCTTTGTACACATAGCCTGAAGGTGATTTCATACAGTATTTTTAGTACATCTGGATTTTTATCATGATATGTCACATGATGTCAGGTGTGGAATTTTCCACTTGTGATATATCTTGGGGTGTTAAAAGCTTCAGATTTGACAGCATACTGGATTTTAAAGCTTCATATTAAGAGGCTGGGCAGCTATGCTAGCATGCACAAAGCCCTGGGTTTTACACCATAAACTGGGCATGATGGCACATGTCTAAAATCCAGGCTCTTGGTGTGTGGATGCAGGAAGATTAGAAGTTCAAAGTTATCCTCGACTTCAGAGTGAATTTGAGACAAGCCTGGTCTACATGAGACCCTATCAAAAAAAAAAAAAAAAAAAAAAGAAAGAAAGAAGGAAAGAAAAAAATTACTCTATATGGATACTCTGTTTTCTTTTCTTTTTTCTTTTTTTTTGTAATATTTGTATGTGTGCCCCAGTTGAAGTCAGAGGACAACCTTGGGTGACAGTCTTCACCTTCCAGCCTCGTTTAAGACAGGGTATCTTTGCTGTTTCTCCACTACACTTAACAGGCCAGAGAGCCCACAGGCTTCTGGGGTCAGCCTGTCTCTCGCTCACATCTCCTCAGAGGAGCACCCGGATTATAGACACACGAGCTGCCCGGCCCAGCTTTACATGAACCTGGGGTTTTCCAACTCAGGTCTTCATGCTTGAGCAGTTAGCACTTCCCTTGGGGGCGGGGCATCTCACCTGCTCCCTGTATGGGACTCTGCTAAAAAGCAAAACCAGGCCAGGCAGTGGTGGCGCACACCTTTAATCCCAGTACTTGGGAGGCAGAGGCAGGCTGATCTCTGTGAGTTCCAGGCCAGCCTGGTCTACAGAGTGAGATCCAGGACAGTCAGGGCTGTTACACAGAGAAACCCTGTCTCTAAAAACAAAAAAGTAACAAAAGGTAAGAAAAAGAAAAACTGACCTGAAACACTAACAACCTCCAAATGGTCTGTATCGACAATGTCTGGTTGTGAAGGGGGAAGCTGAGGGATCCACATAGGAGGGCCAGTCCCAAGATGAATTTGCGTGTCTCTGTTTTGCTCTGCTGCTGAAGTCTTTAGTAGACTCAAGGTGTGATTTAGGGTGCTCAGCAGGTTTCAGCTGTTCTCATGTGCTCCTGTGCAAACCTGTGAGCTCACTGCCTGGGAGAGCTGTCTTGCCTCTGGGGCTGGAGAGATGCCTCTGTAGGTAAAAATGTTTGTTTTGCAAACAACAGGACTTGGCTTGATCCTCAGAACCCCCATAAAAGGCGGAGTTTGATGGCATGTGAGCTTAGGAGGCAGAGACAGTCAGATCTCTGAGGCTCACTTGCCAACCAGCCTGATTAACTTGGTGAGTGAGAAACTTTTCTCAAAAACACAATGCCTGGCACCTGAGGAACAAGCCCCAAGGTTGACTTCTGGCTGCTCATGTATGCACACACACGTGTACCCAAATCACATGTATACAAATACAACCTAAATTTACTATTGATGCTTACATAAGAGATCAGTGGGGGGAATAAGTTGGGTAGAAATAATCTAACGTAAAGGTTTCTAATCAGGCCTATATTCTCTTCTGGAACACTCTAACTCCACCACAGTTGAGAATGCATATAATTAAACTATTTTTTAAAACAAAGGTATGTCTACGTGCTTAGTGGCTCTGGCTATGGAGTCTGCCTGACCAGGGACTTCTTGCTTCAGCTACTTCTGAGCTGTGTGACATTGTGAGACACACTAAGCCTCTCACAGCCTCAATCTCTCGCCCGGAAGTCCATCTTATCAAGAGCTTTTATGAGAAGGGAAACCATGGGAGGCTGGGTATGTGAAAGGTACAGAAATAAAGGTTCTAGCATAGGAAAAAACTGTGAGGAAATAAAAGCCACAAGTCCCAAGAATGTTTTGAAAAAAATGCAATATTTTAATTCATTCTTGGAGAATTCATACATATATACAATGGCTATCAGTTATATTCACACCCACTTCCCCTTCAACTCCTCCTATATCCTCCCCATGTCTCCCTCCCAAAATCGTGGCTTTTTAAATTTGTTTAGAACCCACTGTGTCCGACTTATGCTTCCCATATATGAATGGGGGTGGGGTCACCCACTGGAGTGTGGGCAACCTACCAAGGACGACTCTCTCTCCTCCATGCCATAATCTGTCACTGGCTCTCAGCCAGGGGTGGGGGCTCCTGAACCCCTTCCCCATCCGTGCTGGACCGTTGACTGGCTTGATCTTGTGCAGACAACCATAGCTGCTGTACAGAAGATACTGTTCCACCCTAATCCTTCCAACCTCTGACTCTTAGAGTCTTTCTGCCCAATCTTCCACAGTGGTCCCCGAGTCTTGGGCGGAAAGGGTGTGATCTGGATATCCTATTTCCAACCAAACATTCTACTGGTTCTTGTTCCCTGCACTTTGATCAGCTGTGAATCCCAGAATGGGTTTTAATTATTTAATTACTGTAAGACGGGCTGAAAGTATCTCTGAAAAAACTCTTCATCATTTCACTTTGGGACAAAGAGTAAGAATGCTTTAAATTCTAGGAAATCTTTGAGAATATATTGCCTACTCCATTAGAAATAGTTCTGTTGAGACCTGAAAAGACAGGAGAAGAAAAGAGGAGATTGAAGCTTTCAGACCTCAGGGTACATGAGTTTGGTCTCACTATTTTAAGATGGCTACACTCACTCTGCACACCCAGTGAGCCACGTAGGACCACGGGTTGGGAAGGTTTTGGCTGGCTTCAGACTAAGTATGGTCTTGGTCAAGGGTACACTTAAGACTGAACCTTCCAGATAATCACAGATATATATATATATATATTTTTTGAGAAAAAGTAGTATGGAAACTGTTAGATTTGGGAGAGGGAGATGAGGGTTTTGGAAAGAGAGGTACTGAGTTTAATTTAACTTCAGAGAAGACATTTATTAACCCCTACAGGCAGGCGGCACAACATGATGGGATCTGCAGGGAGAAGCTTCAGTTTCACTAGACAAAGCAAGCTTTCTACTCTTGTTTCTGAGGGAAGAGGGGGCGTCTTTTATCAAGAGGAAGCAGACTTAGTATGCAACGTGTGCTATGTGACCAAGACAGAGGAGCAGGCCATACATGTCTTGGGTAATATGAAAGGGTTCACTCTTTTTTCTGGGTAGAAGAATGGATCTTCATGAATGTATGACCCATGCAATGTAACAACAGTCAGGTTGCCTCCAACCTCTAGATGACAGGGGATTATGTATGTTTCCACATTGCTCAGAGTCCTCTCTGCTTAGAGCCCAGTTACATTGAGAGCCTGAGTTCCTTACCAGAAACCCTTCCTGACAAAGCTACTCTTTGTGTGTGTGTGAGTGTGTGTGTGTGTGTGTGTGTGTGTGTGTGCGCACACACTCACATGCATCATGTGTGTGCAGGTTCCTATGGAGGGGAAAAAGGGTAATTACAGGTGGCTGTGAGCCTCCTGAAGTGGGTGCTGGAAGGGAAACTTGGATCTTCTGGAAAAGCAGCAAGTGCTTTTATCTACTGAGCCATCTGTCCAGCCCTACAAGGGCATTCTGAACTCATATGTGCCCATGATCAGAGACACTGGACTCAGGTCTGCAAACAGAAAAGGAAATATTAACAGGGTAGCATTGTGCATTATCTAGGAAGGAGATTTGGAAGGTTGGGCCTGAGTGAGGCACAAAGGTTGAAACTCAGAGTTGCTTGGCCACAGAACTGATCATCTGTCAGCACGAGCTCCAAGCATGGCTTCTCTGCCTTAAATAACCTGGTCAGACCATAACAGTTTTGTTTAACCTTTGGAAACACCCAGGATCCAACTGGGGGCTTGTTGAATTCTGTGTCTCTGGAGTGCATGAATGTTGGGGGCAGTCGAGAGACCGTGCCACGCTGTCAGGAGCTGGTGCAGATGGCAGCTTGTCCACATGTAGCTTACACTGGTGACAGTATTCCCTGAATACAGCTACAACAGATGCCCTTGGGCTGGCTCATTCTGTTG
The DNA here is from genome assembly GCF_949786415.1 of Peromyscus eremicus. Lineage (NCBI taxonomy): Eukaryota > Metazoa > Chordata > Mammalia > Rodentia > Cricetidae > Peromyscus > Peromyscus eremicus. The sequence continues at coordinate 70,612,602 of NC_081431.1, read as the reverse complement.
TCCAGGTCTTAGCTGAGCTTCCAGGAGAGATTGGCATTCTTCTCTGTTCGGTATGTTCGAGATGGAAGGGTAGATAGATGGAGGGGCTTGTAGATGGAGGGAAAATGGATAGTGGTGTGTTTACGTTTTCCTGATGTATTCACCCAAAACGGGGCAAACAACAATCCCACCAAAGGCTAGCTTAACAAACTGGTAAGTTTCCTGGGTTTTCTTATACAGCATGGATGAGGGATTGCCTACAGGATCATGAGTGGCCCCCAAATAGCTGTATCATTACAAAGTCTTACCACACCATGGATGATGACCTAATAGAACCTGCGTTATGAAATCTCCACACCCCCCTTCAGTTAGCCTTTCAGTTCCTGTATATTTCAGCATCTCTCAAGATCATTTGCAGATAGTATGGGGGTCTGGACTACAAGGTGAGATCCCCGTGACCCTCCATTCCCTGCTTCTACTAGGGAGGGTTGTCAGCTTTATTACAATGACCACGGACTTAGCTATCACGATTGCTCTGCTCAGTTAGTTGTTATGGCTACCAGGCTAAGGTGGTCTCTACTCAAAATGGCAGAGGGGTGATCACGCGATGCCTGGAGGAAAAGGTTACAATGGCAGGAAAGAAGGGGGATAGAAAAGAAGAAATGATTGACAGGAACGGAAGTCGATGGTGGGGATGGATGTGTCCTGGGCAGCTCTGGGTTTCAAGGAGTGGTGATGAGACAGACCTAGGGAGAAACAGGGACCAAGGGGAAACTAAGAAAAAGAGCAAAAGTCAAACAAACAAAACCCTTCATGACCACAGTCCACGATAACACAGAAAAAACCTCAAAGCCAGCTTTGCCACAGATTCTGTGTGCTTGGAGTCCACCCTAGGATGAAAAGGCTCCAAGAAGGTAGTTTTAACTGGATTAAAGGGAACATTTCTTTTGATTCTATTAAATTATCAGATGGAACATGAGGTGGTTATGGGTTGGAATTATGACTGGGGCTAATGGGGGGCATTTATGTGGGCTTGGCTTAGCAGGAAATTGGTCATTAGAACACGGTTCAGTGAAGAGGCGCGGCTCCTGAGACAGTCAGAGACCCTGGTGATTGAGAATGGCCTGGCAGACAGGTGGGGAAAGCGACTCCTCTGCTGGTCAGTGGTTGACTTGAAGCGTTGCTTTGCTCCCCAGGCTGCATGTTTCTAGAACCAAAGAGAGCGGAGCTGAATCCTGGTGTGGCAGCGTCCATCGTAGATTCTTATAGGTGGCTGAAGTACAGTACGACGCACATTTACGGAGTGAAGTTGGGGAGGCGAGAAGGGAAGAAGAAAGGAGCAGACAAGGCACTAACGCTGGGGACCTGTGCCTGAGTTTATGTTGTCTCACGTCATCCTTGCAATGACCCTGTGAGGCGGATGCAACCGGCTTCAATCTTACAGGAAAAGCAGCTGAGGCTCAGAGAGGCTAAGCGACCTCTCTAGGATAGCCCAGGTAAGGCCAACGCCTAAACTTTGTTTTCTTGGTTTTTCGAGACAGGGTTTCTCTGTGTAGTTTTGGTGCCTGTCCTGGATCTCGCTCTGTAGCCCAGGCTGGCCTTGAACTCACAGAGCTCCGCCTGGCTCTGCCTCCCGAGTGCTGGGATTAAAGGCGTGTGCCATTGCTGCCGTGCGCCATCGCTGCCCGGCTCAAAACCTAAGCTTTTAAAGATCTACCCCATGTCGTATATCTCCTGTGTGCCTTGGACTGGCCTTTTCCAGGGCGCCACTATCTGTTAAACACAGCTCTGATGTGGAGAGTGAGATAGCTCAGCTTGTAAAACAACTGCTGTGCAGACATGAGGACCCGAGTGTGTCTCCTCAGCACCCATGGAAAAGCCAAGTGCGGAGACACACATCAGCAACCCTACCCCTGGGTGGGTGGAGACAAGTGCATCCCTGGAGCTCACTGGCTATTGGGCCTAGTTGAATTGATAGGCTACACACACACACACACACACACACACACACACACACACACACACACACGCAGTGTCCAAACAGCAGTCTCCCGAAAAGCCATTTGCTGTTTGCTTCTGACCATGTTCCCAGGGGGGCGAGTGGGCTCCCCAGTTCCTTCCCTGTAAATGAAGCTCATTGTCACTGGGCTTCACTCTCTAAGGCTGCAGCTGAGATTCCCAGAACACCCAGTCTGCAGGCCAGCCCTCCAGCGAGGAGTGGGTTAAAACCAACATTTGCAGATGAAGAGGTAAACATATTTACATTCTTCTCTCCACACCTTCTGCATATGTCATGCCGTGAATAGCTTCAGAGGTCTGTTTGTACTATCTCTCTAGAATTTTTACAGTCTGCAGGACACAAAATCTCTATAAAGTGACTTATTGAAATAGAAGCAGATTGGTAAAACCGTTTCCCTCTTATGAACTGTGAAGAATGATCCTCTAAATGAAATCAGGAAGGAACTGGACAGAATCTTGTTTAATGGTCTGACAAAATGAATCACAACGATTCCAGACATCCATCACTGCTAAAAGGGGACCACAAATGATCTGTGAACCACTATATATTGATTACCCGTGTGGTACAAGTGTCGGATTTAATGTTCACACACCATAGAGAGGCGGCAGGGACAGATGGTGCCTTAACTCTTCTTTGATAGATTTTAATGGTGAAATATTGATTTCTATCTGGCCAAGGCCTGCTGTTAGGGGCCAAAGTCATTTGTTGGGTATTGCCGGACACCCAGTTGGCCCGGCGTAATCAATCATTTTTGGCAAGGCAGGTGAAAATCCAGAGAGAAGCACCTTGGAACCCAAACGGAAGCGTGATGTGTCTGAATCCAGCCACCTAGAGGAAGAGTGAGGGGGGAGAGCGCGAGAGAGGACTCTCGGAGACGGTGCCTGTAAGGAATTATTAATGATAAGACATGTTTACTGAGGAGAGGCGCAGCGAATCAGAGCTGACATGACATAGTCCGGGAGCTTCGCAGAGAAAATGAGCCTCTTGCTAAGAGGGACTATATTTTATTTAAACACCCTTCTAAGGCTGGGAACTCAGGTAATCTGTTGTGTTACAACTCACTGGTTGTTCTTGCCATCCAGAGAGATAACACTGAGGCACTAATAGGAACACATCAATCACAATCAGCCTGCAATTCCAGCAGTGTCTCGTCCTCCCAGCTCCTCTTTTAAGCTCCTTAATAATGGTGATAACATAGTTGGGGGCTGCAGAGAGGCCTCTCCCCAACGAGGGTCAGATTCCTAAAGTGAAGAGCTTGCCAAATCGGCATCAGGGGAAACAGCTCTGTGCTGGGGATGGTAAGGAACAGCTGGGAGGGTGGGACTCCAGCAGGAGAACTGTCTGTAGTCCCCTGCTCCCACGGTTCTGTGACGTCATTCCCACTGCCTTCCTTAGAAAGGGGCGTACGTGTGTGCACCTATGTGTAATTATCAAGTAACAAGACTCATTTTTCTTGGGTAGCACATAACATGGTCTTAAAGGCAGCTTCCAAATGGAAGCTTCTGTAGTTTGTAGTGATGGAGTTGAGTGGTGGTGGCTTCCCAGGAAGACTGAAGGGGGAGGAGGTGACCACTTAGAGGTAGGTGTGGGGAGGGGACACACCTCACGTCCATAGCTCCTAATGAGTCTTAACCTGGAGCCTCAAGGTTAAGCATCTATTTTCCTGTTTGACCTCTCTCCCCGCAGGCTGTGAGGTATCTGAGGGCTGTGTCTGACACACTATCATATCTCCTGTACGCCAGCTACAGTCTAGGGACTCACAGAGTGTCCATGTATGGATACATCTGATGCGTAAGGGAAGGTAAGTGTTTGCATTGGGAAACAGTTGGTCACGGTCTGGGGAGTTGGCTCAGGTGGTAAGGGGCTTGCTGTTCAAGCATGAACACCTCAATTCAGATCCTCAGAATTCACATAAAAACCCAGGCATTGTGTGTGTCTAGAACCACGGGACTGTGCTGGGGAAAAGACAGGCAGGGGGCTTCTGGCCAGCCAGTCCAATTGAATTGGTGAGCCCCAGGTTCAGTGGGAAACTTTGTCTCAAAAAATAGGTAGATGGTAATCAAAGAAGACATTCAATGCTCACCTCTGGCTATGGGCTCCTCCTCCAAAACATACACACACACACACACACACACACACACACACACACACACACACAACGTTTATAGTGCCTTGCTTGTTTGGAGTATTCACCTAGGTATATGTGTGTCATGTGCACATGGAAACACACACATCCAGAAAGAAATACACTAATGTTATTTTTTAAACTTATGTAGTACTCTTTCTTTTCTCTCTGTGATTTACATTTTGTATGAGCCAGTACAGTGTGAAGAAAGCCTAAATTCTAGAGGCAGACTACTTGCATGAGGATCCTGCTGACTCTGCCAGTAATTACAGGTGTCTTTGGTAAGTTGCTGTGACTCTGTGTCTTGACCAGCTCATCAGCAAATAGGGGAAAGCTAGTGTTCCGAGGGTTAGATGAGTCAGTCAGTAGGACTGGTGTAAATATGAAAGTTCTATGTCCTATAGTTCTGCTTAAATTAAATAGCTTGCAAGTGTCATTAGAATTAACTGTCAACTTGACACAGCCTGAGAGTCACCTGAGAAGGAAGTCTCAGTTGTGAGATGACCCCATCATGTTGGCCCGTGGGCATGTTTGTAGAAGAGTGTCTTGATTATTAGCCGATGTAGGAGGACCCAGCCTATTGTGGGGGTACCATTGCTCAAGAAGGTAGTCCTATAACATATAAGGAAGTTAGCTAAACGTGAGTCTGAGCAAACCGGCAAGCATTGTTCCTCATGGTTTCTGTTTCAAGTTTCTGCTTGAGGTCCTGCCCTGACTCTCCTAACAATGAACTGTGACCTGGAAGTGTTAGTCCAGTCCTCAATGAAGTTGCTTGGTGTGGTGCTTCTTACAGCAACAGAAGGAAACTCTCCTGGCATGACTTTGCAGTAAAATCTTAACCTACATGAATGCACGTTCGTGGAAACCCTTTATGGAGTTGGCATTAGGAATCCCAGCAAACATTTGCAATCCTCTCTGGGACATGGCAAGCCTACACTTAAGCAGTACGCTTGTTTTTGCGATGGCTTGGTGAACTCAAAGATCTCCTGCTTCATCATAACTTGTGCACACTCTCCATGTGATTCCATATCGGAGCCTCAGGGGGTCTGCCGGGGCCTGGGTGTTTATCTCTCAAAGTCTGTGCCCAGAGATACGCACCAGGGACTTGAGTGCTTAAGGATGCTGACAGACAAAGACACTGTGGAGCAGGACAAGCTCTGCTTTGTGGTCCACCCAGCTGTGCCACTTTCCCCCAGATGTGAGCAGTGCTGGCGGCAGATTCCGTTTAGATTATCTTGCTTACCTAATGATTTTTGCTTCACTGCCTTGCTCGATTGTGTTCACCAGGACGGCAGGCTATTAAAATGTCAAGGCACATTGAATTGTTGTTATCCAGGAGAGAGACCTTTCCAATCAGCCCAAGCTCTGGAGGTTGCATAAACTCCGAGAAGGTGATCAGAGAGACCATTCTGACTTTGTACATAGACGGGGTGAGCAGGGAGGTTGGGGGGGGGGGACACAGATGCAGTAGCTGGGATTTACAGCAGCTTGATTGTGCTAATTAAATATTAAAATGCCATCTTTCTCAACAGGTATTGGTGGCTGCTCTGCTTCAGAATGTAAGGGGTACCTGCAAGAAGAGTTAGAGAAAGGCAAGGGGAAGGTGGCTCCCAGGTTCTGGATGGGGTGGGTACCAGGGCAATATTACTAGGCACCAGGAATTACAGCCCTGCTTAGCATCCCTGCTTAGCACCTGCCCCCACTCTTGGTACTGCATCCTCTGCATTGCGGGTGACGGCTGTCAGGTCAGGGGTCAAGGATACTTAACCAAGTGTTTTTTCCAGGGTGTTTCCAGGAAGCACCTCTGGCCCAGCCCTACCTGTACCCACTGGACCCATCTGGACATATCCTTCTTCAGTCGGGCCTTATTTTCCAAGGGATGTTTTTTCCCTTTTGGGGGATCCAGGGAGAGCAGGGGCCAAAGTATATTCTTGTAAGTTCTCCAGTGATCGAAGCTGAAGGCTGCAACCAGAAACAGACTTTTCCTTCTTGTATTTCTGTCATTTCACAACTATTTGGCTGTCCGTGACCATTGTTTCAGTTTTATTTCACAGGGACACCTACCGCCTTCTCCCCCTGCCCCCCGCCGAAGCCTCCAACACCTCAACACCCAGCTCACGTACGACCATACAGGGTGGGGCACTCCAGCAGCCCTGCTCTATCCTCCATGGGTACACAAGTCTCATCAGCCCACGCTCATCTCCTCCCTATCCCCATCGTACATTCTCCGCCAAAGGCCTGGCTCATCCTGGAGAATGGCACCCATGTGGCTCTTTGACCTCGTCCCCTGCTGTCCATCTTCCAGCTTAAAGCAGGTCCCAGACACAAACGACAAAACTTACTGACTCGCACAATCAAAATCTCTGCACTATGTTAAATGTGCACGGTATTTCAATAAAACCTACTAAAAAGTATGTAGAGATTTTTGGTTGTGAGCCTAGCCTTTAACAGTGCATAAGCTGGCTTTCTGGATCCCGTTACCTATGGTTGGACACCTTGCTCACCCCTGAGAAAGCAGGGAGGGGCTTGGTCCTGCCTCAATTGAATGTCCTAGGCTTAGCTGTCCCCCCATGGGAGAACTTACCCTGTTGGAGGAGGGAGGGGAGGAGGGGTAGGAGGAGCAGGAAGAAGGACGAGAGGGGGATCTGTGGTTGCTATGTAAAATGAATAAAAAATTTCTAAAAAGTATGTAGAAATTTAAGTAAATTCTCTAAAGTTATCTTCTGTAAACTACTGGTTTTATTGTTCCCTAACACAGAAAAACAAACTAATGAAGAAACTAAAGAAAAAAAAAAGCCTTTTCCATGCTTGCCTTGGTCCAGCCCAGAAGGCTGGACTCAGTACTGCCTAGAACTTCTGAGCCTGGGAGTCTGCGTCTGGACAGGGGTTGAGGGTGACTGTAGATGTAACCAACCGTCTTATTAAATAAGAAACACAGAGCCGATTCAGAGAAGAAAGCCAAGAGGTCAGAACTAAGAGCCTTACCCTTCCTGCTTCAGCTATCCTGCTTCAGCCAAGAGAGCTCTCCGAAAAAAGGGGCCTACTTCCTGTGTGTATGTCTTTAAATAGTCTAGATGTTCTGCCTTCTCATTGGTTGTAAACTAAACATGTGACTGCCTTGTCACTACCTATATGTACCGCCCTCCAGGTCCTTAAAGGCGTGTGCCACCACCGCCATGCACTTGCTATGGCTCTAAAACTCTGACCCCCAGGCAACTTTATTTATTAACATACAATTAAAATCACATTTCAGTACAAGTAAAATACCACCACAGGTGACATGTGTGCTCGCAAGTGTTTCTGGTCCCAGAAACTTCTCTGGATCCATTTCCCCATGTGTTAATCCACAGACTTCTACCCTAACCTCTAGCACAGTGGTTCTCAACCTTCCTAATGCTGGGTGACCCTTTAATATATGTCCTCACGTTGTGGTGACTTTCTATCATAAAATTATTTCATTGCTGCTTCATAACTGTACTTTGGCTACTGTTATGAATCACAATGTAAATATCTGTGTTTTCCAGTGGTCTGAGGTAACTCTTGTGAAAAAGTCATTCAACGCCCCCAAAGGGTCATGACCCACGGGTTGAGAACCACTGCCAGGATCCTGGGCCCCTCTGGGAACGCTTCGGAGCAGCAATGCCTGTTCTGCCTCTGTCCTCTCCTCTAAGCACCTCACTCCCTCTCTTCCTTCCCCTTTCCTCCTTTCCCTCCTTCCCTTCTCCCTCTCTCTCCCTTCTACTTCCTCCCCCCACCATTTCTCTTCCTCTCCGTTTCTCTCCCCCTTGATCCTCTTCCTCTCTCCAGACCCAGCAGACTCTATCTATCTATTCCTGTAACTCAGTAAATATAGATGCTCAACAGATTTCAAATTTCAATGGGCAGATGATGGAAGGACTAAATCCTGCCCCAGCCTGGTGAGCGGCGTGTGATTTCTTACATGCTATTTCTTGGGCTAAAGTAGGAGCTCATTGTGATGGAAGATGTTTTTCCTTTCTCAGATTCCTGTGTGGGATATATTCCCACGATCCCATGAGTCCTCACTGTCATCCTGTGTGGTGGCTTTGGCCCAGTGCCAGCCTTCCATTATAGCCCTTCAAGTACAAGGTCAAAAGCTAAGCCCTTCGTTGTGTTGGAGCTCAGGTCAGACCTGACCTTGGGCCCCTGCAGTTCTGGTAGTTGACTGTCCAAATAGCACATCCTTATGTGAGTCCATGTCTCCTGTGCATGCCACGTGCCTCCCAACCAGAATCTTAGGAAAATGTCAAAACAGAATAGGGTGTGTGTGGTTTCTCCTTACTCTTTTAGACTCATCTTTGACCCTGCTGAAGAGACAGTCTGAAGGCTGAGGAGGTGGCAAAACCCACAAAGAACTTTCTATGCAAGGTTAGGGACCTGAATTTGGACACCCAGAACCTAAGGAAATAGCCAAATGTGGGGGTGCCTGTAACACCAGCACTGAGGTCAGTGGCAGGAGGTCCCCTGGGGCTCGCTGGCTTAGCCTACTTGGTAAGCCCTGGGCCAGTGATGGACCCTGTTTAAAAAACGGGAGGGGATGGAGCCTGAGAACGATCCCAGGGTTGTCCTGTTTCCTCCCAAGCTCCCACGTGCGAGCACACACAAAGGCAGATTGATTTAATGGATATTAAGATATGGTTTCCTTTTTTAGCTTCCCCTTAACCCCCACCCTGCCCCTGTGAAGCAAGGCAGGCCCAGTTCTGTCTTAATTGGATTTCCTGACAATCACCAGCAAAGTGGATCTGAGCGCGCTTGGCCCATCACCTGGCTTGCTTCAGTCCTGTGATTCGATTTGTCTAATTAACCTGACTAGGAGGATCCGAGCACCCAGGCTGTGAAGGACAGGCAGTCTTCCCGGTGTTCTGGACATCGTGCTGGTAACAGCCTTGATTCCACAACAGCCACTTAACCTCCTCCGGAGCAGGTGCTGGGCATTTGTTGAGTTTGGGTGAGGCTGGAGCAGGATGCAGAAGGGGAATCAAAAGGATAGATTGGCTAGCAATAAAAGGCAGTCCGCCTCTCCTGAGGTGCACCAGTGACAGTCTGGGCTACTTTGTAAATCAGCCGAGTCATTTGGGTTTCCTCTTGCTGAGATCCAAAGTTTTTGTGCATGTGTGTACATGCATGTGAATGTTCATTCATGTGGGCGTGCATATCTATATGCAGGTGCATGCCTGTGCCTGTGCAAGTGGAGAGCACAAGGCAACTCCAAGTGTCTTTCCTCAGGTGCCACCCACAACAGTTTATTGTTGTTGTTAGTATTTGTGACAGGGTCTCTGATAAGCCTGGAGCTTGGCAAGTAGGCCAGGCTGGCCAGCCAGCTAGCTCGAGGCTTCTTTCTGTCTCTGCCTCCCTGGTAAGAGGATTACAAGTGTACAGCATCATGCTTGGCTTTTTGTCCTTTTTAACATGAGTTGTGGGGGATCGAACTCAGGTCCCTAAGCTTGCAAGGCAGGCACTTTACCAACTGTCTCCCGGGCCTGGTTTCTAATCTTCAAAATGAGAATAATAAAGATCACCCTCTAGGGCAGCTGCAAGAGCTTGGTGGGAGCAGATTCACAATGTGGTGTTCTCAGTACCTGGCCCTGAAGACACCTGCCCTAGTTAGCTTTGACTGTCAACTCGACACAGCCTGGAGTCATCTAAGAAGGGAATCGCAGTCAAGACAGATTGGCTGTGAGCATGTCTGTGGGGGACTGTCTTGACTGTTGGTGTCGCAAGGCCCAGATCACCGTGGACAGTGCCATTCTCTGAGCAGGAACTCCTGGGCCGTATAAGTGCTGGGTAAGCATGCACCTGTGAGCAGCCTTTTCCTGTGGTTTCTGCTTGAGGTTCCTGCATGAATTCCTGTTCCGACATCTGTCCACTGATAGATTGTGACATGTAAGTGGAAACAAACCCTTTCTTTCCCCAAGTTGCTTCTGATAAGAGTGTTTTATCACAGCAACTGGGGCGAGAGTAGAACAGCCTCCAGCCAGCATGCATCTCTGATGTGGGCACACACTGGCTCACTCCCACGTGCACACACATGCACATGCTCCAAAGCTTCCTCACGCCGGCTGGCGTCCTTCTCACCCTTTCACGGCTGCTTCCTTGTCTGGATGCTTTCGTTTCTTTTCTCCCCGTGGACTGTCTTCCCTCTTGCTCCCACACCTGCACTTTCCTCTGTTCATGTGGAGCTTTTCCCATCTGGGCGCTAAGGAGAGGGACTCTGTCCCCAAAGAGCAGGTGTCCCTGACTCTCTTCAGGAGCACTTGTCCTGGAAGCTGTGTGTGTTAGTTACTTCCCCCATCACTGTGACCACATACACGACAAGATGCATCTCACGGGCGGAACGGTTTATTTGGATGCACAGGTGGAGGCTTCAGACTGTCGTGCTGAGGAAGGCTGTCTCATACTTTCTCCTGTACCTTCTGCACCATGATGGACTGTGCCCTCTAAAACTGTGAGCCAAAGTAAACAGCCCCTCCCCTAAGCTGTTTCTTGTCAGGCATCTGGTCCTAGTGATGAGAAAAGTAAATAATACAGGCTCCTATGCCCCTTTATTTAAGAGAGGAACCTCTTTCTTCAACCTAGGGTCTGACTTGTGCATTGTACCCTCAGATGGGCATCGGCTCTCCTTCATCTCCTTGGCTTGGGCCCCAGGTTGGACACTCTGCGAGCAACATCTGTGGCAGTGTAGAAAGAGCTAAGACTGCAGACACGGGCTTTAGTTCAAGCCACGGCATACGCTGCAGGACACTGCTCTTCTGAGGAACTGCCGGCATGCTGTCCTGCAGCTCCTTTCGTTGAAATCCCACCAATGAGGTCTGGGAAGCCACCACCCAAGGCAACCGTGAGCCATGGCATTGTGTGATGGAGGTCACCACCCCATCACAGCGGGGTGGAGAGCACTTTTCCCTCCACATACCCTGAAGCTCTCCGGTCGGTCGGTCAGGGATCTTTCTGTTAACATTTCCCCAGAAATTACTGTCCGTCTAGAAAATGCTTGTTGTATAAACACGAGGACCTGAGTTTGACTCCTAACACCCACGTGAAATGGTGGTGCCTGCTTGTAATGACAGCTCTGGGAGGTCAGAGGAGGGAGCACCCCTGAGACTCATTAGCCAAGTAGCCTAGCTACATTGCTAAGTTCACATTAAAGTCAAAACCCCATCTCAAATACAAGGTGGATGGCTACCAAAAAATGATATCAAAAGCTGTCCTCTGACATTCACACTCAAGTGCATTTGCACATATATGTATGCCCATATGGATACACATACTCACAAAATAAAATATAATTACAAAAATGACAGTCATCTGTGTAGCTTATTTCCCTCAATGTCCACGACATGTTAGGAGCTGTGTCCTCAGACAGTCTGCCTGAAGTCAGCAGTCCCCCTATTTCACAGGCTCAGGAGAGAAGTGGGAGAGATGGAGGACTCTCTCCACATCCTGTGGTCTCCTGGAACAAAGCCTGAACTCTGGAATCCCCAGGAGAAGAATCTCCCAGGCCTCTCAGAAGCTGGGTTAGAGAGGGGCATGTTTGAGCTTGGTGATTAAGACTGGTTAGAAGCGGGGCGGTGGTGGCACACGCCTTTAATCCCAGCACTTGGGAGGCAGAGCCAGGTGGATCTCTGTGAGTTTGAGGCCAGCCTGGTCTACAGAGCGAGATCTAGGACAGACACCAAAACTACACAGATAAACCCTGTCTCGAAAAAACAACAACAAGACTGGTTGGAAGGATCTAGAAACACTTGGGAGACAAACATGTTGGGTATGTCTGTGATGAAGTTCATAGGCTAGGTAAATTGAGGTGGGTAAACTCACCTAAGTGTGGACAGAACCACCCCATGGGCGGGTGTCTGGACTGTATCAAAAGGAGAAAGACAGCTGAGCACCAGTGTTCATCACTCTCTGCTTCCTGATGGTGGATACAAAGTAGACCGGCACCTCACACATCTGCCTCCACATCTTCTCCACCATGGTGTCCTGTACCCCATGAGCCAACGTAACTCCTTTCTCCCTGCGGTTGCTTTTGGTGGGCATGTTGTCATGGCAACATGGAAAGTAACACAAGTAAGGGAGACAGTACTTGAGGGAGCAGCAGGGTTCCAGCTTTGTTTGGACAGAGCCTGTGCCATATCTGAACACCATACCCACACTCCCCAGCCAACGGAAGAGGGAGAGTGGGACCTGGCTACCCAGAAGACCACATACATTTGGAGATGCTCCTACTAGTGAAGCTGGTGGGAATGTGAAACATTTCTCACCTTCGTAGAAGCAGGGAGACAGGAGTGGCCACGTTTTCATCACTTCAAGTTTCCAATAATAAAGAAGAACCTCTCTTAGGTTTCTTCTGTCTCCTGCCACATCAGTGAAATTCAGTGCTCAGTTATTTATTTTTCAGTGATTTCCTGAATACTCAGTCTCCGACCTCTACCAAGGCTGATGTTTGCAACAGCCTCAGATTCAGAGTTTTGTTTGCAGACAAATGACTTCTTAGGTAATACTAAAGGATAATGAACACTTTATATTAGGAGTGACAGCCGCTGTGAGGACTGGGGTAGAGATTAGCACAACCCCACAGCTCTATGAAGAAAATGTAAGGCAAGACCCAACCTAAAAAAAAAAAAAATTCGGGCTGGAGAAATGGCTCAGAGGTTAGGAGCACTGACTGCTCTTCCAGAGGTCCTGAGTTCAATTCCCAGCAACCACATGGTGGCTCACAACCATCTGTAATAAGGTCTGGTGCCCTCTTCTGGTCATACATGCTGTATACATAACAAATAAGTAAATCTTTTTTTTAAAAAAAGTTCTGGCCTGCTACATGTGAAACATTTCTGAATCTCTGTCTCTATTCCTGCCTCTGTACATGGTGGTAATGGCATGTCTCACTAGGAGAGCTTGAAGGATGAATGAAATTGTACAAGTGGGCAGGGAAGATTCAGTGGGTAAGAGCCCTCAATGTACAAGCATGAAGAACTGAGTTCAAATCCCCAGCCACCCACGTGGGAAAAAAAAAAAGCTGAGCATGGCTGTGCATATCTATAACATAAGTGCTGTGTGGATGCAGGTGTGTTGGGTGGAGACAGGATAGCAAGCCCCAGGATAGCCACTAGGGCTTGCTGGCTTCCAGCCTAGCTCAGACTTCAATGAGGGACCCTGTATTGTGGGGAAGAAGAGGAGAGTGACAGAGCAGCACACCTTCGATTGCTGTGCTTGCATAGATGTAAACACACACACACACACACACACACACACACACACACACACACAGGGACATAGATAATGGGCCTGAGACTCCACCTGACCCATGCAGATGCTCCTACATCTTCAATGCTTGTCTTCTCAGGTGTTCTGACTACTCATGTCCTCACTGACACTTCTTGTACTACATTCACACATTTGATCCAGCTCTGGGAAGCTGCCTCTGGATTTATGGTTAATTATTAAATTGTCAGGACTGAGGAGCTAGCTCAGATCAGTAACTATGCAAGCATGGGGACCAGTGTCGGATGCCAAGAATCTCCATAAAATGTTGAGTACATGAGGCTAGGTAAGCTATAGGTCTTAAGGGAACACGTACAATTGTTATTCTGCTCATGGACATAGCATTAATATGGCTTTTAATGACTTATTGTTTACATCTAAAGATCAGTGCATTTTTTAACCTTCATCAGAGAAGCTTCTTTTTGCAGTAGATGGTGATTATTACAGAGACCCACAACAGGTCAACATGCAGAGGATAAAGGATTACAGAATGCTCAGCCCTAAATGGGATATCCATATTACAGCCTCTACTCCTAATCCTTGGGGATCATTATGGAAGAGGGGACCCAAAGCCAGAGGAAGTGGGTGACTAGAGAAAAGCAGTGTTTTCTGGACACAGCAGGGTGATGCACATCCGAACTGGCAGCAGTTGCGACAGCATGCACAAGGCCTGTGCAAGATCAACTCCAGCACGGAACAGGGAGCGGCCAGGAAGTCCCGCCCCTAGCTGAGGAGCTATTGGCAACAGGTAACTGCTGGGGAGAGAGTTGGTTTTCTTTTTGGATGTAGCCTCAAAGAGCCTATCCATGCTCCAGTAGATAGACTTGCAACCATGCACGTACTGGTAGCACTTAGTGGACTCAGAGAGTTAAAAACAACAACAACAACAACGCACACACACACACATACACAAAACTGGGAGGGAATAGTGGTGGTAGGGATATGAGGGAAATAGGAAGGGACTCGATCGAAACACATTCTATGCATGTGTGAAATTCTCAATTAGTAAAACAATAACAACAAAAATGTTGGGTGTGGTAGCGCCCACTTGAGATACCAGGGCTGGAGGGGAGGATGTGCTAGCCAGCCAGCCTAGCCTATTAGGTAAATCCAAGGCAAGAGAAAGCTGTTGTCTCAAGGAAACAAGGTAGATAGCCTGAGAAACAACATCAGAGGTTGACCTCTGTGCGCACACCCCCCCCCACACATGCACATGCATGTGCTCACATGCTAGCACATTCACACACACACACACACACACACACACACACACACATGCACCCCTAGCCAGGTTGTCTTTTATTGTCATAGTTGACCACATTCAGTGATGTTATTTTCTTATCTGTCCAACAACACGGGTGTCCTAGGTGTTGCAACTGCCAATGAGCTTTGAAGGGGCTGAAGCTCATGGAGAAGGGAAGCTGGTCTACTTCTTTTGTATTTTATGTCACACAGCCAGGCCACTGGTTGTCTATTAAGTACACATGCCCATCACAAACACTTGACAAGAGGCAGTTCTGCTTATTGGGTACTGATCTCAGCCCCACATACATCTGCTGCTGTGACTCAATGAGAAGTCATGTATGGTGATATTTTATTTGTATTAAAATGTTATTTGTAGGTTAATAAATAAAGTTGCCCGGGGGTCAGAGCTATTAGCAAGCCATAGGAAAGCAGGGCAGTGGTGGCATACACTTGTAATCCCAGCACTTGGTAGGCAGAGCTGGGTAAGTCTCTGTGTGTTCAGGGATACAGCCATTATTGGACACACATGCCTTTAATCTCAATACCAAGCAAGGAAAACCTGGAGGCCTATACAGACAGGCCGTGACGAGGCGGTCATGTGGTTGGGTTTACAACCAATGAGAAGGCAGAACAGGAACATTATATAAAGACTTTAACACAGGGGTAGCTAGTTCGGAGAGGTAGGACCACTGCAGGAGGAAGGGTAAGGTTTTAGCTCTTAGCTCTGACCTCTTGGCTTTCTTCTTTGCGTTGGTTCTGTGTTTCTTATTTAATAAGAAGGTTGGTTACATCTACAGTCATGCAGTCTCCGAGCCTCGCTGTCTGTCAGTGGTAGAGGCTAGTACAGAGGAGTTAGTGGAGGTCTCATCCCGGGGCTGGTTAGACAAGTGTGTGAGAACTTGAATAAGAACCCGAGTTGTGATAGGTAAAGAACAAATACATGCTCAGTACACTATAGCTATCATTTCTAGCTGTAGGTTTTATTCTCGGTGATGTGTTAAAGGCTGTCTATCCATATATCCATCCATCTGTCTATCTATCCATCCAGTCACGAATCATCTATCTGGCTGTCACCTACTATCCGTCTACCCACCTACCAATCTAGTCAGATATTACAGGTAGTTCCCACTACAGTCTCCCAAACACAGACCGACAAGTATATACTGAGCATAAATAGTGGTGTAACCTCTTCAGGAAGCATTATCTCCAGGAGAAGTTGTGGAGTAAGTGTATTTAATTTGCTCACTTGACCCCCAAAAGAAGTTGTTTAATGCCAGTTAACAGCTGGCATTTTTATCTGCACTTTGCAAAGCAAATGAGGTAGTCACACATGTTAATATTGGCAGAGATCTCATTAGCCTGTAAGCCTTAAAAAGTGAGATTATACACGTAGCAATGACTTGACCTCTTAGGAAAACAGTCACTGCTGCTCTTTTGGAAATTCTATCTTCCTTCCCTGTGTGAAAGAATACTTCAATGGGGTTTCTTCTGTTTGTCCCACACATGTCTGCTGGGCTACATAGAACATAAAGACACAAGGAGTCCCTGATCTCAAAGAGCCCCACAGTCCTGAGACCAGTGGACACACGTGAGGTGAGCCGCAGGGGCAGAGAGGATGCTCCACGGGCCAGGGCTTTCATTTCTCAGGCCCGAGAGACAGCCAGGGAAGGGAAAGGGAGTGGAGGAGAGCTCCGTGGAGCCGCCGAGGTCCTCACACAGCAGTTCTACAGAGGAGGAAGAATGTACTAGGACACATCGAGGAACAGAAAGCAACAGTAATTCTCCTCATTTATGCAGTTTATTCTCCCCTGAGGTTTTAGTTACCTGATATAAAAATATGTGGAAGTTTCCTAATAAGTTTAAGGTGTTATAAGGGGGGCAAAAATAGCCTATTGCTATGTCTACTTATCTATTTCACTTTATTTCATCATATATAAAATACCACACACACACACACACACACACACACACACACACACACACACAGGGGCAAGTCAGCATGGTAAGATATTGAGAGAGAGAGAGAGAGAGAGAGAGAGAGAGAGAGAGAGAGAGAGAGAATTCACACAACTTTTATCACATTATATGATTACAATTTATTTTATAATTGTTCTTTTTATTCTATTGAAGTAAAATATTTTGAGAGGGTTGGTGAGATGGGTCAGTAGTTAAAGCATTTATTGTTTTTGTGAGGACCAGAGTTCAAATGCCCAGAAATCCACATAAATACCAGGTGGATGTCACAGCTTGCTCAGGAGATGGAGACAGGAGACACCCAGAGAAGAGGTGTGTGTTGTTGCACTACAGGTGGATGGAAGATGGGCATGCAGACTGGAAGTCTTGCTGAGAGAACGGCTTCTGAAGTGTGGTCCAGGGTTCAGTGTGACCCCCCCCCCCCCATATTCCAGGAGCTTGTTAGAAATGCAGACTTAAGGGTTAGAGAGGCAGCTGGGCAGGTTAAGTGTCTGGTGTGCAAATATGAGGAGAATTGGTGTTATGCAGGGATGGATGAGCCCCCTGGGAGGTTATCTAATCCCAAAAGGTCAGCCCTAAACACATGTGCATATGAGCAACACTAAATGGACTGAGTAGGTTGTGTGTGTGTGTGTGTGTGTGTGTGTGTGTGTGTGTGTGTGTGTAACAATTCAAGACTAATTCATGAATTCTAAGGGAATAGGGGAACATGGAAAGGACAGAAAGGGAAAAATGAGCCGGGCGGTGGTGGCGTACGCCTTTAATCCCGGTACTCAGGAGGCAGAGCCAGGCAGGTCTCTGTGACTTCGAGGCCAGCCTGGTCTACAGGGTGAGTTGCAGGACAGGCTCCAAAGCTACAGAAACTCTGTCTAAAAAAAAAAAAACACAAAAACAAAAAACAAAACAAAACAAAACAAAAAAACAAAATAAAAAAAAAACCCACAAAAACAAAAAACAAAACGAAAAAAACAAAAAAAGGAAAAGTGAAGGGTAGAAATAATGTGAATAGAGTACTCATGAAGAAAATTCTGAAATTCTTAAAAAAAAGCTTAAAATTTAAAAAGGAAGGAGGAGGAGAAGAAGAAGAGAAGAAGGTAAGTTTTACTTCCGCTCTCACCTGGGCTGACCTGTCCCTGTAGGCACATGGGTTGGCCAGCAGATGGCACCTCTGTGCGAATGGAAAAACAAGACTTGGTCGCTCCTAAAAGACTACATTTTAGATTTCCCAAGAGCCTTCAGGGGGCGCATATTCGCACGGGGCTGTAGAGGCTGGTCTGTGTTTTTGAAGCTTTTCCTAGCAGACCCTTACTTTTTCTGCGCCTTCACAAATTTCTCATCCTTTGATCC
This sequence comes from Peromyscus eremicus, assembly GCF_949786415.1. Classification (NCBI taxonomy): domain Eukaryota; kingdom Metazoa; phylum Chordata; class Mammalia; order Rodentia; family Cricetidae; genus Peromyscus; species Peromyscus eremicus. The sequence goes on along the minus strand of NC_081431.1, from coordinate 70,594,639 downwards.
TGACAAATTACAACTCACCCTCTACACTCAGCCACATAGCCTGCCCTCAGTGATACTGCTTTCCTGCCCAAGTCCTCCCAGACAGTCAGTTCTCTCAACTTCTGTATCACCACAGGGCTGGCTGCTCATCCCATGATCTATTTCACACCAGCACCAACCAGCAGCCCAGGCTCAGGAAGGCGGTGGTTGAGACGGTGGGTGGATTGGACAGTCGGGCTCAATGGATCTTCCCCAGCCTGCCCTTCTTCACGTACACTAGTATCCAGAGAGAGGTGACTACCATTCACACCATTGTGTAAACAGGAAATGTATGATCATACAGGTTTACTGGCTTACCAAAGGGCTTCTGATGGTGTCTCTGCCGACCTTCTCTGCCACGGATTGTTCTTCATAAACATCCCAAGACTGGTTGAACTCTCTCCCAGCAGAGAAACAAGATTTCCTGCACAGTTACTAATTGCTTAAGGCTATCCTCTCTTCCAAGCTCCAACCCTGCAATCTCCTAGGCATCTCACCAGAAACCCCCTTGACACTAAAAGGGCACGTCCCAACACCCTTGCACAACTCTAGTGGCTCCTGGATTTATTTATCTTTTTAAAATCTGGTTTTAACCCTGTCCAAGGTGCTTCTGGAGCCATGCTGTAATCTCAATTATCAAGAAAGGGAAATCAAAGAGAAGGAAGGGTCCCTAAAATACCTGTTGAACAATGACGTTCCAGAAGGTTCAGAAATCCTACATGCAGTCACCAATGGGATAATGGAGTGTGGCCCTCTTTTAAGAAGCCCCAGCCACACCTGGGTATGTTTTATCTTTTTCCTTGAGTGTCTCTCTCTTAACTCCTGTACCTAAAATCTGTGTGAAAATGCCTTGATAAATCTCGACTGTCTTTGAAAAGTTCACACCCATGCTCTTTGGTGGGGGTGGGGGGGTGGGGGGGTTATTCCTTCCTTGACAGCCTTTCTTTCCATTTTTAGTAAACCTCAACATTGCCACAGACTGGCTTCATCCTGAAATTTTTTTATGCATTGAACCTGGGATCTAGTTTTATTCAGGTGGAAGTCCTTGACAGGTGAAGGAAACGGTCAGGCTGCTGAGGGTGAGAGCATGGGATTAGACTCTCATCTCTGTCACCGTGGATGTCCTTCATGCTCTCTTCAACTACACTGTACCCTCTACGGGACCCTTCCACATCTCACCTTCTCAAGCACTAAATTCAGCCAAGGGCTAGTCCAAACACTTTTGAACTGGTGAGCACCCTTGTAACTTCTATGTCTAGAGATGGTCAAAATATCTTTTCAGAATGGGAACTGCATTTTGATTAAGTCAGTATTAATTGGGTGGGTGCAGTACATCTTCTCTAACTAGAAACTCTGAGCTCTGGGCTTTGCCATTGTGCTTTCCAGACTGCCTAGGCCACATAATAAGGGGCAAAGTGTGACTTTGTGTTTTGAAGATTGTCTGTGTAATCATGGCTACACTCGCTTGTGATCACAAGCATTTATTTCCAGAATGGGATGAACACCACTTGCCCACCTTTATCCAGAGAGTATCAAGGCAGTTTATTACATTTTGGAGTACGTCAGTGAGTAGCTCATTTTACCTTGTATTAGTTACCTGTATTGGTGCTGGGGCAAAATACCTAACAATCAGGAGAAGGAGGGAAGGGTTTATTTGGCTCCCAGTTGTGTAGTGTACCATGGCCGGGCAGTATGGGTCGCAGGAATGTGAAGCAGCTGATCACACTGTATTCACGGTCAGGAAGCAGGGAGCTGAACGCTGGTGCTCAGCTCTCTGTCCTCTTTATCCAGTCCAGGGCTGCAGCCTGTGGGATGCTATCACCCACATTCAGGGTGGGTCTTCCCTCCTCAGTTACCCCAATCCACAAAGTCCCCCCACAGACAGGCCCAGGGGCTTGACTCTTACGTTATATTAACAGTCAGCGTTGACCACCACCATACACATACACACACACAGACACACACAGGCACACACATACACACACAAACACACACACACTACACTACACTTTCCCAAAGCAGTATCTCTATCATCAACGTGAAACATACTAATATTTTTCAATTAAGTTTCATACCATTTCCACAAGGCTGGTTGTGACCCAACAAATGGATTTCACAACCCATAAGTGAGGCATGACTCTCAATTTGAAAGGCTCTCATTGAAACCACCCAGAGGCAGGATTCTGGGAAAGCCCTGGAATGTGAGGTAACCTGAGCTTCTGCCCTGGAACAGGTCTGGGAAGCCAGTGGGTGGAGGCTGGATTCTGAGGAACTGGCTGGGTCTGGAGCCAGGGTTTTGCCTTCCATGATTGTGAAGAGCAAGATGGGGAAACACTATGACACAGTGCTATCTTCCATTCTGAACACTGGTCTGGGACCCAGAATTTTCCTGCTGCTCTCTTGGAACCCTCACATGACAGCTATCAGTGCCTGTCCCCCATCCCCCCTACACACCTGAGTCATCCTATTCAACATCCTGGTCTTGTCACCAACGACCTTGAGTGGAGGGCTGTGTTTTTCCCATTTGTTTGTCCTTAGTATGTCAAGGTGCTTCACCTCAGGGAAACCTGGCTGAACGAGTGGATGGATGAACAGGAACGGTAGCATCAGTGTTCTGCTAAGGGAGGAATATCAGGGATCTAACTCCCGTGCCTCCTGAAGACAAGCAGGTAACGTCTTCCAAACCAGACTATATTGGGGGTGCTAGATGACCTACCCATGAAGCCTCTCGGAAGGTTGGTGTGTGTCTGTGAATTACTTTCTATTAACTCACCATTGACTGAATGGCTTAAAACAACAGAAATTCTAGTCTTAGGAGTTCTGGAGACCGGAAGTCTGAATGGAGTCTAATGAGGTCAGGGTTTCAGCAGGATTGTTTTCTTCTTTAAACTTTTTCTTTAAAAATATTTTTATTAAATGAAATCATGACATTTGGGTGGAGCAAGAAAAAGTCATTCTGAGTGAGGTAACCCAGACCCTGGAAGACAAATATGGTATGTATTCATTTGTATGTGGATGTTAGCATTTAAGTTTTCTGTAAACAAGCTACAATCCATATGACTACAGAGATTAAGCATAGAGTAAGGGAATAGTGAAGAGGATGGCTCTCCCCAGGAAGGGGAAATAGAATAGTTATGAATGGATGGGGGAGGTCTATGGCAGGAATGAATGGGAGGCTCAAATGGGAAGGGGGATGAGGGAGGGAATATGGAGAGACACAATGAAAACCAAAAATCATTTAAGGGTCATATGGCAAACTAATTCAATAGAAGCTTTCTAAAATATCTACATGTATGAAGGCAATTGAAGTGAAATTATCACCTGAGGGCAATGGAGCACCAACTGGACATCTCTAGTCACCAAATGATGCTTCAGTACCAGGAATGGATTGCAAGAGTTGTTGACTAACGTGGCCCTATGGAACCTACAAACAACCCAGGCCATGGGTTGGTCTCTACAAACCGACAGTAACCAACCAATATGTGATTGGATTTAAGGCCCACTCCATGAGATGGAACCCATTTCTGACCCTGTTTCGGAGACCAAGAACTGTAGACCAGATAGGCCTTGCACCAAGAAGAAAATCAAATACTGTTTTGTTCTGTTAAAAGAACATAACAATAAAATGACTCCAAACAGTATTTTGCTACAGATCAGTGTCTTGTTCAGCCATCACCAGAGAAGCTTCCTCCTGTGGTAGATGAGAACAAACAGAGATCTACAGCTGGACAATATGTAGAGAGAGACCTTGGAACGATGGGATGTCTCCACCAAATCCCTCCACTCAGGGCTCAGGGAACCCTGTGGAAGAGGTTGTGGAAAGATGGTAAGAGTCAGAGGGGATGAAAGATACTAGGGAAACACGGCCTTCTAATCACAGCAGGATCACAACGGACCAACGCACATGAACTCACAGAGACTACGGCAACATACATGGGTCCTGCACAGGTCTGCACCAGATGGGATCCCAGTGCTAAGAGAAGTTGACATAAATCCTCATCCCTAACCCAGAAGCTATGTCCAACTGATAACCATTTGCAAATGAAAAATCATTTCTCGAATCCAGTTTCACTGGGGATACAAATCACTCTTAAGGCCAGGCCCCGTGCCCAGCAGAAGATGGACAGCATATAAAGAACACAACAGCATCTTTGGAGGTTCTTCGTCTCTTGACGTTCTGACAGTGGTTTTTTTTTAAACGTACAGTTCCTTTGCGTGTATATATTATGACTTCCAGTTTTGTGTTTCCAGGGGATTCCTGTGTGTGAAAACATGTGTGTTTCTGTGTCTGTATGTGTATCTCACGCTTCTTCTTGGGATATTTTTCTTCTGTTTATTTGTTTTGTTCTATTGTGATTTGTTTATTTTTGTTTTATCATATTTTATTATTATTCTTTAGATATCTGTTTGTTTTCTAATGAGAGACAGAAAAGACGTGATTCCCAACGGGAAGAGGGGAGCATAATCAGAATACATTATATGAAAAAAAAACTATTTCCAATAAAAGAAAGAAAAAAATTAAGAAACCGAAGGTCTGTGAGGGAAAAGTGGCAAAATATGGTATTTCAGAATTAAGCATGGGGTATGTAAATGTTTATGTTATTCTTTTTGGTTATTTCTGTTTGGACGACAGTTTAAATAAAGCTTCGGAAATTAGAAAAGTATTAATTCTTTGAGAATTTCATACAATGTATTGCGATCACATTCACCCTAGCTCTTCCATGAACTCGTCTTAGATCCCTTCTGCATCCCCGACCTCGCATCCTCTTTAAAACTTAAACAATTTTAAAGTCACCGACTCCAGCTTATGCTGTCTGTATACTTCTGGACGTGGGGCCAGCCACTGGAGTGTGAATGACCTAGCAGGAGGCATACCTTCAAGGAAAAGTGTCTCTTCTCTGCCCCCCGCCCCCGGAGGCCATTAATGGTCCATAGGGACTCAGTTAGGGCTGGCCCAAACGCCCCTCTCTCCTCCCTGCTAGAAAATTGGCTTACTCCTGTGCAGGCAACCTCAGCTGCTGTGAGTTCGTGAATTCACAGTCCCACCATGTCCGCAAGATACTGTTTCATTCCGATCTTCCCTGACCTCTGGTTCTTACACTCTTTCCTTCTCATCTTCCATGACAGTCCCTGAGCCTCACGGAGGGGGTGTGATACCAATGTCCAATTGGTGACTGAATACCCCATGGTCACTGGCTCTCTGCACTTTGACCACTGGTGAGTTTCTGCTTTATTCACCAACCACGGTAGGAAGAAACTTCTCTGATGAGGTCTGAGAGCTACATTGCTCCGGATTCATATCTGGTTCACCACCTGGCTCCAAAGCAAGAGCTAGAGCTGCTGGGAGATGTGAAGCTTCAAAAACTTCTTTTATGTGTGTATGTGTGTGTGTGTGTGTGTGTGTGTGTGTGTGTGTGTGTGTGTGTATGAGAGAGAGGAGAGAGCACACACGCGTGCATGCTTGAATACATGATGTATGTGTGTGTACACATGCCACGCCATATGTGGAAGTCAGCAAACAGTCTTGTGGGGTTAGTTCTCTCCTACTTTTCTAGGTTCCAGGGATTAAACTCAGGCTGCTAGGCTTGTGTGGCAGAGAGTCTTTCTGGCTGAGCCATCTCACTGATTCCATTTAAAAAAGTTTCATTAGCACATAATAGTTTTGCCTAGCTGTGGATTTCATTATGACATTTTCATACACGCACATAATGTATTTTGATCATCTTTACCCCTGACCTTCTCTCCTACTTCTCCCCCTTCTGATCATCTCTTTTTCCCCAACTAGCTCCTCTAGCACTTCCTTATGTTTTTGGGTGTGAAATGGGGGTGAACCAGTGAGTTAATTACGGTTACTTACTTTAATTAAGGTTATGACTGCCGCATAGACAACTTACCAGTGGCTACACCACCAAAGAAAACCTCTCTCCCTCCCTGCTAACAACTTGCCTATAGATCTGTAGCGGGAGGTGATCCCCTCCCCCATACCATGATGGAAGGTTGATGGGCCCAGTCTTGGGCAGGTCTTACTCAAGTAATCATCTCTGCTGAGAGTTCAAGAGTGCAGCGCCACCTCGTGCCTGGGGAACAACATCCCACAACACTCCATCCTGTGGTCTGGCTCCTAAGTGCCTGTCCACCAACCCCTGAGATGCTCCTGGAGCTTTGCAAAGAGTAACATAACATAGATGTCCCACTGATGACTGAGCGTCCAGCAGCCACTTGTTCTCAGCACTGAGACCAGGGGCTGTCTCTTCTAAATGCTGCAGGGCAGACTCTATGTCTTCAGTCCTCTGATGTTCACCTGGGATGTGGAGCAGGTGGCTGCATCACTCCAATTTCTACTCTGTAGTCAACTCTCTTTTCTCCTCTTCCACGTCAGATCTCTTTTTAAAGACTGGTGGGATTGCCACTGCTGCCTTTTTAATTTTTCAAATGATCCAGTATCACTGACTGGATAAATCATAAAGAAAAAGATTTGGGCTCTTGATACTTGTCCAAAGTCAAGGGGCTGGATATGTTGATGATCTTCTTCAAAGAGTTCCAAGGTGCCTAAGGACATCATATGGCAAGAAATGGGGAGTTAAACAGATACTTGGCTAAATGGGTTTTGTGTATATATGTGTATGTGAGTGGGTACATGTGCCCATGCCTACATGTGGAGGCCAGAGGTCAATGTCATGTCAACTTCCTCAGTGGCTCCTCATTCTTTCTATCTGTCTATCATCTATCTGTCAATCAATCAATCAATCAATTAATCAATCATCTATCTATCTATCTATCTATCTATCTATCTATCTATCTATCTATCTATCATCTATCTTACTGAACTAAGAGCTCATGATTTGGTTAGATTTGGCCACAAGCCCTAAGGATGCTCTTGTTTCTACTTCTCCGGTGCTGAGATTACGGATGCATGCTCCTGTACCTAACTTTTTACATGGGTGCTTGGGATCCAAATTCAGGCCCTTGTGCTTGATTATCAAGCACTGTGTTGACTGAGCCATCTCCACACCCAGCCCCCATCACACTGGCTTTTATGACATCTACTCTCAACTTACTACTAAATTTCAGCATGAGCTTCAGAGGAGATGGACCATGTGAAACTATAGAAGAACACATTTGGGTTATCCAGGATCACCACTTCACAGCGTCCTTCATTCTTCTTCAAGTGGGGCTGGAGAGATGGCTTGGTTAGGAGCACTTGTTGCTCTTGCAGAAGACCAGGGTTTCGTTCCCAGCACCTGCACTGGGAAGCTAACAACTGCCTGTAACTCCATTTCCAGAGGATCTGATGCCTTCACCTATAACTCCATTTCCAGAGGATCTGATGCCTTCTTCCGACTTCCACGGTTCTGCACCCGTGTGCACATACACACAAACACACACTATACATAAGTAGAAATAACAAAGTCTTTCTAATTTAAACGTCATAAATGCAACCTTCACAGGTTCTGGAAGCGGGAACAGGACTCTTTGAGCCTTACTTTCTACTAGCCAGCCAGCCAGCGAGCAGCTCAGAGGAACCTAAGTTTTCTGGCCCAAGCTTCGCACTGTAAATGAAACCCAGAGGACAAAGGAATTTGCCCACAGTCACTGGGTTGTCAGGAGCAAGGCTAAGGCCACCTTCCAGGTGTGTGGCATTGTCACAATCGCAGCTTCTCAGAGGTCGTGGCGCTGGTGCGTTTCCCTACAATGTATCATCAATATATGTAAAAGCCAGGCAATGGTTCCACACCTGTATTTTTCACTCTAGAACACAGATATGTTGTCAGTGATTTGGCGACTTCTGGACTTGAACTAATACACAAAAAGTCAGTGCTGCTTCTCACAGAGGAAAGTCCTTCCTTGATGTCTTAACGCTTCTTAAAGCCCTCCAAAGCTATCAAGGGCAGCTTAAGGTAGCTGAAGCTCATTCATTATTCATGTCTTATTTTTCATTCAAATTCTGCATCTGCCAAGTATTTCATACATTTATTTTCTTGTTGTAATCAAGCAGTTCAGTAAATTCAAAGAAGGCTACAGTCCTGTATTCAGAGGCTCTAATCCTTTCAGTTCTGCATAGGGAGAAATCGGGGAGCTTAGCCTCGTCCTTCCAGACTGAAAAGAAAAAAAGGAGGGACTCAGGATGAAGATCAGTTGCTAGAGTTCTTGCCTCACAGTGCACAAAGCTCTAGGTTAGATCTCCAGCACCAGACAGGACATATGAGGGCAAATGGCTGTAATCCCATCATCACTCAGGAAGCAGAATTAGGAAAATTAGGATTCAAGATCACCTAATATTACATACGGAATTTGAGCCCAGCTTGGAATATGTAAGACCCTGTGTCAAAGAGAAGGAAAGAAACAAGAAAAAGAACAAGACCTAATTTGGGAATAAACAGCAGTAAAGACGCAAGGATCAGTGTCTCACGGCACACCCAGCCCAAAGTGTCCCAGGAGCCTGTGTGGGCCCACACCCTTCCTCCGTTTTGTCCTCTTTGTGCACATGCCAATACCTTAATGTACATTTAGAAAGTCTACACGGCTTAGCCTATCCCTGTCTATCTATCGATCTATCAATCTATCAATTTATCTATCTATCTATCTATCTATCTATCTATCTATCTATCTATCTATCTATTTATCCATCATCTATCTATCTATCTATCTATCTATCTATCTATCTATCTATCTATCATCTACCTCTGCTTAGATGGATTGTAGATGAACAGAATTCCTGACACATACATCTGGAGAAACGGAGCTGAACACAAGCAATCAAGAGAGCATGCATGCATTCATTCCTCTATGCTCTTGACTATGCATGTGATGTGACCAGCTGCCTTGATTATCTACAGTTGTGGACTAGATGGATGTAATCAGGAATTACACTGAAATAAACCTCTTTCTTCCCTAGTTGCTTTTTGTTGGGGTATTTTATCACAGCAACAGAAATGAATCCAGAAAAAATTAGAAAACAAATTCAAGAATGGGAAATAGATCTTGATGGGGCCCTTGAGTGAGGAGTGGGAAGAAGACCAGAGCAATCAGAAGCTTGTCTGAGTAGAATAAACAGCAGAATGGGGTATGGAATTGTGTGGATAGCAAGAAGAAATGGGACCTCGTGGTCTTTCCTCTGTCTATTTTTCATGTCTACTGTTGTCTTTGTTCAGCTCATGTTCAGGCTGTAATGTTGGTGAGATTTTATGGGTACCACTAGTGATATTCATAGAAGATATAATCTCATAACAAACTCTTGTATTCTCTGGCTCTTACAATCTTTCTGCCCCGCCTCTTCCCAAATGTTCCCTGAGCCTTAGGTGCATGAGTGTTTTGTGGATGCATCCATTGGGACTGGGCTTCAAAAGAACTACATGCAACTAAGAAATACTGAGAGTGGAACAAATAGTCCTCCCCAGGGAAGAGCACACACACCTAGTGGTTATGCAGTACTAAACAGTTAGTCCTGGAAACATACATACAAGTAATATCATCAAGACTGAGGAGGTTGTATTTAGAAACACACACACACACACACACACACACACACACACACACACACACACACACGTAACAGCAGCTGATAAAAAAAAGAGGCCATGAATATAAAAGAGAGTAAGTAGAAGTATATGAGAGGGTTTGGAGGGAGGCATGGGAGGGGGTAATGATATAATTACATTATAATTTCAAAAATAAAAGAAAAAAGAAATAGAGACTCAAGTAATAAAATTTCAAGATGTTCAATACAAAAATAAAACAGCAAGGCTGAGATCAACCTGATGGACTCAGTCCAGGTAGGTCCAGTCCCCTCCTCCCAGGCCGAGCCAAAGGACCCTGCATAGGCCCCAGGTTTCAAACAGCCGACTCATGTAATGAGCACAGGACCCGGTGCCACTTCCTGGATGCCTCCCAAACAGATCAGGCCAATCAACTGTCTCACCCACTCGGAGGGCCTGATCCAGTTGGTGACCCCTCAGCCATTGGTTCATATTTCATGTGTTTCCGTTTGTTTGGCTATTTGTCTCTGTGCTTTATCCGACCTTGGTCTCAACAATTCTCGCTCCAGGTTGATCTCAGTCTGTGGGGAAGGCTTTGCCCTGGAGGAGATTGGAATGGGGGGCGGGCTGGGGGGAAGGTGAGGGGGGCGGGAGGGGGGAGAACAAGGGAATCTGTGGCTGATATGTAGAACTGAATTGTATTGCAAAATAAAAATTAAAAAAAAACAGCAAGGCAATGAACTTTATGATAAAATATTTTTGAAGAAAATGGAACACTTAGAAAATAAACATCTTAGAGATGCTGCAGAATCTCTCTGTCTCTGGGATTGGAGAGAGGAAGAGGTAGATAGCAAGGAACCTGTGGCTGAACTGGATCATGGGACAGGGTCTAGGCCCCCTCTTCCCTTCAGTGGTCTTACTGTCCAATGAAAGACCTGGTGGACACTGACCACCCATTCAACATCTTCACAAGGGGCCTTTGTGGACAGGTAGTCCACATCCTATGGGTAGTTGTATGGTAAGACTCCAGGGGGCATCTTTAAGGAGAGTCAGACAAATTGAGTTGGAGAGACATCATCTAGTCATGAAACTAAAGGTGTAGCTACAAACCAAATTCTGATGAGTCAAAATTGGCTCTTTTCAACGTCATCTTTACATTATGGAGTAAAGGAAGAGTGAATACACATGGAAAGAGTTGAGGTAATCCAGAAAGTGATACAAAATATGTCAGCAACTGTTAGGAGAAAGCAGGAAGCCAGTGTGGCTGAGGGAGTATCCCTGCTCTGGCTCACTTGGCAAACACAGCCCTGTAACTTGACACCTCCAGATTTTCCTCTCTGGCTACTAGATGGGGCATCTGCATCCTGCAGGTGAGAATTCAGGAAATAGTGTACGTGAAGTTCAGAGTGTTTATTTTGGTACCTAACAGCTGCAGCTCAGTAAACAGTAGCTGATGTGACAGCAATTGTTTTGAATACGTCTGAATGTCTCAGAGTCCCCTTTCCTGCTTCTAAATGCTTTAGACAGTCCAGGACGTGGTTCAGTGGGTAAAAGCACTTGCTGAACAAGTCTGATGACTCAAGTTTGAATCCCCACAACCCCTGTAAAAGTCAGATGTGGTGTCACACGTCTGTAATCCCAGCATTGTCAAAATAACATGGGGGTGGAGACAGGAGCCTCCCCGAAAGCTTGCAGAGCAGTTAGCCTGGAACACAAAGTGCAGAAATGATAAGGTACAACGTGAGGTCCTCCATCTAAGGCTGTGCTCTGCCCTCCACATCCACGCTGTGGCACATGCGCTCTCTTACACACAAACACATACACACTTAAAATAAATTCTTGCCGGGCGGTGATGGCGCACGCCTTTAATCCCAGCACTCGGGAGGCAGAGGCAGGCGGATCTCTGTGAGTTCGAGGCCAGCCTGGTCTACAGAGCGAGATCCAGGAAAGACGCAAAGCTACACAGAGAAACCCTGTCTCGGAAAAACAAAAACAAAAACAAAAATAAATAAATAAATAAATAAATAAATTCTTAAATTAAAAGACTGCTGTAGAAAACTATGAACACGTTTCTCGTATTACATAGTAGAAAATAATGATAAATCCAAAATAAAAAACAAGCAAACAAACAAACAAAAACCAAAACCGGATCCAGCTTTAACCTCTCCATCTAGAGTTTCCTCCATGAGGCTGATTGTTGGTACTCTTTTAGACTTTCCCTTGTACATTTGTAGAAATGGAGCTACGTGGCTTTGACACCTAAATTTTCACTAAAACTTGGACACACTATGGAATATCTGCATCAATAATTGTGTTTTTAGTCCATTTAATGGAATATATAGCTCTTCTACTCCCTGGAAGATAAAATGGCTAAAACTTTCTCTATTTATTTCTTTAAGGGCAAAGAAAAAGCCAGAACAAGCAAGCAAACAAAGGAACGGTATAAAACATGTGTAATAAGACTGACTAACGGAGAGAAGAGAGCATGTGCTGACACCTTGGAATCCCAAGACAGTTCAGCGAGGAGTTCCTACTTTCTTATTTGTTTGTTTCATTTTTTCTTTATTGTATTTTGATGGTCAGCTTTTGTTAACTTGTCCCAATCCAGGATCAGCTGAGGACCCAGGAACTGCCTAGATCAGGTTTGCTTGTGAACATGTAGAGAAGGGTTATTTTGATTGTTGAGTTAGCAAGATCCAGCCTGAATGTGGGCAGCATAGTTTCATGGGCCGGGCCCTGGACTGCAGCAGAGTGGAGAAGGCTTACTGAGCACTAAACGGGAGTGAGTTTAGGTTTTCTTTGCTGTTGGCTGTGGGTGTGATGTGACTAACTGCCCGAGTTCCTTGACTTTCCCAAAATGATGGACTGTAACCTGGAACTGTAAGCCAAATAAGCCCTTTCTTCCTCCATGATGCTTTTATAAAAATATTTTATTATAATAATGGAAATGAAATGAGAATACTTAATAGATTTCTTTATGTTTTATTGTGTATGAATGCTTTTCCTGCATATGTATGTATGTATGTATGTATGTATGTATGTATGTATGTATCAAGTGCATGCCTAGTACCCATAGAGGCCAGAAAGAGGGCATTGGATCCCATAAAGCTGAAGTTAGAGATGGTTGTGGGTTGCCAAGGAGGTGCTAGAAACTGAACCCTGCTCTTTTGTCAGATCAGAAAATGTTCTTAATCACTGAGTCATGTCTCCACTCCCAATTTATATAATCCTGGGACAGAAAAAGCTGGTGACTGCGCTGTGTGACTTCTGGAAATAGGTGAACAAGTGTCTGTTCACCCCAAATAAAGTACTGGTGACAGACGAACAAAATGATTCCACCTAAGTATAGACTGGTGAACAGAGAGGATATTGGGATTATACACAGGAGCGTGGATGACTCAAAATCAGCTGCATCACTCACCAGTCTGTCTCAGCTTGGGTGGTGACTCACAAAACCTGAGCTCCTGGAGCTTTCTGCCCAACTTGCATGCAGCTCCCCTAAGAGAGTCTCCTCTCCCCAGAAATTGTTAGTACTTTGAAAACCTCAGAGATGGCTTTTCTGAGCTTTGTAAGGTTTCAGGATCTTCTGGATCAGTCCTGTGAGCCTCCCTCTTCCCTGAAGGAAGGGACGCTCCAGTTTGTGGGAAGTAACTACAGAGCACATGGAAAGACCAATGAGTGAAGAAAAATCCTAAAACCAAAAGACTGCTCTCTCTAGCCAGAGGACCAATAAGAGCAAGCTTTCACACCTTCATTTCTATTGCTGTGACAAAATATTCTGTCAGACAACGACTCAAGGTAGAATGAGTTAGTTCAGCTCACAGCTCCAGGTTACAGTCCACTGCTATGAGTTAGTTTAGCTCACAGCTCCAGGTTACAGTCAACTGCTATGAGGCAGTGACAGGAGCAGGAACCTAAGACAGCTAATGACACCACAACCACAGTCAAGAGCAGAGAGAAATAAGTGCATCCGTGCTCACTTGATTGTTTGTTTGGTCTCATTTCTACTCCCCCCTGCCTAGGGCATAGTGCCACCCAGAGTGGGCTCGGTCTTCCCACTTCAATTAACTTAGCTAATTTAATCACCTATAGAAGTGCCCAGAGGTAATGCAGATAATTTCTAAGGTAGAATTTCAACCTAAAGTAGACACTTTCTCATTGAGACTCTCTTTCCAAGTGATTTTTCCATTCTGTCAAGGTGACCAAGATAACCATCACAGAGACCTGGAGAGAGAAAACTTGTAAGCAAGAGCTGCTGCACTCCTGCCAAAAGTACTGTGAGTGTGGTGTCTGGTTCTCACCTACAAAGAATAGTGCAGAACAGGCTGTGCTGGGGGACACCAACACCCACACACTGGAGTGTTACCAAGAGACCAAGTAAGGAGTCCAGACTTTCATCTCTGCCCCTTGGTAGAAGGTTTTTGCCCCCAGCCCAACACCACTGATTCTGTGAAGGGCAGGAATTTGCATCCCATACTGCAAAAAGAATGAGGTCATTCCAGTGGGAATACACTGAAGCTTTGCAAAGAACCTGAACTTCTGCCATCACTAAGAACAATAAGACAGCATCTCTTCCTGTACAGTTCTGCCAAAAAGGTTTAATTCTGGTATTGGGGCTCATAAGAAACATAAAAGTGGGCATGTTTCAGTTAGAAGTCATTCGTCATACTAATAATCAGGCATATCTCAAAATGACTAAAAAAACAATCAGCAGAGACTGATTAATATCGATGGTCAACTTTGGGATTTAGAGTCGTCATGGAAACAGATCTCTGGGCTTTTCTATGAAGGATTATCTAGGTTGATAGGGGTAGAAAGACTCATCCTGTATACAGTCAACACCATCCCGTAAGCTGGGGCCGTGAATGGAATAGGAAGGAGGAAGCCAGCTAAGCACTTACCTCTCTCTACTTCCTGACAGTGGACGCCATGCGACAGGCTGCCTCACACCCCTGCTGCCTCGCCTTCCTCTCCATGATGCAAACTGATCCAGAACAATCCCTTCCTCCTCTAAGTTCCTGCCGTCAGGTGTTCCACCACCGCAACGAGATGAGTAACGCAGAAAAATACAGCCACGGCGGGTACATTGGAAAAATTTGAAAGCAGCTATTATGAAAACACTTTCATGAGAAATTATGTATGCACAACAAAAACCAATTTAAAATAGCAATTCCTAGAGAAGCAACAGCCTCAGCAAAAACATAAATGATATGAACAATAATGAGTGGGAACTTCAGAACTGAAAATATTATAACGAGCACGAAGGGCTGATGGTTGTGCTCAAGGGCAGAGTGCAAGGAACAGAGAAGAGAGTAGCAACTCATGGGATGAACAGCAGGACTTACCAAAAAAAAGTAGAATGAGTGGAATAGTGGAGACCCACACTGTAGAAAAAGATCTGTTTGTGTCATTCAGATTCTGAGAGAAGGGAAGGGAAAAAAGATGGGACTGATAAGTACGTGGAGACTGTTAAGATGATTCAGCAGGGAAAGGAGCTGGCTGCCAAATCTGATAATCTGAGTTCAATCCCTGGGACCCACATAATGGAAGAAAAGAACCAACTCCTGAAAGTTGTCTTTCTTTGACCCCCACACATGCCGTAGCACTCAAGTGCTCATGTACGTATGTGAGCGTGCACACATGCACACACACACACACACACACACAAATAAATGTAGTATAAATTTAAAACCCACAAAGAAATAAATACTGAAAACTGCCTAAATAGAGAAGGGACAGAAACCAACAGATTCAAGAAACTGAGTTAACCTCAACCCTAATAATCACAAGGAAATCTACACCAAGACATGTCATAATCAAACTTGTAAGAAGTTAAAGAAAAAAAAAAAATTTCAAAACAGCCAGGAAAAATGGTGCCTTGTTTACAAGGAAAATCCAGCTAGAATGGGAGAGGATTTCTAGTCAGGAGCCCTGTTGCCAAAGTAGTGGGGAGTGCTCTTCATGAGCTGCAGATGGACAAATGTGAGTCCAGCAAAAACGTCCCCTAGAGAAGAAGGGAATCAAGGTGTTCCAAGGTGAAGGAAAGCCAAGTGGCTTTGTTGGAAGCAACCCTAAAAATACAGAGGATGAAGATAGTGTGTGTGTGTGTGTGTGTGTGTGTGTGTGTGTGTGTGTGTGTGTTTAGGCACATGTATACCAATGCATAGGTGTGAAGGTCAGAGGACAACCAGCAGAGCTGGGTCTCTCCTTCCACATATGGGTCCTGGGAACTCACACTCAGGCTGTCAGTCAGAGTGTCAAACACCTTTACCCACTGATCTATCTTGCCAGCCCTAAAAGAAATATTTAACATAACTATGTCATAAGTGAAGAAGAATATAGAAATTAAATGAGGATAATATTTCCACACTTTTCTCAAACAGTAAAATGTTATTTCCAGTCAACTGTACTGACTTACGTGTATATCTCATAATACCCACAGTAGCCTGCAAGAAATCTATACTGAAAGTTATACTCAAAAACATGGGTTACTTCAACATGGAATTATGTAAAATGTTCAGGTAATGAGAAGCCAGGAAAAAAGTCTCAGAGAAATGAAGAATATTCAGAACAAGCTGCAAACAAAAAGAAAATGTAAAATGTCTGTTAAACATAGAAATCAATAGAGTGTATCAAAAAGCACGCTTTAATTATCTGCTGCTTAAAAATATTCATCATCAGCCGGGCGGTGGTGGCGCACGCCTTTAATCCCAGCACTCGGGAGGCAGAGCCAGGCGGATCTCTGTGAGTTCGAGGCCAGCCTGGACTACCAAGTGAGTTCCAGGAAAGGCGCAAAGCTACACAGAGAAACCCTGTCTCGAAAAACCAAAAAAAAAAAAAAAAAAAAAAAAAAAATATTCATCATCAAATGTAGTATAACAGGCAGGATGGAAGTAAAGGATGAAGGAAGTTATTATCATACAAGTGTCAGAAGCAAGTGGAAGTGGTCACATGAATATCAATTTCACTTTATAATTTTATTTAGATATAATTCAGAATAAGAAAAATTTCAGCAAGCACGGTGCACAGCTGTGATTTCAACATTTGGGAAGTGGAAGTAGGAAGAGCGGGCGTTCAGGGTTATCCTCAGCTACATAGCAAGTTTGAAGCTAGCCTGGGCTACAAGGCAACCTGCTTCAAACTAACCAACCAGAATAAGAAAGTTACCAGACAGAAAGGGGCATGGTAAGATAAGGTGATTCTAACAAGGGTCTAAATGCAGGACTAGAAGGATAGCTTGGCAGTTCAGAGCACTTGGTGCTCTTGCAAGGCTGGGGTTTGATTCCTAGCACACGTATCTGCCTGTAACTCCAGCTCCAGGGAACTGGAAGCCCTCTTCTGGCCTCAGTGGGCATTCACAGGCATGTGCACATGCACACAGACATACAAACATACACGTGGATAAAGATAAATTATCTTTTTTAAAATTTTAAATATATATTCAACAACCAACAAAGCTAAAATGTGTGAAGTCAAAACTGATGAATGTAAGAGTATAAAATAATCCATAAAAATGGGTAGAGATTTCAATATCTATCTCTCAATGTTTGATAGAATGGCAGCACATAAAATCAGCATGGAAATAGATCAACAAGATCATGAACCTAATACCAAATCAATTCTTCTAGAGTATGCTATGCAACAGCAATTCTCTCTCTCTCTCTCTCTCTCTCTCTCTCTCTCTCTCTCTCTCTCTCTCAACAAAATACAATACAAAAAGATAACACAAAGACCATTGCAATGAATTTGGACAAGGCAAACCAACAGAAGGAAAAGAGCCCCAAGAGAAGGCACAAGAATCATGGACCCATTCATTCACACATTCTGGAGTCCCATCAAAGTACTAAACCAAAAGTTATAATATATACACAGAGGACCTGGTGCAGACCCATGTAGGCCCTGTGCTTGCTGCTTCAGTTTCTATGAGTTCATATGACCACTGTTCAACTGATTTAGAGTAACTTGCTCTCCTGGTGCCCTGCATCCCCTCTAGCTCCCATACTCCTTCAGTTCCCTCTTCCACAGGGTTCTCTGAGCTCTGAGGGGAGGGATTTGTTGGAGATGTCTCGTTTAGAGCTGTGTGTTCAAAAGTCTCTCTGTGTAATGTCTGTCTGTGGATCTCTTTATTTGTTCCCATCTGCTGCTGGAGGAAGCCTTTCTGATGATGGCTGAATAAGGCAATGATCTATGAGTATAACAGAATATCATTAGGAGTAATTTTATTGCTACTTTTTTTTTAGACCAGTAGCATTTGGTTTTTTCCCTAGGTCCCTGAGCTATCTATTCTCTGGTTCTTGGTCACCCAAGCAGTGTAGGGTATGGGTTCCACCTCATGGAGTGGGCCTTAAGTCAAATCAGACATTGGTTGGCTACTCCCACAAGCTTTGCACCATCATTGCCCTAGCATATCTTGCAGGTACTACACTATTGGAGATCAAAAGTTTTGTGGCTCAGTTGGTGGTTATGTTTCTCTTTTGGTAGTCTGCAGAGTACCTTCCCATACCAAAGACATTAGAATATGGGGATGAAGGTCCTACATAGGCACAAGCTCTACCTCTCCATGTTCAATGAGTTGTGTGGGTGTTGTCTTCAGCAATTGGGTCTTGATGTCAGTTTGTGGAGAACAACTGATTGTCCTGGCAATAACTTTGGTTTTTGGGGCATTTCTATAAGACTCCTTTGGCCAACAACTCAATTGGATATAATCTATTCCAGGTACTGGAAGCTTTGTTTGGTGACATGAAATGGCTATTTGGGGCTCCATCTCTCTCATCATCTGGAGACTTCATTAGGATTATCTTCATGTATTTCAGGAAGTTTCCACATCACTAGGTTTCCCTACTGTCCCCAAATGCCCCTCAATTCTAGTAGTCTCTCCCCACATTTCCCCTCCACCTCATCTCCCCTCCCCCTGCCTCATGCTCCTGTTCCCATCCCCCCACACCCACTCTGGCCCCAATCCATCCATAAAATCTATTCTATTTTCCCCTCTCAGGGTGATCTATGTGTTCCCCTTAGTCCCTTCCTCTATACCTAACCTCTCTGGGTCTCTAGATTATAGCTTGGTTATTATTTACCTAATAGCTAATAACCACATATAAGCCAATACATACTATATTTATCTTTCTGGGTCTGGCTTCCCTCATTCAGGATGATTTTTTTTCTAGTTCCATCCATTTGCTTGCAATGTTCATGATGTCATTTTCCCCAATAATTGAGTAATACTCCATTGTGTAAATGCATCACATTTTCTTTATCCAGTCTTCTGTTGAGGAACATTTAGGTTGTTTCCAGTTTCTGGCTATTATGAATAGAGCATCAAGAACATGGTAGAGCAAGTGTCCTTGTGGTAGGATGAAGCATCCTTTGGGTATATGCCCAAGAGACAATACACACTCTTTACCAGAGCTCCTGGAATAGCAACCTAAACTCTGGTCTGTCAAGTAAACCATCAAATTAATTTAAAAGTGTACAAATGTATTCCCTCACCACTATAAAAATCAAAGCATAAATTGATAGTATAAAAATAATAGGAAGGTATTAACACTTTAAATAATATAGTACTAATTTGTCCATGGATCAAAGACGAGTCTCAAGAGTAATAACCAATACATTTAACAGAACTAAAATGAAGCTATAAAATATAAAATATTGAGATACAGATACATCAGTATTGAGAGGAAATCCTATATCCATAATGTATATAAATTGGGTGTGGGTAGATGGCTCAGTGGTTAAAGTACTTGCTCCACAATCATGAGCATCAGAATTCAGATTTCCTAGAGCCCCTATAATTCTAACTACTGAAGGCAGAGACTGGCCAGCTAGTTGTATTAGGGAACTCCGAGTTTAACTGAGAGATTCCGCCTCAGTGAATAAGGAGGAAGAACAATGATGTATCATCCTGACATCCACCTTGGGCCTCTACATGCATGCTCATACATGCTCACATACATGTGTGCCCAGCAGGTAATCATGGATACACACACATGCACAACTACACATATGGAAATGAAAAAGCACATAAACTAAAAATATGAAACAAACTACAATCAACAATACAAGCAGTGACTGTGAGATTCTAAGAAGGAAAGAGGAGACCTTAGGTCAAAAAGGAAGGAATTCACAGTGATGAGGAACAGAAAAGGAGAAAATCAGAAACATGGAATAGAGACATCAGTGAAAGGAATAGCTTGTTCTTTGAAAAGATCAATGCAATTGACAGACAGCAAGAAAGCAGGAGAGAGCATGAAAATTACTAGAATCCCCAAGAGGGAAATGAAAATTTCTAGATATTCAAGTTACTAGAATCATCAAAAATGAAATGAAAATATTCATATAGCTATTAAAGGAATTAAAATCATAAATATCAGACAACTCTACACTTTATGGCTAGAAAAAATGTTATTTTCTGAAAAAGCACAAAGTATTCGAGGTGAAATAGAGCACCTCAATAGTGAACACCTCTATTAAGGAAATTGAATTTACAATTTCAAAATCAATGTTAAAAAATTCTCAAGGACCATATAATTTCACTGGGGGAGTTTTTCCAATTTTTAAAATAAAATTGCCAATTGCATGTAATATTTTACTGAAAACAGAATTAAAAAGGATGTGTTCCAATTCATCCCTTTTTAAAAATATTTATTTTATTTTAAATTATGTGTATGTATGGGTGGGTGTGTACATGTGAGTACAGACACTCACAAAGGCCAGAAGAGGCCACCAGACCCTGGAGTTACAGGCAGTTGTGAGCTGCCTGACATGGGTGTTGGGGCTAGAACTGAGGCTCACCCCTGGGCCATCTCTCCAGGACCAGCACTTTAGTCTATGAGTCCAGAACTGTTTTGAAACTAAAACCAGACAAAGAAAATTTATAAACAAAGAAAACTACAAACCTATAACTCTCATGACTTAAAGCAGTAAAATTCTTCACAAACTATTAGGAAATAGAATTCATCAGTAGAGCCGGGTGGTGGTGGCGTACGCCTTTAATCCCAGCACTCGGGAGGCAGAGCCAGGCGGATCTCTGTGAGTTCAAGGCCAGCCTGGGCTACCAAGTGAGTTCCAGGAAAAGGCGCAAAGCTACACAGAGAAACCCTGTCTCGAAAAACCACACACACACAAAAAAAAGAATTCATCAGTAGGTAGAAATAACCATATGCTATCGTCAAGTGTACTTTGATTTAGGGGTAAGTTCAGTAGTCAAAAAGAAATCACTGTAATTCACCAGAAATAGACTAAAGAAGGAAAAACTATGTGATCATATACATTGATGCAGAAAAACATTTGACAAAGTTGTATACTCATTCATGACAAAAATTCTATAAAAGTATAGAGAGAAGTATATTAACCTGACAAGGAATATTTACTTTTTAAATTGTGTACAGTTAGCATAATGCTTTGTTGTGAAAGACGAAATACTTGTCAGGAGTAGACCAAGGATGCCCACTCTCACTTGTTCAAGACAGTGTTGTAAATGCTAGTCCTTGCAATATGGTAAGAAAAGGGCATATACAATGGTAAATGAAAACAAAAGTCTCCTGTTTGCAGATGACATGATTTTTTCTACCCCCTGAAAGAAATCCTTTCAAAATATAAACGAAACAAAGCTCATAGAACTAATGAGCAAGGTTAGCAATGTTATAAACTATGAAAGAGCAACATACAAAATTAATATTTGTAGGTGTCAGCAATAAGTGGGGGGAAATACAGTGTGACTCAAATTGCTAAAAGACCTCAACACCCAGGTCTAAATTAATAAAACATATACATGACTTGTGTGCTGAAAATTATGCAATGGCTCCAAATAAGTGGAGAGGAATACTATGTTCATGGATGGCAAGAGTCATCATGGTGGAAATACATATTCTTTCAAAGCTGATATATAGGTTTAATGCAATTCCTATAAAATCATAGCTATATCTTTTGTTGAAATGGCATTATTCTAAAGTTAATGTAGAGTGGCAAAAAGAACCAAGAAAGGTAAGACAATTTGGGGAAATCAGAAGTGCTAGAAATCAATCTATTCATTCAAGATTTTCTGTCTGCTCATAGAAACAAAGAGAACAGAAAGGTAGAATGTGGATGAGGTAGCTTCCTTTCTGTTGCTGTGATAAAATACCCTGACAATCAGCTTCTGAGAAAGGGGGTTCTATTTGGCTTTTAGCTCCAGAAGAATAGAGTACCCCATGGAAGGAAAAACTCGGCAACTGGAGCCGCAAAGCTGTTGATCACATTGTATCCCTAGTCAGGAACAGCAAGAGAACAGCAAGTGTGGCCAGGTCATGAGCCTTGAAGCCCATCCCTAGTAAAATACGTCCTTCAGTAAGTCTCCATCTCCCAAAGTTTCCATAAGTTTCACAAACA
This sequence comes from Peromyscus eremicus, assembly GCF_949786415.1. NCBI lineage: Eukaryota > Metazoa > Chordata > Mammalia > Rodentia > Cricetidae > Peromyscus > Peromyscus eremicus. The sequence continues at coordinate 70,572,776 of NC_081431.1, read as the reverse complement.
GTGCCACCAGCTGGGGACCGAGTGTTCAAATACATAAGGCTATAGGGGGGCATTTCAGAATCAAACTTCAACAGTTGTTCTATGTATCTATCTACCCTCTGACTCCTTGGCTTTCAGACTAAAATGTGTTCATGGATGCAAATATGTTTGTTTGATATTTGAGAAAAATGAAAATCAATCAGGAGAAAGGATGGTACCGAAACTGTGTGTGCCAAATGAATGTTGAGCTGTGTCCTATGCCTTCACTCACATCCAATCATGTTTCAGAATGGAAAACATAAAACCATAAAACTCTTAATAGGAAAGTTTATTTATTTAAAAAAAAGTAGGGCTGGGCAGATGGCTTAGGGGTAAGGGCATTTGCTGTGCAAACATGAGGATCTGTGCTTGACTACCCAGTACCCACATAAAAATGTAGACATGGACACTCACACATGTGACCTCAGCACTTTGGAAGGCTGAGACAGGAACATCATGGAGGCTTTCTGACTGTATCCTCACTCCAGGCTCTCTGCTTCAAGGGAATAAAGTGGAGAGTGATGGAGCAGGGCATCTGATGTCCTCCTCTAGCCTTTGCGTGCTCATGTGGACACACACGTGTGCACATAGAACACACACACACACACACACACACACACACACACACACACACTAAGTAATCCAATTGGAAAACTGACAAAAGACATGGCCTTTCATGAGACAAGATGTCCAGATGCAAATAAGCACATAATCAACATTAAACCTCATTAGCTATTAAGAAACCATAACAGAACATCAATATTCAGCTACCAAAATGGCTACCATGAAATTTAGTGACAATACCAAATTCTGTCAAGGAAAAATGGAGAAATGGATTACTCATATATTGCTGGTTGGACTTTATTTCTGGTAGCTGGGCAGTTCTTAACAAAAAATGAAAGATTATCACACAACTTAGTAATTCACTACTGAGCATTTGTACCAGAGAAATGAAGATTTTGTATAATGATTTCAACAGTGGTTTTATTTGTAGCTGCTCCCAAACCGGATATGGTCGGGATGCCCCTCAGTGAGTGAATGGTTAAACACATTCGTTGTATCTATTGATACATAAAACCACCTGGGGTTCTTGGGGGGAAAAAAGCTGGTCCCCAAAGTTACACACATTATAGTTGCTCTTACTTGACATTATGGAAAGGCAGAATTATGCAAATGGAGAAAGAGATTACTGGTCACCAAGACTTACGGAAATGAAGGAAGTGTGAGGGAAGGTGTGCCTAGAAAAGTTTTTGCGAATCATCCTTGTGATTTTGGTAAGGTTTTGTGTCTTGAGGGAACTGGTGAAGAGTGGATGGTCTTTCTTTGAATTCTTCTTAAGCTTCATGTAAATCTGTTGCGTTTGTATGCATGCATGCGTGCATGTGTGTGTGTGTGTGTGTGTGTGTGTGTGTGTGTGTGTGTGTGTGTGCATGTATGTGTGTGTTTCAGTGTGGTACTGGTAATCAATCTCAGGGCTTTGAGAATGCTAGGGAAGCACTCTACCACCAAGCCACAGCTACAAATCAATCAATCAATCAATTTATCTATCCGTCTGTCTATCTACCTATTATCTATCATCTCTCGCTCTATGTATCCTACCTACCTACCTGTCTGTCTGTCTGTCTATCTGTCTGTCTGCCTGTCTGTCCGTCTGTCATGCAATGGAATTGCCCATCATGAGCTTCCTTATCTTCCCACACTTTCAGAAATCTCTGTCCGAGGTACAGAAAGATTCATTTTCATGACAGACGCCAGTCTCTTCTGAACATCTGAGCAGCAGCCAGCCACAGGAGGCATCTACTGCAGCCCATGAGCAAGTTCGAGGAACTTCTCCCATACCACCAAGGGTATTCTCCTGTGGACATCGTGGCTGGGATTAGTTACCAGCTTCTGGGGCTGTTGTGGGGATTGGCGTGTGGAAGGCATGGCAGGAAGCGACACACGCAAGTGGCCCAGTAGACGTGACGCTTGCTGCTGTTGTCACTGCATTTATGACCAAGATCAGAACAGTGCAGGGACTGATGCTGGCCTGCTGGAGGAAGCCGTTTTTGTATTTCCTTGCAGATGCCACACATGCCACCAAGCAACTCATCTTCTTTCATGTCTGTCTGAATTCTAGTTTTTTATAGCATATTTTCCATGTATTTATTGGTCATTTGTGTATAAGTGTGTGTGTGTGTGTGTGTGTGTGTGTGTGTGTGTGTGTGTGCAGGTGCGTGTGTGCAGGTGCATGTGTGTAGGCTAAATAGGATGGGTCAGTCTCAGTGTCATTCCTCAGGAGCTGTCAAACCTTGGTTTTTGAGATCAGGTCTCTCCCTGGCCTGGAGCTCACCAGTTCCGCAAGGCTGGCCTGCGAGCCCAGGGATCCTCCTGATTCTGTTGCTCCAGTGCTGGGGTGACAAACACATGCCACTGAGCCAGGAATGTTTGTGTGGTTCTAGGGGTTGAATTCAGGCCCCCATGCTTGCACAGCAAGAATTTTACCGACTGAGTCATCTCAAACTATTGCTATCAATGTTTTGTTTGTAAGAGCCTTCTTCGTAAGAAACATCTGCAATTCTGTATGTTTTGTTTCCTTTCATTTTGACTGAATCTTGGGGGCAAAGACCTTTCATCTGGGACAGACTCTCATCATTGCTGCATCAATGGTCCTTTTCTGTGCAGCATTTCCTTTGTTTTCAGTAGAGCAACAAGCACCCATGGATACAGCAATGACACGGTAATTGGGACCTGGAATAATTCCTGTACTTTTCTTCAATCAAGTGTGCTATCTTTCTGCCTTACATGACTTAAGGAACTTCAGAAGTTGCCCTTACCCTTTCTTTCCATAGTTTCACATTATTTATATGTTTTCTTAAGAAATATATGCTCATTTAAGTGTTTTAATCTTTCTGGTTGTTTTCTTTTTACCTTTGTATATATGTGATGGTCATGTGCACACATATTTGTGTGTGATCTGTGTGTGTGTGTGTGTGTGTGTGTGTGTGTGTGTGTGTGTGTGTGTAGAGGAGTGTGCTTTTCTCTGCGTATATAAGGCTACCTGGCCTCATGGCTTTCTGGGGTTCTCTGCCCCCCATCTCATAGTAGGACTCCGGAATTACAGACATGTATTACTGCACCTAGCTTTACATGGATTCTGGGGATCAAACTCTAGTCCTCAGGCTTATACAACGAACACTTTCCCCACTGAGCCTCTCCCCAGCCCTAAATGTTTTATTCTTACAGCAAGGACCATAGTACCTGGGATCTTCCGCCAGGATCTCCCCCATTGCATAACATTGTACTCGGGTTAATCTTCGCTGACTGCTGCACATGCTCAGTTGTGCCCATATACTACATCTTTTCACATGTTCCCCATTCATGGCCCTAGCCCCACTATCATGACTACCAATGTTTTAAATAAATGTTATGTAACTTAGAGTTACATAATATTAAAATACCAACCTGTTTCCCACGGCAACTCTTTCTTTCCTTTCTAGAAGCCTCGTTCAAAGATCTTGTGGTCCTACATCTTCTCCAACACTAGGTATGAATAGACTTCTAAAAGTTTTTTTTTTCAGTTGAGTAAAGTTACAGAATCTAGAATAGTACATGTGTGTTATTAGATAAGAGGTGAAACCTCAGTATGTTCTAGTTGGTATGCTGCTAGTCCTCTTTGAATATGAATGTGTGCATGTTCTCATGTGTGTTCATACATGTGTATGCACATATGTATAAGTACATGTGTATGCACGTGTGTGTGGAGACCAGAGGCTGATGTCATGTGTCTTCCTCAACCACTCTCAATCTTATCTTTTGAGACACAGTGTCTCCCTGTACCTGGTTTAGCTAGACTGGCTAGTGAGCTTCAGGGATCTGCCAGTGTCTGCCTCCCCAGATCTGAGACTATAGGAACACCTCATCAAGCCTGGCTTAAAAATCCAGCCAAACCAACCAACCAACCAACCAGCCAACCAACCAAACAAGCAAACAAACAACACCATGGCCTCTGCGGATCCCACTTCAGATCTGCAGGCTTTCACTGCTCACACCACATCAGCCATCTCCCCAACCCCAGTCCATTTTCATATTTTTTGAAATATGTTTTCTTTGCTATGAGATGTTAATTTGTCTTCTATTCATTGTTCCACATTTACTCTTCATATGTAAACCTTTAGCAACCTGAAATTTCTTTTTCATTAAGATGTGTATTTCCACAATTGTATGATATACTCACTCTACTAAATTTGGGAAACAGAGTTCATTGAGATATCTCAGTGGGTAAAGGTGCTTATTGCCAAGTCTGACACAACCTGAGTTCAGTTCCTCCAACTCACACAATAGGAGAGAATCGACTGCTGAAAGTCATTACTTCCTGACCCCCACGTGTGTGCGGTGGCACATGCTACCCCCAAATAAATAAGTAAATGCGAAAAACAAACAAACACAAAGAAAGATTCCTCAAAATCTGTCAAATAATTCATGAAATTAGGCCATTAATTTGACTTTACCTTACTGAATTTTTGTAAATATACAAAATCCTTTCTGTATTCTTTGGTTTTATTTTAATCTGATTTCCATAGTCATGTTGCCCTATTACACTTGTAGTTTTATGAAATACATAATTAGGTCAGGTTTTATTACTTTCCCACATACTTTGGCTACTCTTAACACATCATTTTTGCAAGCAATTGGAATCGTTTTGTCAAAGTCCTCTCTAACCCATCTGTTCTGCTCCCAGGCTATTGGTGAAGAAGCACACACACACACACACACACACACACACACACACACACCCCTAATTTGATGACTGAAATCTACCCAACATTGCCTTTTGTGCACACATGTATATACGTGTACGTGCATGGTTTTGTGTGTGAGTGTAGGTGTATGTGTGCAGTGGTACAAGGGTATAGGCCAGAGGACAACTTTCGGTGTGGATCCTTGTCCACCTTGTCTGAGGCAAGGCCTCTTGGTGTTCACTACTGTATACACTAGGCTAGCTGGCTCCTGAGCTCCTGAGAAATCTCCTGTCTTCACCTGCTGTCTCCCCACAGGAGTGCTGGGGTTACAGATGTGCTACAGTGTCTGGCTTTCCACGGATGAGGGATCTGAACTCGGGTTCCTCGCACTTGGGCCCTGAGCACTTTGCTCACGGAATCCAGCTCTACATTGTCTTTTGTGCATGGTCTTCTCCATCCTTTGAGTCCTGGTTTTGAATATTCTTCAAGAAAACGTGTAGTCTTCACCCGAGCTTTCTTCGCAACCTTCTTGCGTTGGTAATAAAGATTTTTCAGATTAAGCTGATGACAAAATAATTATTGGTCTTTCTTGTTGAGATTGTCTTAATGTCATACAAGTAGCCACCTGCCCTGTCTGGACAGATGCCTTCAGCATGAGTCTTCTGGAGAGGCCCCTGCTAAGTCAGGCATAGATAATATCCTGTGCCGTGCAGTTGGCCCATGGAGGTCTGCGGGGCTGTTTTAACTTCACAGATCTGGCCCACACCAGGGCTTGCTTGGTTCTCATAGGACAAATAATGGAGCAAATGATTGCACTGATTTGACCCAGTTGAGCCCCTGTCTCTCTGTGAGTGCAGCTTGGCAGACAAAAGCATTAGGAGCCCCCCTAAGACTGCAGCAAGGTCTTAGTTTTTCACTCTTTTTTGAGTGTGCTTCTGTGTGGACAGGCATGCATATGCATTTGTGTGCAAATTGTGTGCGTGTGTGTGCCTGCATGTGGGAGCCAGAGGACAACTTGGTATGGGTCCACAGTGGCCGTCAACTTTTCCTTTGGAGACAGGGTCTCTCACTGGCCCAGCAAATCCGATCTTCACCTCCTCAGTACTGAGACTACAGGCATGCTGCGGTGACTGGCATTTTAAAACCTATGTGAATTCTCAGGATGAACCATAGGGTCTTATCCCTGTGCAGCTTCTGGTACTTTACCTACCGGGCAGTCTTCTCCTGCCCACTTTTACAGTCTTTAAAATGCAGTGTAGAGTTTATTTCCTCCTTGAATGAGACACCCGCACCCCCCCCCCCACACACACAAGAAGAACAATGGAGCAATCACATATGCATACATGTTCTCATTGAATATACCTTTCCCACCTTTGAGAATGAATCTCAAGTATTCTGGGGTGGCCTGGAACTAGCTATATAAATGAGGATGACCTTGAACTTCTGATCCTCCTGCCTCCACCTCCCTAGTGCTGGGATTACAAGTGTGCACCACCACTTCCAGTTCATGCAGTGCTGGGGGTAGGACCCATAAGCTAGTGTAAACTGGGGGAACACTCTACCAACCCAGCCATATATATTCTCAGCCCTATATATTAAGGGTTTTTTTATATTTTATTTTTTTTTATGAGCTTGGCTTGAGAGTATAACTGTCTTTGTGGCAATTCTCACTAGAAGAAAGTCCCTCTTCCCACACTGTTAACTTTTGTTTGGTTTTGTTGGTCTTTTGGAGACAGGGTCTCACTACGTAGTCTTGGCTGGTCTGAATTCTCTATGCAGTCCAGGCTAGCCTTGATCTCAGAGAGATCTGTCTTCCTTAAAGTCCTGAGCCACCACATGGCTTGAACTGCTAACTTTTAAGAGAAAGGGAAGGACCCAGGGGCTGATCAGGGTACCAAAAAAGTTTTGTATCTTGAAATCCATATTGCAGAAGGGGTTGAAATCTACGGAAAGCCAGATATACGTGCACCTAGCAGACTTCACCAAAGAGGCTGAATACAACATGTCATTATGATTAATTGTGGGTAATGGAGGGTCTTACGAACCCAAGAAAGAAAAGCATTCGTTTCTCTCCTGCCACAGTTATAGTCTCCATTTTGTTTGCAAGCACTCCCCGGAGGATTGCGCTTGTAGGATAGGCTGGGACTAGCCTACATGGTTACTGAAGCTCCCAGGCATTTCACTAAACTATCATGCAGGGATGCAGCTTTCGTTTGAGACTTCTTTCAAAGATGAGATAAAGGGGGAAAAAAAGGTTTCCTAGTTTAAAGCATCTTTATAAAAACCAGGCTGAAGGGATTCTGCCACGAGTTCTCAGAGAAGCGGAGGGATGCTCCGCCTACAGATACCAACAGGACACAGAACTGCGAATAAAAGAATCCTTTTATGGAACCGGGCGAGTGCTTTCGTCCTCTAACCCACCAGAAGGTGGCGCGAATTCACCGTTGAAACGGCGAAGAAGGAGCGAGGCTTTCCTTTTTTTCCGTGCGCCCGGCCCTGTGAGTCTAGTAAAACAGAAAGAAGAGAAAGAAAACAAACAAAAAAACCCACCCAAGCCCGTTCTCTAAAAATAAACGAACGGCCCGAAAAGGTTCGTCTTTGTAAAAAAATAAATCACTCTCAAGTTGCAATCATCCACATTTTTATGGTCCGCCGTGATGAGGGTCAGAGGAGCCAAAGAAGCGCTGGATAAAGACTTTGCGGAGGACGATTTCCAGGATTTTGTGTAAGAAACTTAAGAAGCGGGCGCTTCGTGTGTTCAAGAACCACCAGATTCAGAGATAGCTTATGTTGAAGGTTCTAACAAAAAGCAAAAATAAAGAAGTTATCAGGCACGCGCTGCTTTTCATTCTGAAAGTCCTAGAGATATTTAGGAGTTTGGACGTTAAGAACATCTAGGACCAGACTCTAGGGAACTTCCTTCTGTGTTTTCCGAAAGAAAATTAAATCTTAATAGAGAAAGCAAGGGATGCGGCAGCAAGCTCACAGACACAAAAGGAAAGGAAGCCCCCGCAAAGCCACCACCATTAACACCCACCGGCATAACAAAACCGGCCTCCTTGGCGGTGAGGGGAGCCCCTGAATCGAGCTCTGTCTGAATGAAGTAGCTGGTCAGATGCGCCAATTTCCCAACAGTCAAGAACATTTTTAGACACGGTGTAGTCACCAGGAAGAAAGAAAGGTTTTAATTTAAAAAAAAAAATTTAGTTCATTAAAATATCATATCCACTAAAGTACTGTAAAAAAGAAAACAATTTCTCAAATTCTAGCTTAAAGAGGTGATTTAAAGAGAAAAGGACTATTTTTAAATGAAAACAAAACAAAATGATAATAATAAAAAAATACTCCCAAAGCTTTTCTTGAAGAAAATAAACCAAAGACCCCAAGGAAGATGTAAATGTTTTCAAATTAGAATTTCTAAAGAAATTTCAACCACGAAAGTGACCTCAGGCTTAGTCCTCGTATTCCAGCCTGAAGACTGATCTTCATTTTAGCAAATGTTACTAAATACAATATTTTTTTTTTGTCCCTAACTAAAACCCATCTTTAAGAAAATTAATTTGCTCTCTGCGTGGACGGGGTACATTTTCATTTAACTTTAATGTCGTGCCTTGCAATTATTAGTCTTTCTTGACCTGTTTCTTGTAAGAAAAGAAAATGTGTAGAAAGAAAGAATAAAATAAAATAAAATAAAAAACTTGTAGGTTGCAGTTATATTTTGCTTTATCACGCCTGGTGGGAAAAGAGCCAAAACCACTGCAGTCAGGGCGACTGGGAATCACAGCCGGTCCTCTCAATTCTGAGCCCCAAGTTCGTTTCTTCGAATCTTGGGGGCTGGTTGTGAAACCCAGGGCGTTTGGCTAGAAAAGGAGTGGGTTGTAATTCATTTGAGAGAGGGCTCTGGGGATAGAAAGGAAACTGGGGGGTTTACTGGGAAGGTGGGTGAGTTTTCTTCAACAAACTTTTTCTTGGCCGTTTTCGTGGAGTGCCCTGGAGTTTAAACCCAGTCTGCAGGCTCACCTGGAAAAGTCCCCTCCACGGCACCCGCTTCGTCTGGCGACCCGCGATCGCTCATGCAGGCAGGGAGACCCCACAGTGAAACTGAATTCTCGTATTTATGACATTTCCCCCCCTGTCCGAGTCCGAACCAGGTTTGGCGAGGGGGGGTGGGGGGACGGTCTCGGGATTCAGGGAGATAAAAGTTTTATTTTAAGTGGGTACATGTCAAAGTTAAACAGCATTTCTTCTCAACTACGCTGCAGGGCGGATCTTTATTCCTTCATTCCCCTTTTCACCATTTCTTCCTCAAAAAACTTTCTCCCTCAACATTTTTTTTTCTTCTCTCGATTTCTCAAAAAAAAAAAAAAAATCATCCATGTTTGCTTTTATTGCCCATTACCTCCCAAAGAGCAGGCTTAACTTCTGGTCCTTGTGCGTTATCTGGACAGTCCCTGGCCTCTGCCACTACTCGGGTTTGGTTTTATTTGGGGACCTTTGAGACAGGTTTTGGCAGCAGCGGGTGTGTGCGCAGAGCCCGGGAGCATCGCAAACCTAAAAGAGGCAATTGTGTCCACAGAGTGTGAGCCAGGATCGGCGAGCTCCAGGCTGTAGGGACGTCTCGGAGCACCTCCCGACCGTGTACAGCGCAGCTCCAGCACCGGACGCGTCTCCGCTGGTTCTCCGACTTTAGGGGATGGGACCGGGAGAGACAAAAACTGCCATCGTGGCCGCTCTCATTTGGTTTTACTTTTGCATTCGAAGGCTCCTGTTGGGGCCGGGTAGCTCGTGGCGGAAGGCTGGGCCCCTGGACGCGGCCTTTGTCGCGGCCACACCGCAGGCTTCCCGGTCCCCTCCCCTAGCGCCAGCCCGGGACGCGCCTGCTCCTTCCCGCTCAGACGGCGGGGGAAATTGAACCCCAACTCCATTTTGCATTTTGCAGCCCCTTTAGAGGGACTCGGAGAGGAGGCCAGAGAGAAAACCTGAAAAGACAGGCTGTTATTTATGACTGGCGAGTTGTACTGTGGCACCAGATGGTGGGACTTTCAGGCCGGGCCACCTCCCCCCAGCTTCCCGATTCCCCTAACGTTAGACCAACAGGGTCCTGTGTGGCAGTCACCAGCAGGGCAACGCCTTAGGCATCCCCTCGGTTGCTTCAACTTCCCACCACATTGCTTTAGAATGAACTTGATGGAAGACAGACTTAAAAAATTTCTATTCCTTGCAATTAGCCCCCCCTCCCCCCCAAAAAAAGACGATTAATGATCTTTTGACATCTGTACACAGCCAGTGCTGCTCTCCTTTCCGGAAGAGGGGAGGGGGCCGAGATGGCCAGGTGGAAGGTGGGGTCGGGTTAAGAAGCCCAGAAGGGCCTCACTTCCTCTTCGTTTTGTCACCCTTTGTTGTACATACGGGGGCAAGCAAGGTCTGCCAATCACTACCGTCTCCCTTTCTTGTTCTATAAAGACAGGGTCGTCACAGCAACCGGGACATGACAGGCTGGTATCTCTCTCGAGCTCCAGGGGGCCCCTAATAGGATTGAAGAGAAAGATCAAGCGAACGCTTTCCTATTTGGGGCCCTGTAATAACTCCTAACTGCTTGCATATACATGGCCCTTACAGTTTTGGCTGACAACTTTTAATCCCAGAAACACAGGCCTGTTCTCTGCAGGGTCTACTTTAGAGAACCCCGACAGACTCTCCTTCCCTCCAGTTCTTATCCACTCACCTCTCCCTTTATTTGAGAAATGCGATGAGGATTCTCCTCCGGCCTCACTTTGTCCCTTCCCCCGGAAAACCTGAAGCTGTGATTTCATTAATTCGTTTTCAACCATCTCAAAATAAGTTGAGAGGGAACAAAGGCGCCCCCTTTTTGGTATTCGCATAAAGTCTTTGAGTAGGCTCAGAAGTTTACACATCTTTGGGAGACATTGACCTTGAATGTGATTTCCCATAGGAACAAAACGCACAAACGGACCCGAGGCAGAGGATGAAAGAAGCTTTGCCCTCAGGTTCTCAGTGTTCAGAGAGAGACGCAAGGAGAGTGTGTGTGGTGGGTGGATGACCGGGGCCTGGCTGGGCAGAAGTGGAGTAGGGAGAAGAACCGGCGATATAAAGGGGGAGCTTTCTTTTCAGGCCCCTGATAGGGGGAACCAGTTGAACTGGAGGAGAGGGGGCGGGGGAGAGGGAGGGGAAGAGGGAGAGGCAGAGGGAGAGGGAGATGACTTAGAAACTTAAATGCTAACTGCCTTGGAGTAATCAGCATCACCAACATCTGTCACCACAGCTGTTTGCTTTCTGGTTGGAGAGAGAATCTCTCTTCCTTCCTCCTTCTCCCCTCCCTCCCTCCCTCCCTCCCTCCCTCCCTCCCTCCCTCTCTCTTCCTCTTCCTCTCTCCACCCTGGGCTGGCCATGAATTCCAAACCAAGGGGTTGCAGGGGCTTTTCTCTTCCAAACAGTAACTCCCGGGTCTCAGCCATAGTTTGCTTCAAAACAAAACACGGTTGGTCTGGGGAGATACAGTTCCTGCCTTGCAAACTGTTAGGCTCTGAGTTCCGATCCCCAGAGCCCGGATAAAAAGACAAAGCTGAGCATAATGGCGCACACTTGTAATCCCAGTACCCCTAAGGTGAGTTGAGAGAAGACAGGAAGATCCCCGAAGCTGGGGTGGGGAGAAGACAGCCTAGCCTACCCAAGCGATGGATGAAAAAGAGACCCTGTTTTAAAAAAAGGGAGGCCACAAGCACGGATACCTGAAGTTATCCTCTGACTTCCACATGTGTGCCCACTCACATGTGATCATACACATGTGATCACACCCACACAATTCACAAAAACAAATAAATAAAAAAATGGATGTACAAAAATAAAAACAAGACACACACAAAAGAAGGCCAGCATGACACTGCTACCTTTTAAGTGAAACTAAGAAGTCTGGTGAAGTGAGAAAAATGGTCCTTGTCATGTGGTCACAGTTGGGGAAACTGAGGCATGCAGATAGTCAGTGACTCTCTGAGTGACCCCCTGGGAAGAACCAAAATGGACAATTCTGTCTTCAGTTGCAGGCATGTCTCCCATTTAGAGTTTGTGATACAACATTGTCATCTACAGTTTACCCTGGAGAACTATGGAATCAAGTTATAGAAATAAATCATAAAAAATCCTCATAATTTTTAAATTAAATTTCTAATTTTGTGTGGATGGCTATCAAGGAGCGCATGGGGTCCCTAGACCACTGGTTGGGCACATCTAAACCACTGGGTTCTGCCTGGTATCTTGGAAGGCACTATTAAAAAAATGATACAAGACGAGTGAGTGATATGATTATTTTTTTCCTTTTGTTTAATCAACAAAACCACTGAACATCTAGGATATGGAGTTGTTTATTGTGGTGTCTAGGGCGTGTGTGAGACAAAATGCTTTGTGTGGAGGGATAGGAGGAGTGTGAACTATGAGGTCTACACAGAGAATGTCTTCCTGGAAGGCCCTGTGGGAAGCAAGGATGTTGATACCAGAAGTGTGTGGACATGTTCCAAGGTTACGGGAAGGAACTCTGACAAAGGAACACCACTACCAAGGAGACGCTTCCTGGAGGGGGAAGCATCGGCCTGAGAGGCCAAGGGTGTCTGGGGTTTTGACAAAAGCTTGGAGAAAGGCTATGGAAGTACAGTAGACAGCTAGCAGGAGAGGGGAGCCAGGGAGGAAGAAAAGGGGAGAGGGCTGACGTACAAAGCCCTGAGGTGACAGACCAGGGGATATTTTAGATGGCAACACCTGGGGTTGTAAATCTCTTGTGTAGCAATTTCTTCAAAAACTCAGTACGCCCAGGATGTTCTAAAGGAGACTTGCTAAGACTCAAGAAATAGGCAACTCGGCAGTCTCAGGAAGTCCCTGAAGGTAACTGGATGCACAAAGCACTTCCCTCCCCAAGCTCATATAAGCAGGAAGGGCTGATGAGGAGACAGAGACCCCTGAGCTGCCTGCAAGAGACACCTAACCTGTTCAGCTGCTTGGAGCTCATGCAGAGAGCCCCCCGGGCTCTGGCTTTCCTGAGTAGTCACCCATGTTGGGGTGGCCTTTCAGTGTTGCAGCTGCCTTTGAGTCATCTCTGCTCCCACAAGCCACCCCTCACTCACATGCCACTAACCTCAAGGAACTCATTGATTCACCAGGGTGCACCTTGGTGATATTGTTACTTTGGTCTGTAGTGGGTTCTCTATGAGGGCTGAACAGACACTTGCTCATGTCTCCCCAGAAATAGTGTCACATGACAGAAGACCTGGATTCCTTGGTTCTTGGTGCTAAGGCTGTGGTTGGAATGAGGTATGAGGGCTGCTGCAAGCCAGCTGAGGGGACAGACAGGAAGACTGACGATGTTTTATTTCCTTTTTCTGTGGCTATGATAAAATACCCTGACAAGAGTGACGTATGGGAGATAGGGCTTGTTCTGGCTCACAGTTCAAAGGCCCCATTCACTGCGTCAAGAAGCAGGAGCTTGAAGCAGCTGGTCATACTGTGTCCACAACCAGGAAGCAGAGAGCAATGAATCCATGCAGCCGTACAGTGCCCTGTCTCCATTTACACAGCTCAGGAACCCTGCCAGGGAACGGTGTCATACACAGTGCGTGGATCTTCTCACCTCAATTAATCTAATTAGAGATAACCTCTACAGGCATGCCCAGAGACCCATCTCTCAAGTGACTGTAGATTTCACCAGGTTGACAACTGAGATTAACCATCGCTGGCAATAGTTAATGGCCAAAGGATCCAGAGTTATGAGCCAATAGGCAGACAAAGGTGCTTTGGGTAACTAGGGAATGATTGCCAGATATAAGAATGTACAATACTCTTTAAATAGAACATTTCCCACAGGATGTCTAGTCCTCATAATAATGCAGAAGCTGAGACTCTGTGTGGATGAGCTTTCTTACAAATCGTCCTTTGTCAAATGGACAGTTGACCTCATGGCTGAACCTCTGCCTGATTTCAAAAGCTAGGACCTGGAATTGAGAGATGGCCACATGAGGAATTCAGTTTTTTCTCTAGACCCCTGTGAAAAAGCCAGGCAGAGTGGCACGTGTTTGTAATCCTAGCACTGGAGAGGCAGAGAAGGATGCCCTGGGGCTTCCTGGACAGCCAACCAGCCTATTGGTAAATTCCAGGCCAGTCAGAGACTCTGTCTCAAAGGAAAGGTGGATGGTACCTGAGGAACAACACACAAGATGTTCACACATGTACACCTGCGCACCTTTATATACACTGTAGTGGTTTGAGTAGGAATGACCCTCATAGGCTTCTATACTTCGTTGCTTGTTCATTGGGGAGTGGTGATACTTGACATGGATTAGGAGGCCTTGTTGGAGGAAGTGTGTCACTGGGGATGGGCTTTGGGCTTTCAAAAGCTCGAGCCAGGCCCAATGTCTCAGTCTTCTTGATGCTTCTGATCCAGAGGTAGAACTCCCAACTACCATGTCTACCTGTGAGCTGCCATGCTCCTCACCATGAGGATAACAGGCTAAACCTCTCAAACTGTAAGCAAGCACAAATTAAATCCTTTCTTTTATAATAGTTGCCATGGTCATGGTGTCTCTTCATAATAGAACACTGACTAAGACATATACTCACACACACACACACACACACATCATCATCATCATCATCATCATCATTTTCAGAGGCACATACCTGCATCATTACACAGCAAATAGATACTAGAAGGATGGAGTCCAGATTTGGGTCCAGATTTCTCTTCCTGGCTCAGTCTTCCGGCTGTTGGACCTCCCTATGGGGAGCTTGCTAGCATACTGTCCCCTCCAAAGAATAGGGTAAGCTGGTTGAGCTCCAAGGTTTTTCCTGGCTGTAGTGAGTGCATCATTGACAAGTCTTTCTTTGGATTTCTCCAACAACCTCCCCCAGTTCCTGGCCGTGTGTGTGTGTGTGTGTGTGTGTGTGTGTGTGTGTGTGTGTGTGTACCTGTGTAGTTTGGGTGTGCAGTTATGAATGTATCTTTGTGCTTGTGAGGATGATCTTGGGTGTTGCTCCTAGGACACCCTCTGTCTTAGTATTTTGGGCAGGATATTTCATTGGTTTGAAACTCACCAAGTAGGCTAGGCTAGGCTGGCTAGCCAGTGACTTCCAGAAATCTACCCGTCTTTAGTATTAAAAATGCACATCACCAGCTTTTTTGACATGGGTTCTGGAGATCTGACTAAGATCCTAATGCTCACGCTGCAGCACTTCATTAACTGAGCCAACGTCCCAGCCCTGCATTTCTTATATTCTGTTTCTGCTTTGCCTGAATCAACAGAATCGATATTTACATCTGATAGTCTAATTTTAGTCTGGTTCTTAAAAAAAATTGCCTTCCTTATTTTTAATTATGTGTATATATCTGAGTGTATGTGTATGTGAATATGGGTGCCCACATAGTACAGAAAGGTTTGATCTCTGGAGATGAAGTTACAAGTGGTGATGAGCTGCCAGAGATGGGTACTGGGAACTGAACTTGGATCCTCTGCAAGCATGGTATGCTGTCTTAAGCACTGAGCCATCTATCCGTCCAGCCTTTAGTCTGGATCTTAACAACTTTGTTTGCATTGAACTTTATGAATATTTTGAAAGCATCATCCAGTCCACTTTTACTTGATCCACAGGATTATCAAAGAAAATGCATAATCCAGGGAGTTTATCCCTTCATGTATAACTGTAATAATAATTTCTGTCCATAGAGTGTCTCTACATGTCAATGTCTGCCTCCCATTAAATTCTTGTTGAATTGCCACAACATCACAGGTGTTGTTACCCCACTTTACAGAGAATGTCCCCAACTCGATAATGGCTGAGTTCAAATTTTAACTCAAGTCTCACAACTCCATGCTTTCTAAACCCTCGAGAAGTCCCATGAAGCTTGCCAGGCCAGATGCCTGTGTCTTCTACCACTGTTTCTTGTGTACTGTAAGGTTCTGTCTCATTACAGGAAGCTATTGACCACTGTGGGCCTTTATGGACTTCCATATGAATTAGAAGGCTCCAGGTTTAAATAAAGGCTGGGAATGGGGAAATGATTCAGCCAATGAAGTGCTTGCTTTGCAAGCATGAGAACCTGAGTTCAAATCCCCAGACCCGAATCCATGTGAAAAAGCTGGATGTGATGATACACCTTTGCAATCCCCTTCAAGTTTGCTGGCCAGCCAGCCTAGTCTACTTAGAGAGGCCCAGGCCAATGAAAGACTCTATCTCCAATAGCAAGGTAGGGCCTGGGAAGTGGGTCCTGCAGAAATGGTTCAGTGTGTAAGAACAAGGGTGCAAGTTTAAAACTCCAGCACCCACATAAAAAGCTGGACCTGGCTGCATGTGACTTGGTAGCCCCAGAGCTGTGAGAAATGGAGATAGGAGGATCACTGGGGCTTGCTTGATGCCAGACTACCTTTAGTTTCAGTAAGGAAACCTTGTTTCAAGGGAATAAGATAAGAGAGTGATGCAGTGGGACACCCATACCCTCTTCTGGCTTCTGCATGTGTGCCAGGAATATGTATCAGCATATACACACGTATACCACACCCCTCTGTGTCACACACACACACACACACACACACACACACACACACACACACACACCAGGTGATCTGCCAACAAAACTTGATTGAGCATTTCTTGTGTCTTTAACAATCCATCATAGTCTTCTGGACACTGAAGAAATTCTAGAAAAGTCTCATTCATTAAAGATTTTACACTTGAAAATCAAGAAACCAATGAAGTCAGTACTATGTCCAAGAAAGAACCGTATCTTGTAGCTAATGGAAGCCACCAAACTTCACTCTGTTCCTGTGGTAACCTGAAGGCTTAGCTTCCTTCTCATGACAAGTCAGCCTGGTGGGCATCCTCTGAAACTCCTACATGAGGTGTTAGTATAGGGACCCAATGTCCCATAGCCTCAGGAGGCACAGAAGCTGGTATTCTGCTTCCCTCCTGCAATAGTATAACTTTTCTTCTAGGGATAAAATGATCATCCCCTTGCCATCTTGAAATAGAGATCACCTTGTCCAGGGAGCCATGGCAACTAACAGTAGAAAACTATGGTGGTATCTGGATCTACGGTAAGAGAAGTAGAGTGATTGATACTCCCTGGTAGATGGAAGAGGGAAGGGTCCCAAAACCTCACCTGGCACTCCAACCATTGCTTCCCTCTCCCCTCCCCTAGCTGCAAGTGATCTTGGGAAATTCTGGAGTACATAGGAAGTAGAAGATTGACTGAAAGAGGCTACATGATTTGGCTTCCATGAGGCCATGACCTATCACTTCATAGTTTTGTGCCTGTAAAGCAACTTTTCACCCATGATCTGTAAGTTAGCCCCAGAAAGAAAAGTTTGCTAAGTTGGACTTTGGTAGGATCAGCCCCTTGGTCTGTGTTTGAAATCCTATGTGTGGTGAACATGCATTGTTCATACCTCGCTAGGGAAAAATTAATGCCATAATGGTGGCCTGGCTCCATCATTCATAGGCCTTGCTTAATATCCCACACTCCAGTTTTCTCACCTCAGTAGGAGTCATTTGTGTTCAGACATAAGACGATAGGGTGCTGAACTGTCCTTGGGATGGTTGGTTCATGGAGAACCCTGAAAGGCATGGCAGTTATCAGAACTCTACTGTGTGAGTCTGTCCTCAAACCTATGAAGAGCAAGCTGATTAAAAATGAAGAGCTGGAGAACTGGGCTTTTGTCCAGTGGCTTCTTTGTCTTGGGTTCTGATTTAATATCTGGTATTTTGATCCTGTGATTGATAGACAAGCAAAACAGAGCCCTTTCTGGTTGTGCAATAGGAAGACCCAAAAAAGGGCATGAAGTATGCAGTCATCCTATATTTGGACCCAAGGATTAACTAGGCTCATTGGGTGGTTCTTTTGTGTGGGTATGGAGACCAGAGGTCAAATTTGAGTGTTGTACCTTGGGGGTCATCTGTTTTGCTTTTTGAACTGGGTTTTCTCACTGACCTGGAATTTGATGATCAAGCTGGCTAGCCAGAGAGCCAAAGGGTCTCCCCAGCCCTGGGATGGCAGGTGTTTGTTACCACACAGCTTGTTCATATGGGTGCTAGGCTTTGAAACCAGGTTCTCATGTTTCCAAATCAGCATTTTACTGTCTGAGCTACACTCTTATCCTATCAAGTAGGCCATTCTGATTTGGAGTTCCTCGGACAGTGGGGGTCAGGTGATTCTGCACCTGAAGCTGTGTAAAGGCTCGTTTCTTCATGCATCTGGAGCCTGGGCAGCTACTCCTTGGGCCTCTCCCTCAAGATGGCTTTTCCACATGGGTATTCTAAAAGTCAGCAGAAAGCCTAGGATGGGGCTCATTGGCCTTCCTCAGATTCTGGGAAAATTCTTGAACCATAGCATCATCCATGGTCTGGGACTCATCACCTCTCAGATCAGAGTTCTGTTGTGGTCTATGAGGCTCGGGAACTCTGGAACAAGCTGAGAAATGTCCTGGTTCCCTAGTGTGGGGAACACTGAAACACTGAGGGGTAGTGGAGATGGCACCAGGGATCAAGGACCAGTCCTGCACCTACAGCTTAGCCTAGCAGCTCCCTCCTGACTATTCTTCTTCCAGAACATTCTGTAGACACATATCCCACTAGGTTCTATACTGGGGAGTCTCAGTTTCTTCTCAAAGCCTTCCATACTCCTGTTGTCTTGGCTATTCTTATAAGAAAAAGAGGCTCTGAGGTGGACACACCCATTTGGATGATGGGCAGGTCTTGCTCATGAGGACTCACCTCTGCTTCCACTGAGGTTTTGGTGACCCTCTTTCCCAATGGCATGGCTTCAATGAAGGGTAGGGCATAGACCCTCCATGGCTCTTATTCCACAGTCTGGCCTGGTCACTGAGAAATTATTCAAAGGGTGTCATTTAGAACCAAAAATCATTAGGGTTATACCCCAGCTTCAATTCCATTTCCTCTGTCCCCTCCACTGTGTCTTACCCTGTTTCTTCCTCTTTTCCTTCCTCACTTTCTCTTCCTTTACAGTTTTTGACATCTCAGAGAGTGCTGTGCTGGAGAACGGCCTCTCCCTTCCAGGGTTCAGAGCAAGCACGGCTCACATCTGTTCCCAGGTGCAGGGTAGTATTAACGCTAACACCTGCTCTCTGATATTTGCTCGGGCACTCGGACCTCAGAGGTGGTGGGAGCTTGGGTCTCCTGTGTTTACTCAGCCTTTGAGGGCAGCTGCACACCTCTGGCACCCCTAGTTTTTGAATGATCACAGTTGAAGCCCACAGGCTGCCTTGGTAGTCCACTCATCTAAGGAAAACTGTCTGTTACTCGACGTGAAGGACTCAGGTGGGGGTCTAGGGAGCTATGGAGAAGCTAACTCATTGAAAGCCAGATAATCCCCAAACCTCATTTCCCCATTGCAAATGACTGCCTCCAGTCCTTCCTCTTCACCACACCAGCCAAGAAGCCAGTGGACCGCTTTGCCGGGCTCCTTTTATCTTCCTGGCCCGAGGGGGGCATGGGCTAATGATCAGTGAAATCAGAAAAGGCCAAGAGGCCCAGCTAATCCACAAATTGGATCATCCTTCCCTGAATAATCAAGAGAGTGGCTGGCACAAGAGGTGGCTCCTCTCTTTGATCATTGGTGCGCTCAGAACACACCTACATTTGCTTCCTGTGGGAATCCTCTCGGGACTTGAGGGCTGGTTCTGTTTGGTCAAATAAAACTCATATATAGGAATAAAAAAAAGAAAAGAAAAAGAAAAACCAGTGCCCCACCATCCCTGGGGGAGTGCTTTAATTCGACAGGGAAAAGGGAACTGAAAATCTACCCTGGTTGTATAAATTCCAGATTTGATGGGTCAGTGCTGGTTGGAGCTGTTGGTGACTCTCTGTGATGATGGGGAATTCACTATATGGAAGCTTTATTGTGCCATTTGTAATTTACCTATCTTAATAGTGGTAATTACATTTTGCAATGGTGTTGCCGTTAATAATTGAAGTATGAATTACCTTTTGATAGTCCCTGTACAGAGATGGGAATTTTTTGGTGAAAAGGAAAAAAAAAACCTATTTGTATTACACAGTGATTTTTTTTCTTAATAAGGCTTTCTTTGGGGTTCTTTTAAATGCAGGCATATCTGTGGTTTCCAAGTAGTTTGGTTGACAAAGCTGCACTCACATGTAAGCTCTCATGGTTGGGTTGACACATGACATGGACTTTTATTACTAATTTGAGTACGTGGGCAGGTTTTTTGCTTGTTTGTGTGTATGTGCATATGTACATGGAGGCCCCAGGTTCACACTGGCTGTCTTCTTTAATCTCTCTCTACCTCTACTTCAAGGCAGAGTCTCTCACTGAACCTGAACTTTCTGATTTGGTTCCACTAGTTGCAGAGCAAGGCTCAGGAATCCTCCAGTCTCTGCTTCCCTGGCCCCACGACTGCAAATGTACACCACATGCTTGGTGTTTCCCGTGGGTGCTGGGGCCCAAATGCAGGTCCACACGATAGTGCAGTGAGCACTCGATCAACTGAGCCATCTCCTCAGCTCTGGTTTTGAATGATCGTTAGGGGAGCACCTATCCATTCTTGATCTTGACCCCAAAGCTGCACAAAATAAATGTCCATTCCTAGCTTGGGAAATTTTTGCATCATGAAATTATGGGAGTGGGCCTCTTGGACAAAAGGAAGTGAGTGTGCCACGAAGAGATAGTTGACAGGAAGAGGGACCTGGACCCCAGGACCTCCGGTACTGAACTCTGGCTCTGCTACTTGTTATCACAAGAGCCACGGTCATCAGAGCCTTTACAACTTATTGAAAGCTAAGCCCGAGATCATGCCTGTGGACTCCTGACCTCTCCTCATAGAAGTGGAGGACCATCGTGACTCTAGCTGCTTCTTCCTGCACCTCCCGGTCAGTTATATACAATTTTGCTCTAACTGTACATTACCCTGTGGTCTACAGAGATGTAAGAGTACACAGAGGGTCAAGGGTTAACTGAAGTGGGAGAGGAACTCCAGTTTGGCAGCTAGGTGCTCCGGGGTGACTTTACGGTGGCACAACTGCTTTGGGGTCACTTGTAAGTAACCTCTTACCCATGTTCTGTAAGTAAGCCCAGTAAACTAATTTGTGCCCCAAGTTGGACTTTGGTGGGATGGAGCTGTGTTTGGTTGTTGGAGTCTGTAAGGAAGGGCTAGAGATTTCCTTGCCTTTCCCCAGGGAAAGCATTCCTGAAGCTTTTGTGGGCAATGCCATATCCATTCTCAAGCCTCTGCTTCTATCTCCACTCTGCCTCTCTCCCCAAACCCTCCAGTGTTTTCCCATCTGGTCCCGAATCACGTCCAAAGTCTCCCTCGTGGTTCCAGGCCCTCATCCCATGTCTGCTGCTGGCCTCTTTCAGCTCTCACTCACAGGATCTAACAAGGAAGATCAGCCAAGCTCACTGGTGGCCCAGAACATTGGCACACGGCCTTCCCTGTCCCCAGAAACTTCCTCTGAGCTTTTGCCCAGCTCTCACTGTGACCGCAAGTCATTTGTTGATTAGTCTGCCGTCTTTGCTGATGAAATTGTAAAGCTGTACAAGTAGGGGCTCTCTCATATTGTCCTTCATCCCCACTGCCTGGGAGTTTATCTGAGTCTCATTCCCGATAATCACAGAAAGAAGGACTCGGGAAATGCCAGCTCTCAACTGGACTTGTTTGTGTCCTCAGGATTAGGAACCAGGCAAGGAACCCTTGGTGGAAACAAGTTGATGGTGGTGTTGTTGCTGATAATTAACACAAGGCCTGATGAAACCTGCATCTTTGTAAATATTTGTTGAACATTTTGGACTTAAAGGGCCTCAAGGAACATTCAATGCAAACTGCCTCTCAAACTTGTCTCTGCCTTCCTCTGCCCTCCCTCCCTCTCTCCTTCCCTCCTGCCCTCCCTCTCTCTTTCTTCTTTCTCTTTCTTTCTTTTCTTTCTTTCTTTCTTTCTTTCTTTCTTTCTTTCTTTCTTTCTTTCTTTCTTTCTTTCTTTCCTTCTTTCTTCCTTTTCCATGACTCTCTTCCTCCTTTCTTTTCTCTTTCATCTATTTCTCCCTTTTCTTTCCTTCTCTCTCCTCTCCTCTCCTCTCCTCTCCTCTCCTCTCCTCTCCTCTCCTCTCCTTCCTTCCTTCCTTAACCAAGACCCTCACACATGCAAGGCAAGTGTTCTACCACTGAGCTACCTCCCCAGCCCTATTTTTCATTTATTTTGAGATAATATCTAGATAAATCTCTCAGGCTGGATTTGAACTCTCTTTGTAACCCAGACAGGTCTTGAACTTGTGGTTGTTCTCTGCATAGCTGTGATGACAAGCGAGTGTAGCCAGGCCTGGCTAGGAGCCATGTTTCTGAAACACCAAGCAAGATTCCTCCTACCCAAGGGCACAGATGTGGCAGTAGACATGATAGCAGAGCTCAACGCCATGTAGAAGTGTAGGGTTGCCATCTTTCTCAATTTTTTTTACCAGAAATGCAGTGTTACTGTACAAATCACATTTGAAAATGTTTGTTATTATGTTTGGGGGTTTGAGACCACTCTCATGTTTGTAGGTTCACTGGAAGAACCCTCAGGACTTAGTACACGTCTGCATTAACAGGGAAACTCAACCGTAACAAGATCCTGTGCAGAGTTGTGGGGCTATGTGTAGGCTCCTCATATATTCCCTTCCCCGACAGAGCTCACATTTCCTCCAGAAACAAAAAAATGGCGACCCCCTCCGTGTGTGTGTGTGTGTGTGTGTGTGTGTGTGTGTGTGTGTGTGTGTGTGCGCGCGCATTCGTGCATGTGTGTGTGCATGTGTGCTGTTTCTGGTCAAGGCTGTCTGCCAGTTTTCCACTGGAGAGGGGGCTCATTCTTGTAGTCCCAGTGCTCAGGAACTGGAGACAGGTGGATTCTCAGTGCTCATTGGCAAGTCTAGGTGAGTTAGTAAACCCCAGGTTCCAGGAAGAGACTGTGCCTCAAAATAGCAAGGTGAAAGGCTCCTGAGGCTGCCTGTGGCACCCATATATGTGTGTATGTGCACCCTTTCACACACATGTGCAGCAGCACACATAAGAACTGTCCCCCCCACAAATAAGCTTTCTGTTATTAGACCATTCAAGCACACATAAAAAGAAACCACACTGTGAATCTCTGTGTCTCCATCACCCTGTTGTGACACACCTATTTGACTCATCAATGTCCTCATCTACTTCCTGTCCACCTAAGGGTATTTAAAGCAAATCTCAGAAATCGCATCTTAGATGTAATAATACTTTACCAGGGACCTAAAATAATAAGGACCCTTGAGAAGATTCTCTTGGAGGGGGCTGAGCAGATTCACTGCTTGGTCTATAAAGTGCTTGGTTTACAAGCATGACGATCTGAATTTCATTCCAAGAATGAATTCCACTTTAAAAAAGAAAGGAAGGAAGAACAGGAAGAAAGGAAGGGAGGGAGGGAGGGAGGGAGGGAGGGAGGGAGGAAGGAAGGAAGGAAGGAAGGAAGGAAGGAAGGAAGGAAGGAAAGTGGGCCTGGAGGCATGCACTTGCAGTCTTAGCTCTGGGGAAGCAGAGGCAGGCAGTCCCTGCTGCTCAATGACCAGCCAGCTAACCTACTTGGTGAGTTCCCATCCAGCGAGAGATTCTGTTCCCAAAAGCGAAGTGGATAGTGTCTAAGGAATGACACTGGAGGCTGGCCTCTTCCTTCACCTGGGCACACACACAGTGAGTAAAAATAGAATGGCTCCATACATAGACAAATGCTAAGAATGCGGCATGAATTGAGGACCATGACTGATCTATTTTTGTGTATTAAGACAAGGGTCAAAGTGTAGGATGTGGGGATCTTGGAATTTGACCTTAATAGCCGTGGGGGAGCCAGTTGCGATTTAAGGCGTGGTGTGTTACATTTGCCTCCCATTTGTTTTATATATGTCACTGTGGTTGCAGAGGGGTAAGATCACGTGGGATCGGAAGAAAACGCCAGAAGGAAGGTTAGCTTTTGTGCTAGCCATAAAGTGAGTGCTCTACACTAGTGCCCGGTGGTAGAGACGGAAAGGGGGCGGGGCGACTAGGTAGAGTTCAAGGCTGATTCAAAGGTAATCAACCTGGATGAAGGGATAGATTTGGTGGTGGTAGTGGGGTATGTGTGTACATATATGTGTTCCTATGGAGTCCAGAGCTCAACCATGAGATCATTCCCTATGTGTGTCGATGTAACTTACTTTTTGAAACAGGATCTCCAACTGATCCCAGAGCTTGCTGATTGGGCGAGGCTGGGTAGCCAATCAGCCCCAGGGATCCACCTATCTCAGTTTTCCCAGTGCACTGGGATTACAGGAGTGTGCCACCACTCCTGGCTTTCTTTTTTTCTTTTTTAGATGACCTCAGGGTATTACACTTGCAACAGACTGAGCCATCTCCCCAGCCTGAAGAGATAGGCTTTTAAGGCCACCATCTGAGTTAGAGGAATAAGAAGGGAAGCCAGATTAATCTCAATAGCTAACATTTATTGAGCACAGTCAATACGGTTGAGTGCTAGGAATGTGGTAGGTTAAAATCCTATTTCATTTTCATGACGAGGTTTTGCTGTGTTATTTCTATTTTAGACACAGGATAATTGAATCTCTGAAAAGCCACTAGTGCAAGACACAAAAGCCATGCATGGTTGTGGTGGCTTTGAAGTGTGTCAGGTTGGCTGGATTTTGCAAACAAACAAACAAATGCAAACCCACCCTTTCTTGTAAGGTTTAGCAAGGTAAATTGGGGGTGGGGACCAGTGGTGGGCATTCCGTAGCTTGCACATGTGGACGCTACTCTTAGAGATCAGTTTGTCATTGTCAGACAGCAGGTGGCCCTGACTCACCTTCCCCTGTCTCATCCCTGAGATTACTGACTCCAAGGAAGTGGGAGTAGGGTCTCTACCTTTTGTATGGTGTAGTGGCATGTGTGTGCATGTGTGTGTGTGTGTTTAGTGTCAGGCATCCTTCCTCAGCTGCTGCTCCTTGCTAAACCTCTGTGATCAGATAATGTCTTTCACTGGACTCGAACTTGCCATGTAGATAGACTGGCTGGTCATTGGGTTCCAGGGATGTGCCTGTCTCTGCCTCCCCTCAGCGGTAAGTACAAGCATGACTTTTCAAAATGCCTCCCTTGGTTCCGTTCAAAATGGGAGTTCTGGAAATGGGACTCAGGGTCTCATGCTTGCAAGGCAAGCGCTTTCCGACAAGAATCACCCCAGCTCCTGACTCCCGCCATGGAGTCTGTAACAGAAACTCCAGCTTCAGCAGGGCACACACATCACCAGACTTAGAGGCAGCAAAAACTGACCCGGCTTTAGCCCATCTTCCCCGGCTCCAGCTACTTCCTGTGTGTGAGTCTCAGCTGATTCACGTCTTCATCTTCCTTCCTAAGCTGCCTGTCCGGCAGGCATAACCTCTGAAGTTAGACTTGAGAACCGGCCCTCACAACTGTATAAGGCCAGTGTCCTATAAAAGCACCTGGATGTATATAAAATTATAAATCTGTATCTCAATTTGTGAGTCATGTGTATGTACATATATGTACGTATCTGTCTATTGATCCTATCTACACATGCATGTCTGTGTATGTATATATGTATGTATGTAAGTATATGAATGTGTCTACCTACCTACTTGTCTATTCATTCCATTCTATGTATGTATGTGTGTGTGTCTCCGTGTGTAAATATATGTATATGTGTATATATGTATACATACATATATATGCATGTACATATACATCCAGATATCTATCCATCTGTCTGTCTAACTATCTGCCTACCTGCCTTCCTATCTGTCCATTGATCCATCTGTATAGCTTAGTGGTTTTGTTCCTGGTATTAGTCCTGATCAATGTGTAACACGTGCTCAGTGGTGCAGTGAGGATCTGACCTCAGGCTGTCTCATCCCAGTATCTCAACATCCTCTGACTCAGCTTACACAGCAGTGGGAAGGGATCTTCTCAGGAAGACTAAAACCACAGTGCTCACACAGCCTTGGGGTGGGGGAGTTTCAGGTGATTGGACACCCCAGAGGAGCTTTGTGTGCTGTGGATAATGAGGAAAGGGATATCAATGTGGGTTGTCTAAAACTCGAAAGAAGCTTTATGGTGGGGAGACTTGATTTAGGGCTTCCAGACTGGAGGGAGTTGGTTAAAGGCATGAGAAGAGTGTGCACATTGTGAGTGGACAGACAGCATGAGAAAGGCCCCAGCAGGAATAAGCAGGGACCAGGGAGACGAGCCTGAACACTCCAGGAAGGCTGTATTGATTATATGGCCATTTCTATCTACTCAGGTCCATGAGTTAAACCTCCCCAAGGGTCTGGTAGACTCTGGGTACTGTGTATTGCACCTGGCAGGCACATTTCTAGTGTGATTAAATTCAACCTTCCTCAGACATTTTGTGAGCACCTAGTATACAGCAGGGTGGTATTCAATATCCATGTGAATAAAACATGAACTGTATCCTGGAGAAACTGGCTTTCTGGTTATTGAAATTCTATTTATTTTGGTTAAATTGGATTGAGTGGAAAACTCGGGCCAATGGCAGGGCTGACCCTGCATGTCTGTTCCATTCCTGGCTAACTGCATGTAAGAGCTATGAAACTGCAGTCAGTTTGGTACCCATCCATCCCAACATCTGTTCACCAGAAGCTAGTTAGCTCTACCCACCTATGAGCTACGTCCATCTCTACTTGAAATTCACCCACTTATTATTTTTTTTTTTTTAGGTAAGTGGGGGAGAAGGCTACAAAACTAGCCACGTATGAGATAATGTTTAAAAAATAGGTACGTGCAGATAAAATAGAGAAAGCTGGGGAGATTTCCTAGTGAGCACAGTATTCCTTTTGCAAGCATGGGGACCCAAGTTCAATCTCTCGAGCCATAGAAAATCAACAGGGTGTGATAACACACGCTTGTAATTCTAGCTCTGAGGAAGCAGAGAGGCAGTTTCCTGGGACTCACCGGGTGAGTTCTAGGTAGAGGAGAGACCCTGTCTGGAAAAGAAAATTAAAATTAAAAGGTGGATAGTGAGTATCTGAGGAATAAATAGCACCTGAGGTGGTCCTCTGGCCTCCACATGCTCACGCACATATACGGCTGTGCATTCTCACATCTATCTCACATACACACATCTATGCGCATGCACACACACAGGGGGTAGAGAGAAAAAGCTACGGAAATGTCAAGTACTGATAAATGTCACTGATCATTATAACAATCAGTTATTACAACTGAGTCTTACGTTCAATGCTGACTGTATGTTGGAAACTTGGGTGCTAAGGAAAAAGAAACAGAACACACAGCAACCTATTCAGTCTGGAATATCCAAAGAGCAAAGGAAGGCAAGTTTAAAGAGGTGGCCTGGCCCCGGCATCATGGGAAGAGAAGACTTCCCGTTCTGGGGCTGTGTAAAGACAGCAGGGAACAGAATGGACAGATTCCTGCATTGGGAGCTGCAAGGGCAGGGAACTGCTCCTCAAATGTTTCTCCTAAGGACCTCCCACTAAGGCAAGAGCATACATTAAGTCCAGTTTCAGCTTTTCTGGGGTCAACTAAGACAATAATCCCAACTGCATTAGTCTCGTGTTTATTCATGTTCAAGAGAGAGAGCCTGAGGAAGCCCAAGGCAGAGCCCTAGACAGCTGGCCTTCGACCATTGTCTTTCAGATATACCCTAAGAGCCTTGAACCAAAGAACTTCAATTTCCATCTCAGAAGGATTCCTTGTCTTGAAATATGCTTTCTCATCTCAGGATTTGCCATGTTCCAGGGGAAGAGCATCAGAAACTTGATCCCTTATCTTCCATCCTTCTTTTTCAGAGCAAGAGACAGAAGCCTGATGTGAAGATGGTCTTTTGAGGCTGGAGATGCGGCTCAGCAGTCAAAATTACTTGCTGCTCTTGCAGAGGATCCAAGTGTGGTTCCCAGAACACGCCAGGTGGCTCTCAACCACCTGTAACTTCAGCTTCAGGGAATTCATTCCAGCACTTACTTGCCTCCATGGGCACCCGCACACGTGTGCACAATGCCCCACCTCAACACTCATACATATAACTGAATAACTAAATGAACCTCAAGAGCAAAGGTCTCTCAGGCTGAGGTTTAGATGAATGCCTGAGGAGATGGCTCAGTTGGTAAAATGCTTGGTTTGCAAGCATGAGGACCTCAGTTGGATCCCCAGAGCTCATTTGGAAAAGCTAGGCATGGTGGTACAAATTTGTAAGTCCAGTGGCAGGGAGGCAGGGACAGGAAGAGCCCTGGGACTCACTGGCCAGCCAACCTAGCCTAATGGAAGGGCCCTCAAACCAGTGAGAAAACCAGTGTGACAGGCACCTTGGAAATGACACCCAAGCTTTTGACCTCTGGCTTCCATGTGCATACATGCATGAGCGCACACACACACACACACACACACACACACACACACACACACACACACAGATGAGTATCTCATTTCTTCAGTCCCAGAAAGTCTTGGGAACTCAAGTAGCATGATCCCTCTAGCTCCAATGTTGAGGGTCTTCATGCCCACTACAAGCTGCTGGTTCTTGATATGTGTGTGTAGGGGGTGGGGTGTACGGTCTGGCCCATTAGCCCCCCAGTTATCAAGTTGTTATCTCCCCATTCTGGTTAACATCTCAGCTGAGTACAATGTGTTAAGACCCACGGTTGGAAAGACCCCTAGATTTTTGCCTCAAGTTTACAACAAACCCTTGAAGATTCAAGGTCAGCATTGGGGATTCAAGATCACCTGGACTCATGATTGGTCAAGGTGAGCAATCTGTCCCTAAGGCCATTTGACAACGCCTGGCTGGATCTCCTGTCTCTCTGGGCTGATGCTTTCTCCAGGGAGGGCCTGGAAATGGGGCTTCTTGCCCCTCTTGGGTTACTGATCCTGTTCTGTGGGCAGTAGATATTTTATGCATAACCACATCAAGAAGTAAATCTTAGAAAACACTGTCTGCCCACCTTGCCTACCAAGAAGCACACCATAAAGATGGGTGGAAGAGCCTCATCCACTTCCCTGCTTCCCCAACTGCCCTGTGTTGTCCAGGCTCTCTGTGCTCCAGATGCTACTCTCTGTGTCTTCCTCTCCCCTCCAACTGCTTGAGTTTCCTCTGCATTCACAGCCCTGCTACACTCCCCACCTGGCACAGTCTTCTCATTGTACAGCCCTGGTCATGTGGATTCCTGTTCTGGAAACTTCTAAGGCTCTCATCACACTCTGAATGAAGCACAGGCTCCCACCTCAGAAACCAAGCTCACCAAAGGCCCCGAACCTCCTTTCAAAGCCCAGAGAAGGGGCAAATCACAGGCTTGAGCAGCCAGGGAAGGCTTGTGGGATGGTGAAACTGTTAGCTTTAAAACCATCAACTTCATATGAACTGGAATCATGTGGGGAGGGTCTCAGTGAGGGATTTTTCTAGGTCAGGTTGACCTCTGGGCATGTCTGTAGGAGAATTGTCTTGCTCATACCGAATGATCTGAGAAGATTCAATCCTTTGTGGATGGTACCTTCTGGTAGTGATCTGATAAAAGGATCTGGAAGAAGAGAAACTTCACTGCCTCTAATGTGGCTCTCCAAGAGGTCTCCACTGCCAGCGTGGGACTGCTGAGATATCCAGCCCCATGGACTGATCATCTACAGAGTTCTCAGCACATCTTTCTGGTGTGAGCAGCCACTGTTGGACTACCTGGACCTTATCACGTAAGTCAACCCAATGATCCTCATTAAGTATGTACTCATTCTATTGGTTCTGTTCCCCTAGAGAACTCTCAGTAAAACAGAGGGGAAGACATGTCAGTTGCTCTTGAAGAAAGCTAGCCTGTATCATCTCTCGGGTAGCCCTCCTTGCTTCCCTGTGTGTGTGTTTCTTCTAGGTTGACCATCTCCGTTGTATCTACATTCTCCTGTATGTGTGTTTCTTCTAGACTGAAGATCTCCACTGACCAATGTCACCTCCAGGTCTGTCCAGAATTCATTTCTGGATTCTTGAAAAGACTTCATTCTTTTGGTTCCTAGTGTTTCCTCTGTGGCCTCCATTCTGCACTTGGATTTTGTCATGACTATTTCACATTAGAAGCTTGCTATCACCACTCATGTTTTCCTCAGGGTGGAGCTTTTCAAGATGGTCCCAGTAGTGTCTGAATGAATAGGTTTTTCTTTATAGTTTCTAGAAGAAGATCAGGATGGACTTTAATGGAGGATGGAGCATGGCCTGCTGAGCCTGGAGAACATGTGCCAGAGAGCTCAGAAACTGGGTCTTGAAAGCTGAAGTCAAGGATGGCCATGCTGTGATCCAATGCCCTTGGTCACATGCTCTGGCCTCAGTCTAAGCTCTGATTCTCAGCATCCATTTTTCATGTGTACGCCTTTGGCCACAAAGTCCATATCTATTAGTGAATGGGGAGGAATAGGGTGGGGAGTAAATAGGGGAGGGAAACAGGGGAGTAAGGAAGCCTCCAGGCCAGGACACCAGGGCTCCAGGGCCATTTGTCATTTTCTGTTGAGTTACATCATAGAAAGACCCCTAGGTCACCTCTAGGTACAAAAAGTTGGCATTGGATTAAAGAATGGGGTGGGGGTGGTATTGAAGATGTGAGTCAGTGGGTGAAGTGTTTGCCATGCAGGCATGAGGACCTGAGTTCAGTGCCCAGAACCCATGTGAAAAAGCTGGGGGTAGTGGCTCATATCTGTAATCCCAGCACTTGGGAGGCAGAGACAAGAGGACCCCGGGGACTTGCTCAGCATCCAGCCTAGTCTAAGTGACAAGCTCTAAGTCCTAGTGAGAGATCCTGTTTCAAAAACCAACATGGCCAGGCAGTGGTGGCACAGGCCTTTAATCTCAGCACTCAGGAGGCAGAGGCAGGTGGATCTCTGTGAGTTTGAGGCCAGCCTGGTCTACAGAATGAGTTCCAGGAAAGGTGCAAAGCTACACAGAGAAACCCTGTCTCAAAACAAACAAACAAACAAACAAAAAAAGCTCAAAAACCAACATGGAGATTTCCTAAGGAAAAACATCTGAGGTTGACCTCTGACTTGGAAATATGTTGACATACCTACCTGCACATACATGGGCACTGGCACCCACACATACATCCAAATACCTACATGCCCACACACTCACATACCCACACACTCACATGTCCACACACCCACATGCTCAAACATCCACATATCCACACACGCACACACCTACACACTCACATGTCCACACACCAACATATCCACACACACATACACACACATATATCCTCACATGCTCATGTATCTACACACCCACACACTCACATACTCACACGTCCACACACCCCCCCCCCCCCCACACACACACAGCCACACACCTACATGCAGAAAAGAAGTTTTCCATCTCAGAATTATATAAAACAATGAAGGATCTGAAAACACCCATCTGTACCTGCTCATCCCTGAATTTGAACAGGGACTGCTGCCATGGTCCCCTGACAGAGCCCAGCCCTCTCTATTCCTTGACCCAAACTGAAAATACTATCTCAGTGATGGAGCAAGAATTACTCCATTTTGGGGCAAAAACAGCAAGAGCATCAATGTGGACGGCCATGTTTTACAGCCTCGGTGATTTCACATGCAGGCCCATCTCTACCTGCTGGGTATTAGGATCTGTGACTAGGCTTTAAAAGGCTTCACCACAACTTACTTCAGGCTATTTTCCCCCAAAAGGGCAAACTGGAAGACACACATTTTGAAGGGCATGGAGAGCCCCTGAAATCCGTCTACAGCTCTCCTCAGCGCTTCATTTTAACGAGCTGAGTGACAGTGGCAGACGAAGAAATAACAGCCCTGTCTTTGTATTTTGTAATGAATAATAAAGTATTTTAACCTCTTTAGGGACTTAACACCACGTTAATCCTTTAATCCCTGGAAAAACCAATTTTGTTGACATGAAAAGGGGATATTTAACTTCATCCAATTAATTTTCTACCTTGGAGATGCCATGATTATGAAGATTAGATTGAATAGATTCATTAGCGCTACCGCCGTGTGCATCAAATAGTGGACTCCAAAAACCAGCCTCCAAAGAAGAAATTCCATGTCACCGTTTTGTTTACATTCACTCAGTGTTTCTGCAGCGCCCTGGTCTGGAGTCCTAGCACTGCACCTAGACACCTCCATCGGCACAGCCCGGTCTCCAGTCAGCCGCTCAAACGTGGCTCACAGACATCCTTGCAGTACCGGCTCACGGCATCTCTCTGAGCCCCACATAAGAAACTACACTTGTAAGGAGCCTGCACTGCGTGCCGCTGAAACATTCCCAAGAGCAGAACATTAGCTAAGTGTGATGTCAATTTTAAACTATGGAGCAGGGGAAGCACACAGCTCAAACCCTGCTAGAACAGTGGCATGGAATTGGAGATGGGAGATAAAGGGTCGGATTTAACTTTTTTTGCTTCTGGACTTCAACACACACACACACACACACACACACACACACACACACACACACACACACACGGGAAGGTTTTAATTCTACACCCCAAACAGATCTGAGTTTACAGGGATGAAGGTGAAGAGATGAGAAGCCGTGGAGGTAACAGTGGTGTCACATACGTTTAGTGCTAGGACAAGAAGGCTCTGCGCTCTTCTTACTGAGGATGATCCCTTTGGGAAGGGGAAAAGAAGGACACAGGAAGGAATAAAAGGACAGGGGAAATGCCGGGGTGTGCCTTTATTCCAACAGTCGTGTGTGTGTGTGTGTGTGTGTGTGTGTGTGTGTGTGTGTGTGTGTATTTTTATATGAGTGTGTGTGCATGTATTTGGAGGTCAGAAGTCAATGTTGGGTGTTGTTCTTCAGGAGCCATCTGGCATGGTTTTTTTTCCTAATTAAAAATTTGTTTGTTTATCTACCTATCATTTATTTACTTATTTATTTATTTTATGTGTGTGTGAGGCTTGTGTGTGCTGTAGCATGCACATGGAAGCCAGAGGACAATGTGTGGGATTTTTTTTTTTTATCTCTTTCAACTGTTTGAATCCCAGGAATTGAACTCAGATCGTTAGGCTCGGCTGAAAGCAGCTTCACCTGATGGCACATCTCCCCGACCCCCACCCTGTGTGTAAAACAGGTCTGTCCCTGAACCCAGAGTTTCCCTATTTGATTAGGTTGGCTGACCAGTGAGCCCCAGGAATCGGCCTGTCTCTGCCTCCCCAGCACCGGGGGGATTCTAAGCATTTACCACCATACCCATTGTTTTTTACATGGGGTTTGAAAATCAAACTCAGGTCCCCACGCGTGCTTGCACATTAAGCACTTAGCTGGCTGAGTTGTCTCCCAGTCCTCCCGACGGCCATTTCTAAGAGATGAAGAGCTATCATGGACCAGCCGGCAGCCAGAAGTGAGTACAGATGAACTGGCTGCACATTCCTTCTGTGTCTTGCTCAGTGCTTGGCATGCCAACAGTGCCGTCTGGCCAAGTGCTTCCTGTTGAGGAATGGTGGGGTGGAACAGCCAAGACCCGACACAGATGATTTCACAGGGCTCGGGCCGTAGCTTACTGCTAGGGAGAGCCCTTGCCTCATACGCATGATGCTGCAGGTTCAGTCATCAGTAACTGCCCAATCCAATAAGGAAAGCCCAGATGCTTTCATGTGGCCCATGACACAGAGAGAGGGCAGGAGGCTGGGAGAGCTTTGTCTCCTGGCTGGGCAGCCCTGGGTGGACTCTGAGGCTTTGTTTCCTGCCTCCACAGCCTCAGGCAGAGATTTGGACTCTTTCAGCTGGGAGAATGGTATCAACTTGTAAGAGCTCTTCTGGAGTTTCTGTCCTCAATGCTGTGGAGCCCTGGGCTCAGGACCCGATAAAGGGCAATTTTCCTGGGAGAGAACTGATACATAGCTTGACAACTTAATGTTTGGCCATTTCTTAATATTAGCATATAGAGTATTAGTATTTTCATTATGGAATTTTTAAACAATTTGTTTTTGTTGGTCTTCCTCCCTCTCTCCTCCCTATCTCTTGGCCACCCCTTGTACCCTTCCACACCCAGTGACTTCTTTTAGTGTGTGTGTGTGTGTGTGTGTGTGTGTGTGTGTGTGTGTGTATGAATGCATGCAGGTCAGAGGACACCCTCAGTATCATTCTTCAAGTGCTTTTCATCTTGTTTGTTTTTTTTTTTTTTTTTTTTTTTTTTTTTTTTTTTTTGGTTTTTTGAGACAGGGTTTCTCTGTGTAGCTTTGTGCCTTTCCTGGAACTCACTTTGTAGACCAGGCTGGCCTCGAACTCACAGAGATCCACCTGCCTCTGCCTCCTGAGTGCTGGGATTAAAGGCGTGCGCCACTGCCGCCCGGTCACCTTGTATTTTTTGAGATGGGGTCTCTCACTGGCCTAGAACTTGCCACTTAGGCTATGTAAAATGAGTGGGCCCCAGGGATTCACCTGCCTCTGCTTACCCAGTGCTGAGATGACAAGTGTGTGGTGCCATCTTGCCAGACATTTTAGGTTCTAATATAGGATTTAATCTATATCATGTCCTCATAATTTCAAGGCAAGCTCTTCACAACTGAGCTATGCCCTGGTACCCACAACTCTTACCCACTTTCATATCACGTTCTACCTCGCTCTAATCCTCCAAACATCTGTTTCCTCCCCAGTGTGGCCTCATTTCTGGTTATGTGAGGCATACCCTCACTTGCGTTCATGGAAGTCAAGGGAATGGCTGATTTGAGAGTGAGGATTCTGCATTCTGGTCCTTTCTAAAATCACTTTCCCAGAATAAGATCCACTTGAAACATGCAGTGTTTGTCTTTTTGAGTCTGAGGTACCTCACATAATATTTTTATTATCCATTTTCCTGAAATGTTCATAATTTCATTTTACTTTGAGGCTGAATATGATTCCACTGCTTATAGACACAGTTCACTATCCATGCATCTGCTGAGGGACATCTAGGCTGGTTCCACTTCCTAACTACTATGGCTAATGCAGCAATAAACATGGATGTGTAAATATCTCTGCAGGAGGACATAGAGTTCCTTGGAAATAATAGAAGCTAATGGATTATTGAGGTCACCTAGTTTTTACTCTCAATTTTGCACTTGAAACGTGAGGGATTTGCTTACCTCACATTAACTAATCTGGAAAACTGATTTCAGAAAGGACTAGAACTTAGCACCCTGACTCTCGAGCCAGAGCCACGACCACCTGAGGTTGTCTGGCCCAGGAGGAATTTCTCATCTCACCTGTTTTCAGGGGCCTGCAATGCAGTCCCCATCCCAGCTGATTTTCT
Organism: Peromyscus eremicus; assembly: GCF_949786415.1. Lineage (NCBI taxonomy): Eukaryota > Metazoa > Chordata > Mammalia > Rodentia > Cricetidae > Peromyscus > Peromyscus eremicus. The sequence continues at coordinate 70,537,754 of NC_081431.1, read as the reverse complement.
GTCCTTCAAAGGCTGGGCTGTGGTGGCTTAAATAAAGTTCCACAGAATTCACTCCACAGAGATCCCCATGTCCACTGTCCACTTTGGAGCATTCATCTAAGACTGGTACCCATAGAATCTAAAACCTGTTTGCCCCCCCATCACTAACTGAAGTCTTTGCTGTATCCCTTTCATCAAACTTTGTCTCGTGTTCTCTGACAGCTAAGCTATGTAATCATGAAGGGCTAGCCTTATTTTTTTTTTTTAAGAAGGCAATCAGCTCTGGCTCTTCACCAAGGACCAGTTCCTAGGCCTTGAGAGGTGACCAAATAGTAATTATAATAAAACTGGTTAGATTTCTGCCCTCTACCCATCCTCTCCTAACACCAGTGATGGAGGAGTTGAAGCTATAAAGGGATGAGGGTCCCTGATCGTCTGTATAGCAGCGTGGGCTACAGGGCTACCAATGAGCTTAGTGGCTTGTGAAGATGTTTGGTCTTAGAAGGACTAGAGCAATCAAGCAGGAGGAAAGCTGTGGCTTGGGACATCTCTCAGGCCTTGGTTTTCTTGGTCGTGAATTGTGATGGTTAATTTTGATTGTTACTTTGACTGAGTCTGAAATCAACGAAGAGGCACACTTCTGAGAGGACCCTTGAGGCCATTTCCAGGAAGGATGAATTGGGATGAAATCTCCCCCCACCCCTGCCCCAGAGTGAGAAAACTTGCAAGTGCCTCCTCAAATATAAAGAAGTCCAAGGAAAAAACAATGCTGCTTGCCTGATGCTACATCTGCTGATTAAATTTTGGTTTTTGGTTTTTCAAGACAGGGTTTCTCTGTGTAACAATCCTGACTGTCTGGATCTTGTTCTGGAGACCAAGCTGGCCTCGAACTCACAGAGATCTGCCTGGGTCTGCCTCCTGGGTGCTGGGATTAAAGACGTGCACCACCACCACCTGGCTTGCAGATAAAATTTGTCCAGCTCATTGCTGCTGCTGCAGCTGCTCATGCTACTGCATCAGAACCCAACTTCTTCAGCCTTCCAACATGAACTGAAGATCAGCAACTCTCTAAGAACCCTTCAGATCCTCAGCATCAAATTAGGACTACTGAGGCATCCATCTCTGTGGACTGAGCAGTTACCCAGTGTTCAGCCTATCTAGAGTGCAGATGGCCAATGTGGGACTGACTACCCAGCCCCTATCATGCAAGGCAATCTAATTAATTCCTTTTGTAATTCGTCAATTCACTCTATTGGCTCTGGTCCTTTAGAGGAGCCTGACTAATACGTGACCCAATATTAGATAAGAGCTTTGGAGGAGCCCTTACATCCCACTTGCAGAGCAAATCTCTCCCCAGTCGTCCCTCACACTGCAGACTCTCAGCCTGCATCCCCGCTCCCCATCAATAATCCATCAATTAAGGCCTGCTAAAAATGTGCATCAACACAGCACATTAGGCAGACAGGATCCCCTTGCTCAGTACGCTCCTCAAGTCAATGGCTGTAGGATTATCAACCCTGCCATTGATGTTTGTTTCATTCTTCCCTCTCCAGTCCCCAGTGAGAGAAGCAGAGAGCTCCATTCAAACCAAAGGCTCACAAAACAAAAGCTGCATCTCAGCACCAGGGGCTGCACAGTCATCCAGATCAAGAGAACACAGAGGCATGCTGCGGCCTCCTGTTCCCTCCTCACTGTCTGCTTCCTTTGTGCTGGAACTGTCATCTGTGGAGAGTTTAGCTCAGGAAAAGAGTGTCGAAACCTCTAATACTTTAAATTTAGTGTGTACAGGGCGCAGGGCAAGCTGCTGTTGGGAAGGTCATGGTTTTCAAGGAATAGGGCCAGGCATGACAAACATTCTGAATTTCCCTCCCTCTAGGTGGGAGACATAAGACTGTAGATGAGGACCAAGGGTTTACCATGAAGGCCTGGGGAGATAGCTCAGTTAGTAAAGAGCTTGCCTCATAAGCATGAAGATCTGAGTTCAATCCCCAGTACTATGTAAAAAGTCAAGGCTGGTGACACACTCTTATTATCCCAGCACCCAAGAGGTAGAGACAGGAAGGTCCTTGGGGCTTGCTCTCAGTCAACCTAACTGACTCATAAGCTCCAGGTCACCGTGAGAAACCCTCTCTCAAAAAATAAGGTGGACAGTTCCTAAGAAATACCTCCCAGTGTTGAGCTCTAGCCTCCATGGGCACTTGTACACACATGTACCTGCACACAGAGTATGTGAATGCATGTGCACACACATACACAGTGTTTGCACAAATCTGAACTTCTGAGGAAATCACAGAATTCAACAGGGGATGGAAACTTGAAGGGAAAATGCACTTGTGCATGGGTGTGTGTATGTATGGTGTGTGTGTGTGTGTGTGTGTGTGTGTGTGTGTGTGTGTGTGTGCATAATATGGATGGAGTTCTAATTTAGACAGTCTAAATCTATAGCCTGCCACCACAACAGTAGCTATACTAAGAGGAAGAATAAATAGCTCTGTGTGTGTGTCTCTGTGTGTGTGTATTAGACACACAGACAGACAGACAGACACACACACACACACACACACACACACACACACACAGAGAGAGAGAGAGAGGGGGGGGTTTCCTGGTATCTCTTTAAAAACATTTGCCCAAACTTAGCAAGGGGCCTCAGACCAGAGTCAGAGGGACATATCATATCCAACTGGCTTTGAACATATAGGTAGATAACCTTTGACCCAATGCAACATCTACAACTACCCAAAGACTGTACATTGTTTCATAAGCAATGTGTTTGTCATTGAACACATCTCAGCAGAGATTTAAAAACTTGTGGCCTTTATCTAAACCTCAGCTTCTTAAGCTGTGAGTTGTCATCCCATATGGAGTCATGTGACTGAACGTAGGGACCATGAACAATCTGGAAACAGGAAAATGTTTCTGAATGCACAATAAACAAAGACTAATTCGAAATCAAACCTGTAGCATGAATCCATGGTGTGTCTGGCAGTGCTCACCCATGTTGCATCTTACTTCTCTGCAGCTGCAGTTCTGAACACACTGTGCATGTGCACATTTTGCACTGTGCATGCTGCCACTTTGTGCAACACCAACAGTGCAGTTTGCAACACTTCAGCTCAGATCTGAGACTATTCTCTTATGAATTTCAGTGTTTTTACTGTACTTAGAAAGTTTTCTGCCTCTATAAAACATGGTCTTTTGGGACTGGAGAGATGGCTCAGCTGTTAAGAGTATGAGCTATATTTACAGAGGACTGTAGTTTAGTTTTCTGTACTCACATTGCATGGCTTACAACTACCTGAAACTTGAGTGCTAGTGGAGTCTATGCCTTCTTCTGGCCTCCTTGGACATTGGACCATTGTGCACACACACACACACACACACACACACACACACACACACACACACATTGTGGTGGTTTGAATAAGAATGGCCCCATAGGCTTATATATTTGCATGTTTGGTCACCAGGGAGTGGCACTATTTGAGAGGGATTGGGAGTGTGGCCTTGTTGGAGGAAGTGTGTCACTGGAGGTGAACTCTGGGGTTTCAAAAGCCCAGGCCAGGCCCAGTGATCCTCTTCCTGCTGCCTACAGATCCAGATGTAGAACTCTCAGCTCCGTCTCCAGCACCATGTCTGCCTGCGTGCCATCATGCTTCCTGTTATGCTGATAACGGACTAAACCTCTGAAACTATAAGCAAGCCCCAATTAAATGCTTTCACTTACAATAGTTGCCTTGGTCATGGTGTCTCTTTACAGTGATAGAACAGTGACTAAGAAATAAACTTTAAAAATAAAATATTTTTTAAAAAACTTTTAATTACAGAAAACAGAGTTTCCATATTTTCCTACTGTATTTCTCAACATGTATCAAATTAGTATATCTTTGGATTATACTGTGTTTGAATATTTAATTTTAAAAATTGCTGCTTGTGTTGCTGACCAGAGTTCCACCAAAAAACTGTGCAATGACTTTTGGCTTAAGAGTAGAACAGAAATTCTAATAATTTCTGCAATGGTCCTAAAACACTTCTGCCTATTTATTTTACATCCTTTGTGAAGTAGTGTTCTCAGCGTCACCGATTATCAAATCAAAACATTGACCAACCCTGACAAACACTGAAGATGCTCTCTAGCCTGAAGTATCAAGTATTCATCCTTCTAATTATTTAAATATTCTAAAAATATTCAAGCACATCTATCTCATTAGTACTCAAATTTGCCTTTGTCCTTAATAAATGTTAAAATTGTATGCACATCAAAGAACTGTTTTAAAATAACTTTCCTTATGGTGTATTATCAGTAAATGTTTGATTTGCCTGCCTACTTCACATACCTATTTTGCATACCTGCACCCAGGTTCACTGAGAAGGTTTTACTCAGGTAAAAAGTGATGAGGGTGAAAAATGTGTAAAGACTCATTGTAGACCTTTAAAGATTTGTTTCCTTTTTAATTCTTATGCGTGTGTATGTGGTGTACATGTGTGTATGCACATTTGTAGGGAGTAAATGTGTGTGTGTGTGTGTGTGTGTGTGTGTGGTGTGCGCGCGCGCGCGCATGGGTGTGTGCATGCAGATAGAGGCCAAAGGTTCCTGTCAGGAATCATCCCCATTGCTCTGCCACCTTATTCTTTCAGGCAGAGTCTCTCAATCAAAGTTAGATCTTGTCAATATGGCTAATTTTGCTAGTCAGATTGCTCTGGGGATCCCCTGCTTCTGCATTCTAGGCTGTAATTGCAGGTGGGTCACCATACCATGTGGCATTCCTGTGATGACTGAGGATCCTACTCCAGCCCTCACACTTGTTCAGCAAGAACTTTAACCACTGAGAAATCTCCCCAACAGGATTTTTACATGTCAGGCATTATAGGGGGCATATAAAACTCACAGGAAATGGTTTTTAATCTAGGATGGCAGGGATAGCATGAAAATCACAAGCTATAGAAATGACAGCGTCCAAACTGTCAACCAATCATTATTCAAAACACAGGATATGGTGAATAATATGTACAAACACACACACACACACACACACACACACACACACACACACACACACAGTCTTACTCTCTATTGCTGTGAAGAGATACCATGACCATGGCAACTCTTATAAAGAAAACATTTAATTGGGGACTGGCTTATAGTTTCAAAGGGTAGTTCATCATGGAAGAAGCATGACAGCATGTAGGCAGGTAGTCAGGCCTGGGGCTGAGGGCTTACATCTTGATCTGTAGGCAGCAGACAGAGGGGGGGGGAGGCTGGCATTGGCTTTTGAAACTTTAAAGCCCACTCCTAGTGACACACCTCCTCCAACAAGGACACACTCCCACAAGACCACACTTACTCCAACAGGATCACATCTATTCTTTCCTAAACAGTCCCACTAACTGGGTACCAAGCATTCAAACATACAAGCCAATTCTCATTCAAACCAAAACACACAGATAGACAGACAGACAGACAGACAGACAGACACACACACACACACACACACACACAGACACACACACACACACAGACACACACACACAGACACAGACACACACACACACACACACACACACACACACACACACACACACACACACCCCTCCACATCATAGTTAGCTTTAGCTGTCGACTTGACACAAACTCAGTATCACCTGGGAGCAGGGAATCTCAGCTGAAGGCTCCATCAGATTGACCTCCATCAGACTGGCCTGTGGTCCTGTTTGTGAGGCATTTTCTTAGGTATTCATTGATGTGGGAGGGCCTAGCCTACTATATTTGATACCATTCCTAGACAAATGTGTCTAAGTGTCTGACTGTGAGCCTGGGAGCAAGCCAGTAACTGCCTTCTTCACCGCCTGGTCTCTACATTTGTGCCAGCATCCAGGTTCCTGCTTTGAGTTCTTCCCTTGATGAGGGACTATAACATGTGAGATGAAATAAACCCTGCCCTTCCCAAGTTGCTTTTGGAACGAGTGTTTTATGACAGCAGCAGAAATAGAACCAGAACATGCCATGAAGTATTTATGCATTTTTTGTATCATACAAACCTACATATGTACATATACTTCTTCATGTAATAGTGTGTCAAAATACAGTTGCCTCTGGGAACCATGATGAAAAGTGAATTATCAGAAAGAATTGCTTTAGAGATCAAAGACCTAGGTTCCAATGTAATTGTCACTAACTTGCTCTGTGATTTTCAGCAAGAATTTCTCCCTCTCATTTGTTTCTCCACCAAAAAAGCATATTTGACAGCAATGGCACATATCAAAATCTGCCATGCTTTTGTTGTTATTGCTTTTGTCTTAGCTGTGAAGCATTTCTGCAAATGGAAGTTTATGAAAGAAGCCTGACATGGTCAGTATAAACCTGTAGTAGCAGCCCATGTCATGCTGTCACATGATGTGGAGTCTGGGTCTCCTACCTCCTCTTTTAATGGCTCCCGAGGACACCCAGTGGAACTCCTAAGATTCCTGAACACAGTGGATACACTGAACAACAGGAGAGGTAAGATTCACATACACCCTAGCTTTTAGATCTGTGAGTTTACTCTCTCTCTCTCTCTCTCTCTCTCTCTCTCTCTCTCTCTCTGTGTGTGTGTGTGTGTGTGTGTGTGTGTGTGTTTGTACTTTTTACACACCCATGCAGGCATGGGTAGAGGCCAGAGGTTGACATCTGGATGTCCTTCTCAATTGTCCAATTTATTCTTTCCTGACAGGTTTTCTCATTGAACTCACAGCTCACTGGCTCGGCTAGAACGGCTCAGCAGTGAGCACCACGAACCATCTCTGCCCACAGCACAAGCATCACGGTCACGTGCCTTTTATGTTGGCACTGGAGATCCAGACTCAGGCCCTCATGTTTACACACCAAGCATTTTACCCATGAGCCATGTTCCCTCCAATTCTTTTGTGTAGTCTAAGAAGCATGGGGACATGTGCGAACTTCTACAGGTGACAAAAGCCCAGGCCCCCTGCAACAGAAAGGAAGAGAGTAGTCCAGGTGGGCTGTGTGGGTCTTGTCTGTTCTATAGAGAGACAGGAATCCAGGGATTGGTAGGACTTTCTGCTTGGGTGTCATCTCAGCCTTTGCTGCTCAGGAATGGGGTGACCTTCAGTAACGTGATAGCTAATTTGTATGGTCAACTTGATTGGAGTTGGAATCACCTAAGGGACAAACCTGTGAGCACATCTGTCTGGGAATTTCTAAACTGTGTTAGTTGAGGCACACCCTAAAGATGGGCAGCACCATGCTATGCTAGTTAGGTTGTTTTTTTAATAGTTGGTGGTGATGGTTTTATTTGTTTGTTTGTTTGTTTTGTAATCAACATGACACAAGCTTCATTGAGAAACTACCTCTGTCATTGCCCTTTGGGCATGTCTGTAGGACATTTTCTTGATTACTGATTGATGTCAGAAGACTTAGCCCACTGGGTGTGCCATCCCTGGGCAGATGGTCCTGGATTGAATAAGAAAACAAGTGGAGCAAGCCAGTAAGCAGTATTCTTCCATGGTCCCTGCTTCAGTTCCTACCTCCAGGTTCCTGCCTTGAGTTCTTGTCCTGGCTTCCTTTGGTGATGGACTCTAACAGGTAAGCCAAATCAACCCTTTGTTCACATGTTGCTTTTGGTCAGTGTTTTATCACAGCAACAGAGAGGTAAGCTAAGGCAGAAATTGGTAGCGTAGAGTGGGCATTGCTGTGATGGACTTGATCATGTTGGTGTGGAGGATGGTGGAAGTGTTTGGAGCTTTAGGCTGGAAAAGCTATTGAATGCTCAAAACATGAGCTGTTTTGGGAACTTGAAAGGTAATGCTGAAAGCAGTGTAGACCATGAAGGCCTGGCTTGTGAAATTTCAGAGGAAGCAAAGACTCTACCAGGACCATTTATGTGATAGTTTGAATTAAGAATCTGTGGGAGTAAAACCTCTGCTTTACTGAGGCAATTGCCTGGTTAGCAGGTGCCGAAAGAAAGTAGCTAGAATTAAGAAGAGGTCAGTGTAGTTGAAGTGAAATCTCCTGGGAGGGTTTTCTTTGGGTCTGTGGCCAAGAACTGCATCTTAAACTGGCCACCGAACTTGGGCGATGTGTAAATATCTTCCAAGTGGTACTGGTTTTGGTGGCAACAAAACTACAGTATTGAAGGGGTCATGGAGAGCAGCTGAGGCTTGACACTGAGAGAGACCAGGAGAGGCCACTGGTGAAAGTCCAGCCTCAGTTGCAGTGAAAACCTGAGGCTGAAGAGATCATGGAGAGAGGCTGACACTTGATACCTTATGACAGGACTAGAATCCCTGAGAAGGCCAAGAGAGGGCGTTAGTGAAGGTGCAGTTAGAGTTGTGGTGGGGACCCCATGTTAGAGGAGACGCCAGATGTGGAATGGAGCCAGCCTGGACCTGCTAGATAAGCTATGTGTACTGTAGATGACAGAATCAGGGCAATGTATCTATAAATCCACGGAAGTCTGCTTAAGGGGCAAAAGGAATTTATTAGGGTACAAACTGGGGAAATACATTCACGAAATACAGAATAGGAGAATCATTGCAGGGTCCTGAAAAGCTGAAGTACAGTCCAATACTGTTCTGCTGCTGAGATGGTCTGTACCATCCAGCCCAGAGTGAGAGAAGAGAGGGGTGTAAGTGCCTCTTAGGTCTTAAGGGTAACCCTGAGCCACGCCCCAGGGACAGGTTCTTTAAGGTCATAGGTAGGTAGGACAGTTACCTGCTACCTCTCTCTAGGGGCAGAGCTTCAAGGTCATAGACAGAACAGCTACCCACTACAAGGGGAATGTAGTTTCCCAAGCCCTTTGGAGCTGGAAGATGATGAGTAAACCTAGATGTTAGACATCAAGGTTATTTACCTTACTGGGTTTGGGGTTTTGGTTTAATTTGATTGTTTCTATGCCTTGGTCCTTTCCTCTTGAAATAAGAAAGTATTTACCTTATTATTTTATTTTATAGTATCCATAGATAAGAAGTTTTGAACTTTTAAAGTTTGGGGATATTTTTTAAAACTGTGGGACTTTTAAAGTTATGCTAGGTTTTATATTGTGACATTAACATGAGATCTTGGGGCTCAATAAGAAATGAAAGGTTATAGTTTAATGTCAAGTTGACAAAGACCAACTGTGCCAGTTACTTTAGGTAGGTCAACTTAACATAAACTAGACTTACCTGGGAAGAAGGAATCCCATTTGAAGAATTGCTTTGTAGCTAGAGTTTTTCAGTCCTGCCTGGCCCACAGTCAGGACAAATCTCTCTCACCCACCAGTCCCACAGCCGCTCAGACCCAACTGAGTAAACACACAGAGATTTATATTACTTATAAACTGTATGGCTGTGGCAGGCTTCTTGTTAACTGTTCTTTTTTTTTTTTTTTTTTTTAAATCAACCCATTTTTATTTATCTATAAGTTGCCACATGGCTTGTGGCTTACTGGTACCTTACATCTTGCTTGTTATGGTGGTGGCTGGCAGGTCTCTCCCTCTGCCTTCCACTTCCCAGAATTCTCCTCTCCTTGTCCCGCCTATACTGCCTGTCTGGCTACTGGCCAATCAGTGTTTTATTTATTAACCAATCAGAGCAACACATTTAACATACAGAACATCCCACAGCATTGCCTTCATCATATTAGCCTTTAGGTGTGTCTGTGGGGAATTTTTTTTTATTAATAATTAATATGGGAGGGCTCAGTCTTCGATTAAAGATTGAGAAGTGATGCTTCTCATGGCAGGTGGTCTTGGGTCATATAAGAAAGCAGGCTGACCTCCAAGAGACAATAACTAACCATGACCACACAAGATGCAATAAGACAAAGTAAAAGCCTTCAAATCAAGGCTGCACAAGGCAGCCCAGCAGGAGGGAAAAGAGTCCCAAGAGCAGGCAAAAGAATAGGAGACACACCTGCTTCCACCTTTAAGAGTCTCACAGAAACACCACACTAACAGTCATAACATATACAGAGAGGTCCTGGTGCACACTTGCAGGCCCCAGAGGTGGAGGGAGAGTGGAGCTGGGGGAGAAAGTGGGGAGGGGGGAGTGAAGGGAGGGGAAACTGTGGTTGTGATGGATTGTATGAGAGAAGAATCTATTTTCAATAAAAAAAAAAAAAAGATTATCCTTGCTTCCAACTTCACCTGCCAACTGTGGGTGTGTGTTATGCCTGACTCCATGTGTTTTCTGTAGTAAAGTTTCTGTTCAAATATTTTACCCATTTTTAAGTACTTAATGTAGAGTTGTAGCAGTTCTTCATACAGTCTAGATATAAATTCTTTGTAAGATACAGTTTGCATCTATTTTTTCTCAGTCTGTCAGTTGCCTCTTCATTTTTGGTTAATAGTGCCTTTTGCAAAACAAAAATTTAAAATTTTGAGTTTCAAAGTATTAGTATTTACTTCTTCTAGTTTACGTTTTGGAGATTATATTGAAGAAATTTTTCCCAGTGCACGGTACTAGGATTCTCCCTATGCTTACTTCCACCAGCTTTTGTACATTGAGATCCGTTATTCATTTTAAATTAGCTTCTATATATGCTATAATGGAATGGTTGAGATTCATTTTAAAATACTATTTAAAAGAGAATACTCTGTGTGTGTGTGTGTGTGTGTGTGTGTGTGTGTGTGTGATGTACATGTTCACGTGTACCGAGGCACAAGGGCTGATACGTATGCACCTACAGTGTGAGTGTACATGTAAAAGCCACAGGTTCCCGATCAGTCTCCAGTTTGACGAGGAAGGGTCTCTCTCCCTGAACCCAGCGCTCATGGATTCAGCTAGTGTAGCTGGCAGCTTGCTCCAGGGATCCCCTGCCTCTGTCTCCCAAGCTCAGGGCCACTGGGACCATGTGACTTTCTTATGTAGGTGCTGGAGATTAAAATGTAGATCCTCACATGTGTATAGCAAGTGCTTTTATCCATTGAGCTATCTCCCCAGGCCCCCAAAACATTCTTTTTCAGCTTGAGGTATAAATCGGTGATACAGAGCTTGCCCAGGATTCATCCCATAACTCCCCCTGCCCCCGCCACACACACTCATCAGAAGGTGGGGGTGGAGTGGGGTGAGGATGACAATGGAACGCAAAATGCAAAATGTTTGGAAAAAAGAAATAAGGCTGCTAGGAGGTGTGGCAGCTAAACATGTAGTAACTACGTAATGACTACAGTGGAAGGAGGTCGGGGAAATTCCAGAACCCACAGAACAATTCAGTTGTCACATGACCCAGGTTCGAGTGGCCTGAAATATTCAGGACTTCACCTTTGCTTGTTTGTTTGTTTCTAACGGAGCCCTCTGCACTACGGGTTTTTCTTTTACTCTGAGCTCACCTAGCTCACCTTTCTCTCCCTTTACCTTTTACCGTTTGTAATCTCCCTTCCTGCCCCCCCCCCCCCCCCCGACTATGGAACATTGTTCAACTTTCACTGCATTTTTTTTTTTTTTTTTTTTGGTCTTAGGAAGTCTATTTTTGACCTGTCTTTGTCCTTGGTGTTCATTTGCTTGAAAAAGATTTTAATAATAAAAAGAAAACAAGGGAAAGCAGACCGAACAAGTCATGGATAAACAGTGTTCTCCTCTGGCCTCTGCATCAGTTCCTGCCTCTAGGTTCCTGCCCTGACTTTCCTTAGTGACGGCTGTTACCTGGAGGTGTAAGGTGAAATGAACCCAGGCTAGTTTGGGTTTGGGTTTTATGACAGCAACACAGAAACAAACTAGGACACATCCAAAGGGCTGCGGCCCTCGATTCAATACAAAGAAGCAAGTGAGCTCAGCACCAGCACTCCTGCTTTCTGCTTTCTGACTGCGCACACGATGTGACTGGCTGCCTCACACTCCTGCTGCTGTGACATCCCCACAATGATGGACTGTGCCCTCAAACTGTGATCCCAAATCTACCCCATGTGAGCTGCCTTTTTCACAGCAACAATAACAAGAGCTTGGACCTCTGTCTAACCTCTCCGAGCCCCTCTTCCCATTTCTGTCAAACGGTAATTCCACAGCAAGTTGTAGTGATGAGGAGGAGGATGAAGGGGTGTATGTGTCACCAAACCTTGCAGAATAGTCCAAATGAAATCAGTGCCAGGCTGCGTTAGCTGACAGTTAACACTCGTTTTATCTGATAACTCTGGGGAAGGGCTCTTTGCCTCCTTCCCTTGACATTTTCCAATTACAGAATTCCTTTCAGCCTTACAGCACCCTTTGAAATCACCCCACAGGCTGCCATCTGCCCTTTGTGCTGTGTTTGATAAACCCATGTGCTCACACCCTGTGCCTCCTGCCTTCAAGTCTAAACACTTCTACATCATTTGTCAAAGGCATCCCCCCAGAAGGTCAGCCATGAAAGTCCTTCACAGCATTCACACCAATGCATGTTTGAGCTTTTTCCAAAAACAAAATGACAGAACAGGGGGCAAAGGCACGTCCCTGCTAGTTGGGCTTTAAATATTGCCTCACCAAACTTTTCATCCTGTTTTCCAGGGGATTAATTTCTGCACAGCGGGAATTATCTGATACCAAGTTAGAAAACAGCCAAAACCAGACCACCAGGGTCAACCAGCCCAACTAAACCAGTCCCTAAAGAGTTTATAGTCTAAGAGTGCATAAACTATAGTGTTCTCCCATAGCACGTTTCTGAGGGGCTGGGGGGCCGTGAGGCTCACAAGTCAGACCCTGAAATGAAGAAAAAGGGTGACCACTGGAGGTTCTCCTTGGGGTGTCGTCAGGAGGGGTGCATGAATGGTGTCTTAGTTAGACATGACTGTCAACTTGATCCAGCTTGGAATCATCTGAGACTCCTTCTCAACTGGAGGATTTTTCAGATCAGAGCAGCCAAGAGCATGTCTGTGGGGGGATTGTCTTGATTGTGAATTGATGTAGGAAGGGCCCAGTCCATTGGGGACAGTGCTACTTCCTGGGCATATGGTCTTGGGTTATATCAAGGAGCTAGCTAGACATGAGTTTGTGAAAGAGGCAGCAGTATTATTTCATGGTTTCTTCTTCAAGTTCCTGCCTGGGGTTCCTTCCTTGACTTCCTTCAACAATGGACTATAACTTGTAAGGTGAAATAAAGTCTTTCTCCCACTCTTCATACAAATCTCAGCAAATGGTCTAGATTAGCTTGAAAACATTTTGTGTGACCTGATAGGTTCTATCATGATGAAACTATGCCTGTCCCTTGTTCTTCCCTAACTCTCAACTACTCTTGCCCCCTTCCAATTTATACTTGCTTCCTGGGTGCCCAGTTTCAGATTACTACTGTATATAGTACAGTGTTGTCCTTCTGAGCCTTTCCCATGAGCTGGACTTCCTTCAGCCCTTCTGATTTCTGTCTGTAGGTATCTCAGAACAGTCTGTGCTCAGCAAAGCTCACTACAAAGCACGCACTGCAGGCCTTGGACCTTAACTGCTTGATCTCAGCTCCCAACTTGACCCTGAGTCAATCAATCTTAGTCTCAGTCTCCTCACATGTAAAATAAAGGTAATAGTCTCTACCTGGCAGAATTCCAAAAGCCTTAAGAGAGAGCATGCGTATGGCACATATAATAAATGTTCAATTAGATAAAGAAGGGGTTGGGGCTGGAGAGATGGATCAGAAGTTAGAATCACTGGTTGTTCTTCAAGAGGACCTGGGTTCAATTCTTCAAGAGGACCTGGGCTCCATTCTTCAAGAGGACCTGGGTTCAAGTCTTAGCACCTACTGGACAATTCGCAGTTGTCTGTAACTTGACAGGATTTGATGTCCTCTTCTGGCCTCTACGAGCATCATGTGGTGCACAGACACTCACATGAAATAAATATTTAAAAAGTGAAATTAAAAATAGAAGATTTAAGGATTTAAAAACAATTAGTGTGTGTGTATAGGAGGGTGTATGCAGGGCTGGGTCTTGCTTGGATGTCTGTGCACCACACGTGTACCTGGTACCTACTGAGGCCAGAAGAGAGTTAGAGCCCCTAGGAGTTACAGACAGTTGCGAGCTGCCATGTAAGTGCTGGGGATTGAACTTGGGTCCTCTAGAAGAACAGCCAGTGCTCTTAATGACTGAGCCAGCTCTTGATCCCCAGAAGATTTATTAAAAGAAAAGAAAGAAGAGAAAAGAGGGGGCCAGAGACATGGCTCAGTTGGAAAGTGTTTCTTATGTACGCATTAAGACCCAAATTCAGATTCCTAGAACTCCGATTAAAAAAATAAATAAAAGCCAGGCTTGGAAGATCCCTAGGACTTGGGAGACAGGTGACTCCTGGGGGTTTGTTGGCCAGCTAGCCTAGACTAATCTGTGAGCTCCACAGGGTGGAGGAGATCCCAGGAAGGACATTTGATATTGATCTCTTGCTTCTGCATGTACATGCACACACACACACACACACACACACACACACACACACACACACATGAACATACACATGAAAGGAAAGATATGCAGCTAACTCATGTAAGGTATGTAATAGATGATTAATAGGGGAGGCAAATTCATATGTTAATAAATGGTTCCTATTACAGGCTGAATCACATACCCTTATGCTGGTCAGCTTTATATTATAACAAGATAGCTGCGATAATGAATTTGGAAAGAAGGATGATTGTTTGGTCTTATGGCTTCAGAGATGTCAGCCCGAGATTGCTTGGTCTTGTTTGTTACTTTGAGTCAGCTCTTCCATTCTCCCATGCCCACACCATTGGGCCAGCTCTCTTGCTCAGCACAGGTAAGAGGTAGGTCTAGACTTTCACACCCATACCTTTAGGGCCAGCTCTTCCATGCTGCCCTGGGTGAGTGGCAGGGCCAGCTCTCCCACTCCCATGCTCTTCCACACCCATGCCATTGACTGTCTCTCCCGTACCTCACCATCAGGGCTAGTTCTCCCAGGCTGCCCTGGTGAGGGCCAGGGCCAGGTCTCTCTCCAGCAACATTGACAAGGGCAGGGCCAACTCTCCCAAGCCCAAGTTACCAATGGTACCACCATGTGGTGGCTGGTTGGGGGTGGAGCCAACTCAGAGGGGCCCTCAGACATCAATATGGATTCTGGCTGCAGTACAGACCCCAGGCATCCTCTTGACTTTTTGTGGTAGTACAGTCCACTGACATCTAGACATGACCCTTGGCTGCTGCAGGGGCCCAGATATCACCACAATTCAGGTGGCTGCACAGGGCTCTCACATTAGGATATTCCTCACTACCATAGCACCTCCAGTTCTGCCTCTCTTCAGAGTACACAGACCACTCATCTTCTCTTTCTCTCCCATCTCTCTTGCGCATACTTGTTTGCTTCCTTCTGAGAGGGCCAGGTGCTTCCTCAAATTTTCTATTCTATAAAGGACAAATAAGATGGTTTATGGGTCTGAGGGTATGAGAGCAGAAGAGCTGACCCTGCCCCCCTTGTCTTCAATGTGTTGGTGTGGGTAAGGGAAAGATGCCCCCACCTGCCCCTGGTCACCTGTGGTAGGCAGGAGAGTTGCCTTTGGGGACACAAGAGAGGGAGAGCTGGCCCTGCACCTCACCAACTACAGCTATCGAAAGAGTGAGTCCTGTACTTCGCCTGGGCAAAATAGTAGAGCTGGCTCTGGTGGTGTAGGTGTGGGTGAGCCAGCCCAAGAGTGTGAGAGCAAGAGAACTGTCCCTGTTCCATGCTGCATGATGCAGTGTGTGAGCTAGCCCGATTAGTGCTGGAGACCCCGCCTGTCAATGAGGGAAAACTGGTGGGCTGACCAACCTAGCTACCACCAAGGCCCAGAACCAGGACTATGAGTTCGCTCACCCTGAGATTCCACCTCATCTATGAAATGCTGGAGCATGTGAAGGGACTGGACCTGTAGATCCAAAGCTGCAGGATCTCCATGACATAGGACAACAATAGGATATCCATGAGAAGTCCCAGTAAGGACCCAGGATTGACAGTGCACAGAAGCCAGAGGCCTCAAACCAGACCAATGATGCATAGCAATGAACACTTACAAGTAAAGACGTATGGACTAAAGGGTGTGCTGTGTGACTCACTGGGCCACACTGCAGCTTCCACTAAGAGACTTTTCCTTTCTTTTTTGTATGTTAGTTTGTTTTTGTTTCTGTTGTTTTTCTTTTAAATTTTATTTTATTTTGGGGAGGAGGTTGAAAGGGCTGAGGGAGGATATGAATGGACAGGGAGATAAATGGGATCAGGATGCATAATGTGAAATCCACAGAGAATCAATACAAAAAAAAATCTTAAAAGATGGTTCATGGGTAAAGGCACTTGCTGTGCAATCCTGTTGACCTGAGCTCAGTCCTCAGAACTGCTGTGGTTGTCACTCTGTATGCTGTGAATGTGCTGCTCTGATTGGTTGATAAATAAAACGCTGATTGGCCAGTAGCCAGGCAGGAAGCATAGGCGGGACAAGCAGAGAGGAGAATTCTGGGAACAGGAAGGCAGAGTCAGGAGTCGCCAGCCAGACACAGAAAAAACAAGATATAAAGATATCGGTAAGCCACGAGCCACATGGCAAGGTATAGATTTATAGAAATGGGATAATTTAAGATGTAAGATCTAGCTAGCAAGAAGCCTGAGCCATTAGGCCATACAGTTTCAATTAATGTAAGCATCTGTGTGTTTATTTGGGTCTGAGTGGTTGGGTGCTGTGGTGGGACTGGAGAAAACTCCAGCTACACAGAACCCATTTAACAGTAGAAAGAGAGAATTCCACAGGTTGTCCTGTGACGTCCACTTCTGACCACAGTGACATGAACACCCCAAATACATACCATGCACATATACACACAGTAACTAAATCACATGAATAACTTGTTAAAAAGAGTGCTGCATATGAAGTGACACACTGTATCCTGAAGACAGAAGCAGAAACCAAGCTTCTGAAGCTACAAACCAAGGAAGCCTAGAGGCTGCAGACAAGTGTAGCAGTGGCAAGGGGCTGGAAAGACTCATTACTAGAACCTTCCTGGGGAGTATGGTTCTGCTGCCATCTCTGTTCTGGACTTAAAGCTTCCAGAACTGTGTGACAATACATCTCTCTTGTTTCAGGCCACCCCATGGCTAGGGAAGCCCTGCGGAGCTAACAATTCATTATTCACCTTTGTTCAGCATTTCCCTGACACCTTCCAGTTTTTCCTTCAATTCAGTCTCCTGTCATCTTTGTTTCTGTCAAGTCGGACTCAGTCTTGTATCGTTCTTGCACCCACTGGAAAAGGCCCAGAGTGGGGAAAACTGGTTGGCGAGTTAAACGGAACCGAGTACAGACATATTTACAATGATGTGAGTTTCTTGTTCTAAGTCTATGTCAGAGACACACACAGTGGTGAAGGGGACACGTTTGTGAGAACTGGCCTGTCCCACCCCACAGTCTCTCCAGAGTCTTCACCCACCTCTGCTTTCCTTCTTCCTCTTCAGATTTGTCCCTGCAATCTTTACCCTGTGAACCCAGAATCAACACTGGAGATAATGGGCCATACCTTGACCTTCCGAAACTGGCCCCAAACTTTGTCCTTCCAAGGATGACCCACAATCTTGACCTCCTACAAATGGCCCCAATCCTTGACCTTCCAAAGATGGCTCCAAACCTTGACCTCCTAAGAAAGTCTACTCTGTCAAAGCAGACAGCAGTGCTTTGAACAGCACTCATACCCCCCATCTTGTTCATTCCTTCAGCTAAGGAGAATGCATTTCTTTTCCCTCTCTTTGCAAGTATATTTTCCTCCTAAACACAAATAACAATCCTGTTGCCCCATAATTAGATTGGATTACAGAATAATTACAACCTTGTTTGCTCTCGGCAGATTACATGGTAATTATACTTGGCATTACCATGAAGAACCAAGAAATTCTGACGATGTCATTACATGGTTATTTGTACAGTACAATGCAGCAGTGTAATTATACATGCAACATTTGTTCTCCAATAGGAGAATGATTAAAACAATGCTAATGCTTCAAAGTGTTGATTAGGTGCCAGCGTGATATGACATTGACAATGTGGGAAGGGTGTCTGGTTATTAATTCTCCCCACAACATAGCAGCAGTGTGTGCCTTCTCCTGGACTCCTGGACTACCTCTTCAGCAGGCTGTGCTGTGGTCAAGAAGGACATGTGACCAACCATGTGTTTTCCTCTCTCTCCTCCCAGCTTCTGTATGTTTCTAGCAGCCAGCAGACTTCATTCCACATTAAAACAAAAGGAGGGACTAGGGAGAAGGCTCAGTTGGTAAAACGCTTGCTGTGCAAGCTTGGGGACCAGAGGTCAGTTCCCAGCACCCACATGAAAAGCAATGAGTAGAAGTATGCCCTTGCAATTCCAGCAGTGGGGAGGTACTCCCTGGGCTCCCTGACCTGTCAGTTTAGCCAAATCAGTGAGCTTCAGGTCCAGTGAGAGACATCCTTTCCAAAACCTAAGGCAGAGTAGCTTATTCTGGAGGGCTTGGGAGAGGCCTCAGAGTGTAAAACACTCGCCACGCAAGTATAAAGACCAGAGTCTGGGTCAGGAGCTACATGAAGCTGGGTGGTATGGCAGCCTGCCTGTAATCTCCACATGTGGGAGGAAGGGATGGAGAATCCCCAGAGAAAACAGGCTCACATCACTAGCCCGACTGAAGTGGTAGGCAATCTCCAGGTTCAGCAAGAGATGTGCACCTCCACATGTGTGAAGAAGTGTGAGATGCCTATCTTGATCCTTTATGGCAGTGCTGGATTTGAATTCGGAATGCCCCCCACAGTCTCAAGTGTCCCTTGGGTGATGCTATTTGGGAAGGTTGGGAAACCTTTAGGAGGTGGAGTATCGCCAGAGGAAGAGTTCACTGAGAGCAAGTTTTGAGCAAGGGTTTATGGCCTGGTTTGACTTCTTGTTCTCTCTGCTCCCTGACCCACATGCCTGCTTCCACGTTCATCTCTCTTTCCTCTTCCCCTGCCACGATGGATCCTATCCCTCTGGAATGGTAGTCTGAAATAAACCCCTTTCTCCTCTAGGTTGATTTTGGTCAGGGTCTTCTATCACAGCAACAGGAAAGAAGCTAAGGCAGGCTGTGGGAGCCAGGGACAGAGGAGATGAGGAAGCTCCATCTGAGATCAGCTGCTAACACACGGCTGGGCAGAACACTCCTCTGCTTGGACCCCAATTTTTTCATCTTGTAAACTGGAGCCTTGGCAATGACTTCTGAAGGTTCCATGAGTCTGAAACACATACTAATCAGTGACATGTTAGCACTGATGATTTTAGTGTTGATATAGTTCAATGACGTGTTCTGACATTGCTCTGTCGTGTTGTCCTCTTTAAAGCTCACATTTATGACCCCCACAAGCTACAAAAAAATCCCACAGGGCTGGAGAGATGGCTTGGTGGGTAAGATTGCTTGCTCCATAAGCATAAAGACCTGAATTCAGTTCCCAACACCCATGTAAAAGCCATTCTCTCTCTCTCTCTCTCTCTCTCTCTCTCTCTCTCTCTCTCTCTCTCTCTCTCTCTCTCTCTCTCTCTCTCTCTGGTGTATGTGTCCCTATAGTCTCAACACTTTGGGGGTGAGAAGACAAGAAGATCATTGGGAGTTTTTACCTGCCTGTCTTGCTCCAGAGATACTATTTTAAAGGAATAAGATAGAGAATGATACAGCAAAACACTGATACCATCCTCTGGCAAGCACACACACAGATGTCAACATCTGCAAACAGGCACATGCATATACCACACACATACACCATACACATGCATACATATACCCCTACACAAAATAAATAAGAATAAATTAATTAAAAACAAAAATACCTGCAAATAAATCTCATGTTTTCCATAAGTTTATGCTTTTGTGTTGGGTTACAGTCACCACTATGTTTGGGCTCAAAGAGCCTGTGGATTGCAGGTTGGACATGCCTGGATAGACATGCCTGGACAGCATCTACATGGGATGGAACTTCTCTTCGCATGGAGCCCAACAAGTATGAGCTATACATTGAAGAGAATAACTTTTCCCTCTTTGGAGAAATACCACATGTCCTTAGCTTTATTGGTTTTCTCATCACAATGGTCATTGTTTTCTTTGGGAGATAGCATGGATGGTGTAGGGCAAAGAATGGAATTTGGGAAGCCAGGTACTTACTTATATTTGATTCTATGCTGGTTATTTCTGTCAACTTAGTGCAACCTAGACTCACCTGGGAAGAAAATCTCAGGTGAGTAATTAATTGTCTTTACCAGCTTGATCTGTAGGGGATTGTCTTGATTATGAATTGGTGTGTATGTGTGTGTAGGAGGCTCCATTCTGCTGTGTGTTGCACCATTCCCTGGCCCTAAATTCCTGAACAGTATGAAAGAGAAGCAGTCTGGGTACCAGGCAGAAGCAAGCAAGGATGCATTTGTTTCTCTGGTCTTGACTGTGGGTATGCTGTGACTTGCTGCTGGGAGTTTCTGCCTTGACTTCCTGTCAGTGGTGGATTGGTATGGAACTGTAAGACAAGTAATCTCTTCCTGCCCTTACTTGCTTTTGACCAGGATTCACAGTGACAGAAGTCTACTGCAGACAGGCTTCTACCTCGAAGACATTGACCTCTTCTTCTCTTGAACTGTTTTCAGCCTTCCTTACTGGTGTCGTGTTCTGAGGGTGGTGGTGCCTATTGTGGAGCATTGTGGGCTTAGAAACAGTTCACACTGGCTCGAGACGGAGCTCAGTGAGCATAGCCCTTGGCTAACACACACAAAGACCAGGACTCTGTAAACTGGGCGTAGTGATGTATGCTTGCAGTCTCAGCACTTGAAGCTAGCAGGGGGATCAGAAATTCATGATCATCTTGAGCTACTTAGTGATTCAAGGGCAGTTTGGAATACATAAGGCTGTGTCTTAAAAAATAAAGAGAAGGGTGGGAGTATTATACTAAAGGTAATGGACAGTGTTTAACTCATAGTGGTTGTTTGGGTGGCCATTTGTTTTTAAGATTTATTTTTCATTTTAGTTTATATGCACCTATGTATATTTGTGTGTGTGTGTGTGTGTGTGTGTGTGTGTGTGTGTGTGATATGCATGCATGCAACATGCACACACACTCATGTAGAAAAGGCACATTCTTCAGGCCACTCCTGAGTGTCACTAGGGTAGTAAATCGGTGAAAAGGTGCTATAGCAAGATTGATGCAGAGGACTCTGGGAAACAGACTTAGCTCTATACATAGTTTATTGGCCAATGATATGTTTGCAAGTTCAAGGATCCCTATTGGAAACATGTCAAAATCCTGGCCTAGAAAGATGCAACTGCCACGCATCAGAAACCTGGAAGCCAGAAAAGGTTGTTTGGTTGGAAGTACATGGGGTCCAACACGTAGGTTGGTCTTACTCAAGGAGGTGGGGCCGTGTGGAGCCTACAGGAGCAAGGGGCTGTTTTAACAACAGGATTCAAGCCTACCCTGGTGGGAAAAAATGAGCAGTTCCCCAATTTTCATGTATTAGACACTACTCATTTTGAACAAGCAGTATTGGCATAAATGTGTGTGCATGTTGGATACACTACATACACATATACACGGGCAAAGTATATATGCAGGGTAAATACATTGTCACTTTATACTATGTGTAGAACATGTATATAAAGCTGTATATATACACATATGTAGTATATATTCTAAGTTCATGTACATGATATATATTATATATACATATAGATGGTACATATTATGACTATGAATGTGAATATTATATATATGAACTATGTATATAATATGTGTTTAAATACTTCATTTCCTATCCCCTCTCCAGTCACAGTGGTGTATGTTCTATGGCATGAAATGAAAATGAGTCCAAAACTGTTTTGTGTCTAGGTAGCATACAGGTGTGAAGGAAGGGCCAGCACTAACATGCAGATGACTTCTGGGGCTGAACACAAGACTTCACGTGACCCTTGCTCATGTCAGCATCCCACAGAAGAACACTGTGGCCTTTGTGACTCCCCTGGGCTGGTGCATTCATGCCTGGTGGCATCCCACCACATCTGGAGAGAGAAGACCAGACAATAAAGAGCCTATGTGCGGCCTGGAGAGGGATGGCAGGGCACTGAGCTGTTGGTGGCATCCATTGAGGACATCTCACCATCACGCAAACACCCTACCAACTAAACGTGCTCTTTCAGCCTCCTTGAGCCTCCATTCCCTTACATGCAGACCTAAACTAAACATACCACTTTGCACTGTGATAATTAGGAGTGTGTGACATCACTTCTTGTCTTCATTTTTGGAGCATGCATTAGTGCTTAAGAAACAGTACTTACTTTTGTAAATAAATGTATTTATTTATTTATATATTTATTTTACAGCCTGGTCACAGTTTCCCCTCCGTCCTCTCCCCCCACATCCCCTTTTCCCCCACACCCTCAATCTACCCCTCCTCCATTTCTGTTCAGGAAAGGGCAGGTCTCCCATGAGTATCAACAAAGCATGGCTTATCCAGTTGCAGTAAGACTAAGCACCTCCCCTTGTATTAAGGCTGGGCAAGGTAAACCAGTACGAAGCACAGGGTCCCAAAAGCCAATAAAAGAGTCAGAGAAAACCCCTGTTCCCACTGTTAGGAGTCCCACAAGAGGACCGAGCTACACAACTGTAACATATATGTGGAGTCCCTAGGTCAGTCCCATGCAGGCTCTCTGGTTGTCAGTTCAGTCTCTGTGAGCTCCTACGAGCCCTGGTTATTCTGTTCTGTGAGTTTTCTTGTGGGAGCCAGAAAAAATAGTGTTCATAATGAGAGTTTCCAGTGGGGGTTTCCAGCTGGACATAGGAAACCAGGACAAAACAAAGAGGAGAGGGATCTGGCTATGAGCACCAGGTCAGAACAAGAAGCTGCTGGGTGTCCTTCTTTGTTCTTCGTATTCAGGGCAGACCTTTCTGTGGCCGAGCCTTGAGGTCACTCACAGCCACCCTTTAAAGACTCCCGCAGTGTTAGACATTCCTTATTAACTTCCCTAATCTACAGCAAAGCAAAGTCCCAAACCGAAGAAGTCAGAAGGACTCTGGGGTGGGGGCTTGGAACCAGTCCAGCCTTTGTATCAAGTCATTATTTGGCTAGGAGCAAAGCTCTTGGCTGTCACGTTTGGCTGCCCTAGCCTCAGTTTCTCCAACCATGAAAATAAGGGGGAATAGTAGTAGAAGAGTTTCTATAGCTCTTTTCAGTTCTAAAATTTTATAATCCTAAGAAGGATTTGTATAGTCACCCCTTCCAGGAACCCTGACCACACTGTGTATTTGGTTTCCGCTTAGCTGTACGGCGAGGTTCATTCTCCACATGTGTAGGCACAGTACAAATATACACATCCGTCGAAGCACACACGGGCACTGAGAGAGGAAATAGTCCCTACACTCCAGTGCTTCCAATTGAGCCATCAAGCTACTCAGCTATTTATGAAGGAGAGGAAAATGGGGGCACTGTGTTCCTTTCTCTGAGGACCACTCTGGAAGCTACGTGTGGATACAAGGCTCACCGTGGTAGAAAGAAGTGAGACTTAGAGGCACGCAGGGTGGCTGTGTGGAAATATTGTGTCTGCTTTTTGGTCTTTCGTTCCCAGGTACCATCAGGTCTGAATTTTGGAGACTATTAGACAGGGCTTGATGAAGGACAGTTTCTCTGTTTCTAACGCACATTCTGGTGTGTGAATTGGTGAGTCGCCTACCATATTTGTACTCGTATCCTTGGCCTGCTGATTTTCCGGTCAGCCATGCAATGATGTGGTCATGCTTCCAGTGCGTCAGGAAGTGCACAGGGCTGGGATACAGATGAAGGGAGCACAATGTCCTTCTACTCCCTCAGCACCCCAGCAGGGCTCTCTGGTTATTGTGTGCTTAGAGGCCTAAGTCTTGGTATTTTAACACAATAAAAACTGATTGATGGATTGACTGACTGATTGATTGATTGAGTGTGTGTGTGTGTGTGTGTGTGTGTGTATATGTGTGTGTGTATGTGTGTGTGTATGTGTGTGTGTATGTGTGTATGTGTGTGTGTGTGCGTGTGTGTGTGTATGTGTGTGTGTATGTGTGTGTGTATGTGTGTGTGTGTATGTGTGTGTGTGTGTGTGTGCGTGTGTGTGTGTGTGTCCTTGCCTTCTACCTTGCTTGAGACAGGATCTCTTCTGTTCACCACTATCTACATCAGGTTAACTGGCCAGGGAGCTTCTGAAGACTACCCTATCTCTGGTTCCCAATTCCCCATGGAAATTCGAGTATTACAGATATGAACTTCCATGAGTTCTGGAGATCCAAACTCAGTTTTTTGTGACTTTACCCCCTGGGCCATCATCCCAGTCCCAATTACACCCCCCTTCTCATATAACATCAATTTAACATGTGTACTGAGAGGGCAGAATCCTAGCCCCTATGTTCCTTTCATTTTCTGATCCCATCAGAGCCCTTCCCTAGAGGGCCACAGTGTCCTTCATTTCCCTTTAGTTGGTGGGCGGAGCCACTTTAGCACAGAAGTACCACTGATCAGATCACATGTCCATACCTCTATCCTGACTCATGCAAGACTGAGGACAACATGATCACGCATATTCAGCACACCAACTCTGAGTGAGAACTTCCCATAAGGGGGCTGGATACAATGAAAGAGGTGGGTCAGAGCCCTTCAGCAGCCCTTCCCCAGCCAGAGGACGACGAAGGTATCCCCAGAAAGCACAATAGAATTAACCAGTGAGAAGGAGGTGGCTTGAGAAGATGGAGTTAATGGACATCTTCCTGGCTGTGAAGCAGGCATAGAAGACAAGAAGACCTCCTCACAGGAGCAATGTGTGGATTAGGTACACTGTGGCCAGTGGAGGGTGTGTGCGGAAGGTAGGAGAGCAGGGGGGTGTGGATCATGCAGGTTCCTGTGGGCCATGACAAGGAGTTCTGACTTTGACAAAGACAAAGCAAGGTCTAGGAAGCATGAAGGTAGAGAAAAGGAGGTGACCGCTATGCTGAAGCTCACCGCTGCTGCAGGAGAGTGCCTCACTTGGGGCTACTGTGGTAGTCTTAGTGAGAAGCCTGAGGCACGGCAGTGGGTAGGGAGAAGAGGGGCTTCTGCAGATATGTGTGAGTGGTAGACTTCAGATATGAATACCTTGCTTGTGGTTGATCCTGATTGTCAACCTGAGAGTATCTAGAACCAGGAAGGAGACACACCTCTAGGTGTGAGAGACTTTTTGGATTGGGTTAACTGAGGTAGGAAGACTTGCCCTAAATGTGGACAGCACCAACCCATGGGCTGGTATCCTAGACTGAAGAAAAGGAGAAAGGGAGTTGAGTACCAGCATTCACCTGAGTGCAGATGCGATGTGACCAGCTGCCTCACACACTTTCCGCCATGATTTCTCCACCATGATGTACCTCAAACTGTGAGTGAAAATAAATTCTTACTTCCTTGTTTTGGGCAGGTATCTTGTTCCAGCAAAGCAATAATTAACTGGCACCAGTTATAGATCTGGGTCTCATTCTCATTCCCCCAACTACATAATAATCACTAGATCTTCTTACTAACATGTCTCCCACAACAGATACAGATGCTGAGTTCACATCCCTCCTCTAAGGATCAGGGTCTTAAGTTGGAAATAATACAATCTACTGTAGGAACTGATATAGCTAGAGAAGTCACAATTACCAGAAGTCCCAAAGAGGCTGATGCCAGGCCAGCTCTCAGGAGAACCAGCTTGCCAAAGGAACTCTGCCCTGTGAAGCCATCAAGAGATTGTAGCTTCAGCTGTGCTCTGGACAGTCACCAAGCCACACTCTGTCCCAATGAGATGCAGCTCACTGTCCACGCTATCACTCTGTCCCCATTCAAAGGCTCTTCCAGGTTCCTCTGATCAGCCATTTTTGCCCTCTAATAATGATGAAATCGGAGGAATGTAGCGTAGGGGTGGATCCCTGTGCAAAGGTAGGTTTTTACTCGCAAGGAAAACGTCAAAATGCAGAGTGATCCAAAATCTTTTCAGGAGCTGAGAAGATGGCCAACTATGGACAAAGTGAGGCCGCAGCGAGGACAGTGAGTTGGTCTGCTACAGCAGGGCTGGGCCGAGGCTGCAGGCCTCAGTGGCAGGAGAATCTGAAAGCTGGTCTTGTTAACACACACTTCACACTGCAGCTCTGGGCAATAATGGAAGAAATACAGTCGTTAAATTTTAATTAGGAAGAAAAGATGTTCATTATTAGTTGTCATTCCTCATTGTCGCCTAATTATGCTCCCTGCATGATAAAAGGAAAGAGTACATTTCATTTGCATTGTTCTTGCTTGGGGCTGCTGGGAAGAACAGGCATTGGGGAGTCTCTTCCCTTCCCTCTTACCTGAACTGCCCCTCTGTGGGCTCAGCCTCAACACCAGAAGGTAAGACATCAGAGCCCCGGCCCCGCCACTCACCAGGTCAGGATATTTTCCATGCTTTGTTGGTTTGTTCTCCCTCTCTCTTGGACTGCTTTTTCCTTTCTTCTTCCCTCTTTCCTTTTCTCCCTCATTCTTTGCTTCCTTCTATCCTTTCTTCCTCTTCTCCTCCCCCCCCCCCCGTCCACCTCTTCCTTTCTGTTTTATTGCACAGATTATGAAATCTGTGTTGGCTGTCTCTCCCCATGCAGATTGCTACATCCTCTGTGTCCTCTGTGATGTCCTACCCCTCTGTGTCCAGTCTCAGCTCCTGAGATAAGCTCCCCTTATCTCACTGCTATCCACAGGAGAAACGTAAATATTTGTGATGGTTCACATTGACTGTTCATGTTACAGGACCTAGAATCATCTAGCAGACAAACCTATAGACGAAATTCTAAACAGTCTTAGTAAATAAGAAACATAGAAGCAAATACAGAGGTAAATAGCCAAAGAGATCAGAGAGTCACAACTGCCTTATTGTACCACCTTGCCACCGTCGCTTCCCCAGAGAGAGTTTCTTCCTGTGTGACTTGTGTTTTTATTGCCTTTCTGTTCTGCCTTCTCATCGGCTGTAAACCCAACCACCTGACTTCCTCGTCACTGCCTGCCTATACAGACCTCCAGGTCTCTATGGTTGATACTGGGATTAAAGGTTCCTGTCACCACGCTTGGCTGTGTCCTTGACCACACAGAGACTGCCTGCCATGTGATCCAGTTAAGGGCGTGGGCTACCATCACCTGACTTCTGTCCCTGGCTTGCTATGACCTCTGCTTTCCAGGCAAACTTTATTTATTAACATACAAATAAAATCACATTTCAGCACAAATGAAATATCGCCATACGAACCTCTGGGTGGGTCAGTGAATTTCTGCACTGCGTTAATTGAGGTGAAAAGAGCCAGGCTAACGGTGGGCAGCACCATTCCATAGGCTACCTACCGTCCTGCCTGTATTAAAGGGAGAAAGCCAGCTGAGCATGAACAGTTGTCTCTCCCTGCTTTTGCAGTAAGCACTTCACCGACCATGCTCCATCATCAACAGAAAGGTCATTGTGGAACAGATGCCTGTGTTTGGATAAAAGGGAAGGACTTCCACGAGCCTCTGTGAATCTTGTGATGCTACCCGAAGTCGGTTAGACACAGCAGCTTGTAGCCGTCAGTGTGATGGTTGGAGTTCATAGGTCTAAGGTTGTAGTGTGAGAGTTCTACACCACCTGGCCCGCAGACAGTGATTTCAGAGTATTTGGTCTCTGGCAGTGCGGGGCCATGGGATTGGTGGGGCTAGTAGAGTGATTTCTGCAGAGGAGTGAGGAAGCTGAAGTCCCGTCTGCTCAGAGTTGGCACTGAGCTCCACAGCGCTGAATGGCATCCTGGTGCATAATCCCAGAAGATGCTCAGGCCTGAGAAACTGACTCATCTTAATTAATCAAATTCCACAGACAGAAGTAGATACTCGAGCCTTCCTGGCCACAAGACTCAGGGGAGGGGACGATCTCTTCACCAGTTTTTCTATTATGCCCCCAGGATACCTCTGTATTGTGTGAATATGGCTGAGCTGAAGAACAGTGCTTTGGGTATCTATGTCCTAGTCCTTCACAAAGTCTTCACTGCCTCCCCTCTCATTGTCTCTGATCATCTCCTTGTACCCATTATCAGTTAAGTTTGAGAGTGGAATCTGGTACTAACCCTGGAGTTTTTGTGGCAACAGTAATCTTCTCCTGCCTAAAATGTTGATGTTCCCTGAAGTTTCAAAAGCTCTCAACCCTCGGAGGCATCAGAAATGTCCTCTGGCTTCACCATGGTCCACGGGGAAGATGCTCCCACAAGCTCTCTCTAGAGCACTGGAAGTCAAGCCCTGCCTGCTCTGTTATGATCTTTCTGTCAGGAAAACATTTTTTTCTTCCATCTTCCTATGTGACTGGTTAGGAGAGGGAACTTGCCTCACCCCGTCTTTCTCCTTCTCTCCTCTCCTTTCCTTTCTTCTCCTCTCTTCCTCTCTGTCCTATCTCCCTCCCTTTCACTTCCCCTCTTCTCCCTTCTCTGCTCCCCTTCCCTTTCCTCCTCTCTCTTCCTGTCTTAAAGATTGGGCCCACAGTACACAAAGCTGCTTGGCCGTGGCTTCTCTGGATCTGCACACTAACTCATCCATGCAGAAGTCTCTGCAGACAACTTGGCCTGCCCCAGAAGCTCAGAGCTTTGAGTATGGCGGGATGACTGCTAGGTGTAGCACGAATCTTAAGAGATCTTATTAATAAAAACAAACCCGGAGCCAGGTATTGGGGTGAACACTGAAAGATCAGAGAAACAGAACCAGCCACAGCCACCTCACCTCGCCAATTCCTTAACTGATCTCGCTTCCTCAATCTGGAAGCCTCTGAGTCCTCATCCGAATGGATCTCAGCTGAATCTCAAAAGCTTAAAAACTTAACAGGACTCTAGTTCCTGGTCCTCATACATTATATACCTTTCTGTGTCCTGCCATCACTTCCTGGGATTAAAGGCATGTGTCACCATGCCTGGCTGTTTCCAGTGTGGCCTTGAACTCACAGAGATCCAGAGGGATCTCTGTCTTTGGAATGCTAGAATTAAAGGTGTGTGCCACCATTTTCTGTCCTCTGTATCTAGTGGCTGTTCTGTTCTCTGACCCCAGATAAGTTTATTAGGGTGTACAATATATTGGGGAACACAATATCACCACAGCTAAGGAAGCCTGGGAATGCATACTTCACAACAAGGCTTGAGGAAGCTTGAAAGGCCCAAAGCTGGTGCAAACACATCACATACCATACCACACAGAACTTATGAAGTACGGGGTTCCCCTCCTCCTCAGTATCTTGACATCTCCTGGATGAACTACCTCAGATCAGAAGGTTCCTGGAAATGCCTGTGATATAAATGACAAGGAACAGCAGCACATGCAGACACCAACTTCCAGGAAACTCTATGATTTTGGGTTAGAAAACCCATGTGGAGAAAACTGCCTCAGGAGCCCTCTGAGCCTGAGAGTCTGGGGGTTGGAGAGCAGTGGGATTCCTACAAAGATCAGAGGCTGCTTGAACTCACCTTTGAACTTTCCCCATCTGGGTGTTTAAGTGAGAGAAGAATCATCTCATGAGTTAAAATGAGTGTGCTCATGTGTGCGAAACTTCAAACAACCCAGGTAGCCAGGTGGGCAATCCCCACTATGAGGGCAGAAGCCAGGGAGGGAGGGAGGAAGCAGTGAAAGGTAGCCCCTCCCTTCAAGGAGGAATACAGGACCGATCAGTAGGCAGGGGTCCCAGGTGAGCAGGACTTTGAGAGATGACAGGATAAAGGAGATGGTCCTGAAACAGAGCACAGATCCTAGGGGACAGAAAATAGATGGCCCTGAGCACAGAACACAGCTCCCGGTGGGGACAGAAAGGAGATGGCCCTGAGCACAGACCACAGCTCCCGGTGGGGACAGCAGGGTGACAAGAACAATGAGGAAGGCAGCTTTGGAGCTGTAGGGCTCAGCAGGTCAAGGGCTTGCTGTGCAAGCATGTAGACTTGACTTGGGCTCTCTGGAACCCACGTGGAAAGATGTTTGGGGTGGTTTGTGTGTCTGTAATCCAGACCCTTGGGAGGCAGAGGCAGGAGAAGCACTAGAGACCACCGGTCATATAGGTCTAGCAAAATCGGTGAGCTCCAGGACTGATGAGAGACTCTGTCTCAGAAATCAGATGGAAACCAATTGAGGAAGAACCCAGTTGTTGACTTCTGGCCTCCATGGATGTGTACATACTCACACACATACACACACACATACACACACACACACACACACACACACACACACGCACACACACACACACACACACACACACACACACACTCAGCTTTTGTGGTCCCCCTGCATCCCCTCCCCACACAAGTTCCCCTGTGCCTCCTCCAGGCAACCGATACTTCTTCAGTGTGGTTCTTTGCTTCTACCTGGATCACGAGGCTGTTCTGAGGCATTAATGAAATAAAGATCAAGGTGCCTCGGAAGCTTTCAAGCACCAAGTGCAAGTGAGGGGAATTGATAGGAGGTGGCGGGAGAGTCTTGCATCCCATCTAGTGGAGAAAGCAGAAGGCGGGATTTTTATCAGAGTGGGAATGCTTTCCTTTTTTTCAGTTTCCTATCCAGAAACCTTTGGAATTTTGATGGGATCTCTATGTTCATTCATTCACTCATTTATTCATTCACATGTTCAGGGCAGGCACGATACCCAACTGAGCCACTGTCAATTCTGGGCTCGGTGTGGCAATGCAGGCCAGATGTTAGACTCAAGTCCCCTCTTGCAAGGCTGGCAGGGCCCCCAGTGAGGAGGGTACCTATCACAGAAAGAGAGTCTCCTCCTGGCCCCGAAAGGCAGGCCTTGCAGATCCACTGAAATGCTAAGAGGGTGGCACAATGCTTTTAAGGGGCTGCTGACAGCTGTCATTGGGGAGCATCAGGGAGCTGGTAATAATCGCCAGTGAGTGACTGTAAACACCAGGCTTCCCGCGAGGAAACACAACTTGTTAACTTTTGTCTGGGCTGCCGAGAGGAAAGGCAAGCTCCTTCAGAGAGGGCATCTACCAGAGTCAAACATAAAATCAATCGTATGGTTCTAATTTAATTTTAATTCACATTTTTATACATGGAGTTCGTTAGCAGCGCTGACATTTCTGCTGTGGAAATCTATAAGGGCTGAATTGTCCTCGCATTAGGGGATTTTTAAAAGAAGTTCTTTGCCACTGGGTTGCAATTTGTTAAAACAAACAATAGCACAGCCGTGGCACAATCGGATGAGGAGATGTTAACCGGACTGAACGAAAATCAAGGGATCTTTTTCAGCCTCTGTTCTCTTCCGACTGAACTCCTGGGTAATTCCACCACATGACAAATTGAAGGATGCATGTATGAGCAGCACCTTCAAAAATACAATAGTTATACAAGCCATCTATTGTTAATGAAGAATATAATGCAGTTTGCCTGTCTGTAATACAATTATGCAAATCAAACGAGGAGCTATCCCCAAATCTCTTTACATTCCGATTAAAATGAGATAATTTATCAAACAGAATATGACTGGTTATGTTTATGTGTGGCACATTAATCCTGTTACAATAATGTATCCATCTCTTAATGGAATGGATTTGTGCAATCTAACAGAAAATGACTTTTGCACTATCCACAATTATAAAAATATTCACAGCATATCCATCCAGTGCAATAGCACATGTCCACAACGATGCAATAAACCTATTAAAACAAGCAGTGCTTATGAATGGAACCTTCATGCCAACAGCAATGAGTGTGCCCTCAATTTTGCTGTGCTCATTATCTGAACAACTCCACGGCTGACAAAAGCTAGGAGCAAATTAGTTTAACTTTCTTCATCCTTTTTTCTCTTTTAAACATTTTGCTTGCTTGCTTATTTATTTATTTATTTATTTATTTATTTACTTACTTACTTACTTACTTACTTACTTATTTACTTGTGTATTTATTTATTTGTCTCTGTGTGTAAATGTTCATGTATGTGTGCACACATGTATGTGGAGGGCAGAGGTTGGCATTCAATGTCTTTCTGTGTGCCTCTCCATCTTAATTTTGGCAACAGATTTTTCTCATTGAACCTACAGTTCACCAATTCAGCTAGGAAGATCTAAGAAGTCCCATTTTCGCTTCCCCATTGCTAGACTCACAAGCACAAGCCCCCCTGTCTTGTCTTTTTAATTGGGGGCTCTAGAGGATGGAACTTATTCTTTCAGAACAAGCACTTTACTAACTAAGCCATTTCCCTAGCCACCTTCTTCTTCTTCTTCTTCTTCTTCTTCTTCTTCTTCTTCTTCTTCTTCTTCTTCTTCTTCTTCTTCTTCTTCTTCTTCTTCTCCTCCTCCTCCTCCTCCTCCTCCTCCTCCTCCTCCTCCTCCTCCTTCTTCTTCTTTTTCTGCTCCTCCTCCTCCTCCTCCTTCCTCTTCCCATTCTCCTCCTCTTCCTCTTCTTCTTTCTCCTTCTTTTTCTTTTTAAGAGAAAAAGTTCTGGTTGGCTCAGCAGTGAAGAATCTGCACTGCCCACACAGAGAATTGGAGTTCATTTCCCCGCACCCCCGCCACCCGCACCCATTTCTGGAACCACCTGTAATTCCAGCCCCAGGGCACCCATTGCCCTCTTTTGGCCTCTTGTGGCCTCTGCACTCACATGAACAAACAAACCCACACATACAGACACACCCATACACAGAAAATTAAGAAAATTAATCTTTTTTTTTTTTTTTTTAAGAAATAAAAGGAGTTCACTTTAACAGTGCCCAAGACCCCTTTCCCTATCTGGATTTTTTTTGTTTGGGCTGATAGCAATATGATTTTATATATGAGAGATTTCTAAGCCACCTTTCATGAAAGAGTTAGTCCTGTTTATAGCTCTTGGTAGGTCTTTGGATTTGTGCATTTCTATTAAGTCAAGAGGTTTACAAAAACATATCTCTTCCCACTCACCTTATTTGTGTTCATTATGTTGGAAAATATGGGTATTATGGATAGACATGCTGCCTGAGCTTCCGTTTTCAGAGAGGGCACAATAACCTCTATTCTTATAAGGACATCACAGCCAAGAACTAATGAGGAGTATTGTCCAGAAAAACAAGAACCTAAATAATTAGTGCAGGTCTCTCTTGTGCTCCCATTGCCAAGGAAAATCATTTTTGTGTTTATACCAATCGCCTCCACCTTGATGAGAGTCATTAGTCTTGACAGTGACCGATAATGTGCTTGAATTTCACTCCTCTTGGCCCTGTTCTTCGTGTCAACGTTTCCCCAGCTGCATGCCTCCACACCAGGCATGCAAGTTGACTTAGACAAATGTTGATCTTTTGTGAGAAAAGTGTAAGCCCCGGAGTATTTGCAGGTTCTCAAATTGTTTATCCATACCTTTAAATAACTTCCCGGCAGTTTTGCTTCTGATCATGCCTGAAATACTATTTCAGGGGCCTTGGAATGGTGAGGGGGTTCTCGTTCCTCTCTGATTAGATAGCACACATCGTCACAACTAAGTCGGATGCACATAAGCACATCAAATTCAACACACAAATCTGTTAGCCTTAGCTCAGGCCAGCATCTAATATACCCATAGGAGGTTATACTTTCCTCTTAAGAGACTATACTTTTCTCTTAAAGATATAGATGATACAGGAAGACAGAAGAGAGGGAGAGAGGGAAAGAGAAAGGCAGGCAGGAACACTCTGCATTTACTGTTTAATTAATAATATTTTCATGGAAGCCACAACTGCTCCTTGACTTAGAACTGAGTTATGTCCTCATAAACATGGCAAATTGAAATTATCATTGAGTCAAAGTGCAGTTTATACATCTGACCTACTGAGTCCTATCACTTACAAATAATCCACTATAGAATTTGGCTATCTGCGTAAGACTAGGATCAGAAAAGACCCAGATGAAATGTTTGAAGCATGGCTTTTACTGAATGCTTATTATACCGCAATAAAATTAAAAAATAGAAGTCAAACTACCTCACATTGGCAGCTGTGTCCAAGCTGCCACTTGTGAATGAATCTCAGGTATCTTCTGCTCACCCATAGCTACAGATCCTGCCCAACACATTTGTGATGACTGTGTCATGTCATGATGTCAAAAGATTGAATACCTCTGAATGTTTTGACCATTTTTCATGGACATTTCTAAGTGAATCCTTATAGGGCAAGTCCTTAATTATAAGGAGTTGGGACTTGGAGGTTTATTCTAGCTTACAGTTCAAGGGGCTATATTCTTTCACTGCAGGGAGGATGTGGTAGCTGGAGCCAGAGAGCTGGTCACATTATATCCAAAGTCAGGAAGCACAGAATGAACAAGAAGTTCACTGTTTGAATTTTCTTTGGCTCAAGTGAGGAATGGATTGTGCCAGATGGAGACATTCCATGAAGGAACAGTTTTCACGGCCCTGGGACTATCTGGAAAGGATATCATGGAGCATTTTCTACTCAGTAGGATTTCCCTGGACAGGCCAATGATATCAGGTAGCTTTGAGCAATAATGCTGGCAGTCAAGGCGTAGTCATAACAGCAGGGGAGAAAGTCCTAGAAGACAGAATAGATGGAATGCATCAACCTGCCTGCCTCTGGCTGATAAGGGAGGCCCTGCCTCCTTCACAAACCTGACGTGGCTGAGTGTGTACTCAAATCTTGGGGTATGAAGACAATTGCAACAGAGAGAACAGGACTTTGATGAATGGCCAAGTCAGTCCCCTTTGAGCTGCACCAGGCTATCTTGATGACATAGGACTGGGGTTTCCAGACTGCTCTGTGGTGAGGCTGGGTACAGAAAATGAGATGAACAGTAGTTGTCCTCTGGTAAGATTGGGCCAAGAGCAAATGGGTAAGGAGGGAATGAGCTGTTCTGCCTTACAAAAGCATGAGGAACTGCAGGTGGTTCTCATGTGACAGATGCTGGAGTGACAACTGTGTGCAGGGAATGTTCTGGGGTTTTAGGATCTATTTGTGGGCAAGCAGAGTACAGTCTCCGTTGTTTGTAGAGGAGAAAATCAGAAAATAGTATAAGATGCAGCAAGTAATAAATAGAGAAAAAAGACTGAGCAAAATGGGAGAGATGAGCCAAGAGAGTAGGGG
The DNA here is from genome assembly GCF_949786415.1 of Peromyscus eremicus. NCBI lineage: Eukaryota > Metazoa > Chordata > Mammalia > Rodentia > Cricetidae > Peromyscus > Peromyscus eremicus. Next base: position 70,502,834 of record NC_081431.1, on the reverse strand, counting down.
CTGAGGAGCTACTGTCAAGATTTTAAAAATGTGTTTAATCTGTCTATTTCTGTTAATTTTCTATCACTCATCTACCAATCATCCATCTATCTGCCTGTCTATCTTCTATTTTTTCAGTAAAATAGACCAAACGTAGGCAAACATTCAGCCACTGAACTATATCCCCAGCCCTTTCATTTAAAACTGTTCTGAGACAGGGTCTTGCTAAGTTCTCCAAGTGGGTCTTGAACTTATGGTTCTCCTGAGTAGCTCTAGGTCACAGACAGGCCTGTGCCAGGAGGCTTCACATACTTGCTTCAAATAAAGTGTTCTGGCTAAGAATTGTAGACTTTGATCCATAAGTCCCCAAGGGCCCTGTTCTCAACTGGTGTGTCACAGAACACATGTCTAACGACAAAACGTAAGAGTGAGACAAGTGTGTCTCAAGATAAAATAAATAGACATAAGAGGGAATTGCAACTCACTATTTACTAGTTGTTCTCTTCTCTCTTAGGAAATAATCTATTGTTAGATTTTAACAGTAATAAGACATTTACTTGTTTTCATCTTCAGATGAGGCAATTTAGCTAAATTCCTCTGAAGAAAACAGTGGCTTAGGGATCCCAGACGAGAGTGCTGGAGTGTGACTATGCCTCCATGGGTAAACCAATGGCTCTACTTTTGGATAAAATGTTCCACATCTGCTGGTAACACTCAGCTTGCAATATGTCCTGACACCAGTAACAACTAGTCAGACACGTACATCTCCATTGGTCTATAGAACTAGATCCAGGTGTAGTCCCAATACTGTACCCCCATTTAAGGTGGACAAAAGCATCCCTTCTGCAGCTAGAAGCATTGGCAGCACTTAGAGTTTATAGTCTGTCCCTCCTGGGGCGCCTATATCAAAGAATAGGCAGGCAGTAGGGCTTCTAAAAGCCTGAGTCCTCAAGGAAGGATAACTGAAAAGGCCATCGAGGCATGAGAGCCCCCAGTGGGGTCAGCTGGGGCCTCTGCAGACAACAATTGGAGCTCTGTTTGTAGAGACCACTGGTGGTTATGCCCTCAATTAAGTCACTGTCCAAACTGCCTGCAGCTCTCCCCTTGCCAACTCCTGACCCTTAAGCTCTGTCTCTTGTATTCCATTGGATTCTCCGCACTGGGAGCCTTGTGAGAGCATCTATGTTCCTGCCAATTGTTGGCCTTCTAGATGGAAAGATGGGCAAGAATTCCGTCTATTATAGCCTCCATTGCCAGGACTTATTGCTGGGGACTGCTCCTCCCTTTCCCTCCATCTTGAACTGCTGGTTTCTCGAACTTTTTTCCTTAGAGGTCCTACCTTATTTATTCCATCCACTAGGCCTCAAACAGCACACCACCACACAATAATTATGACGCTGTAGGCTACGTACTGGAGTCATGGGTCATTTTCTCATACATGTTGGTGAGGTTCACATGCGCACAGGGATCCTCCAAGCATGGGGTGCCCCTCCAGGAAGTTCAGCCACTATAGTTTCAACAATAATATTTTCATGACGTTTGGCTTAGAATTGAACTCCTGCCTTAGGAGTCAGAACTGACTTAAGAATCCACCTTTACTCCTCTTTAAATAAGCCCCCTTAGTATATGACCCACCAGAGTTTGTACATATGGAGTCCCTTCTGTTCTTCATTCCAAGTGATGCACTGCTCCACTGTAAGGGACACTGGGGGCCCTTAATATCTCAGGGCTTTCTTCAGTTGCCTGTCTGTCTAAAATTATCCATGGCTCCTGCATGGGTGGGTAAAGTTAGTTCATCCAAAGAGTTACAAATCCCATGTCCCCATGGAGTCCATTGTTTTAGATCCAAGAGTGTGTAGATTGCGGCCCCAAGGTATTTCTTCATACTTCTCTAGGAGCTAGGTAACAGGATCTCCCTGAGTGGAAATCTTCCTCCAAAGACTTTTTGGCATCTGAGTCCACTTTCAACTCGGCAAACCTTATTTTGGAAAAAAAAATGGCCATTTATAATATCAACATTTCTAGATCATGTTTTAAAGATGGCCATAGGCGCTCAGAGCAGCTACATGCCAAGGCTGTCTAGTTCTAACCTAACAGCCCCCTAGGTTGAAACCAGAGTGAGACGTGGAGACAGCAGCCAAGAGCCCCAAAACTCTTGGGGAATATTTATAATCCCTGAATTCAACCAAAATTGTTTCCACTCAAAATTAATACTTGGAAACAGATTTTAAAGCCCAAATTTAGACTGTCTACAGTTTTTTGGTCTGCTGTGGAGCCAGCTCCTTGAAATAAGTGCATTTGAAATTGACTGAATGTAAAATTGATTGTCTTTTACATTGAACAAAATATTTAAAGGGATGCCCTCTTTATCCTAGATCTTTCATAGCAGGAGCCAGAGTTGGCCGACGTCCACAGCCAGGAAGGGTGGGTACTGGGCAGGCGTGTGGACTGAACCTTTGTTTACATAAGTGAATCCTCTCTGGCTTAAGGAAGGGCTCTTCTTAGCGAATGGAGCTGTGATTCATATTTATGGAGGTAATGTGATCCAGTGGAAGGCACTTGGCCTTGAAGCTAGAAAATCTCGGTTCAAAGTGCTCCTTTATCAGTTCCAAGCTGTGCAATCTTGAATAAATCATTTAGCCTCTCCGTTTCTCCATAAATAAACGGAGGCCTACCAGCCGTGTTCTCCCGGCCTCTGAGGAGCTGATGAGAGGCAGGATGAAATGTCCTGATTCCAAATGCATAGTTACTGTGCCTTGTTCTAACCTGAACTCCCCACTCGAACCTCAACAATACCGGCAGTCTCAGGTCAGGGCATCAGACCTTGTTTAACCCAGTGCTTTGATGTGAAGATAGAAACATAAACACAAGCAAAATGGGTTTTCCAAAGATGACCCCTGGTAATGAAATAAATTCTAATTAGGGCATCACCTTTGGCCTAAATGCCTACAGACTCTTCCTCTCTCTTCTCCTTTCTCCTCTCCTCTACCATCCTCTCTTCTCCCCTCCCATTCCCTCTCTCACTCCCTTCCTTTATTGCTGAGATTACGAAACCCAGCCACTTACCACAACTGATTGAAGCCACTGAGCTGTTGATTATTCACATATTTCTATATTCACATATTTCACAAACTGTTATGAAGGCGTGTAAAGTTCCAGGCAGTGTTCTATGTCATGGGTGTAGATAACAACCCCAAGTTTTAGATCATCAATGAACAATTTTAAGTGTCTCTCTCATACTTTAAATTTAGACTCACATTTAAATTGTCCACATAGTAACAACCAAAGCATTACTTTTTAATACTGTGTGGGTGCAAACATTTTTAAAGGTTGCTTGGGGTATACTTACACTTAAAAGTGGTCTGCTGCCTCTGAAATGAAAATGTGCTTGAGCATCTTACATTTTTATCTGCTTAGTCTGTCCACCCCACCTGTGTGCTGGGAATGGAGGGACCCTCTCCTCAGGCATATCTGCATCCCATGGAAGGGGACAGATACAAGGACAGGTACATCTCAGCCTGCAATAGAGTTGAAGGTTATGGGTCTATTCTGTATGGAAAATCTCAAGTCAGAAATACAATGTGGGAGCAGTGGGAGAATGGGAGATGGCCCAGTCTGTAATGTGCCTGCAGCACAAGTATGAGGACCTGGGTTAATCCACAGAAGCTACATGAAAATCTGGGTGTGATGATGCATTCTGTAATCCTGGTGCTGGGGAGTTGGATATAGGAGGATCCATGGGGCTTGCTGTCCAGACAGCCTAGGTGAATTGATGAGGTCAGTGAGAGACCCTATCTTTAAAAAGTAACAATAGAGGAGGATGCCTGGTGGTGATCTTTGGCCTATGCATTCACTGTGTGTGCATGCATGTGGGTGTGCATGTGTGCACACACACATAAGAGAAGAGAGCAGCCCAAGACTGATCTGAGATTGCAAGGTGGAGGTGGAAACCACACCTGGTAAAATGCAAGATAAACTATACATGGATCAAAGGTAAACATCTTAAAAGTCTTCCAGTGTTAGGAGGGTCAAGAAGATGACAGACACAGACTGGCTGTAAGATAATGAAGACTGGTGAGGACCATGGATCACAGAGGTGTGACTGACTCAGACATGCAGTGGCTACCTCATTTTTACAGCTGGTTAGATCTACAGTCCAAGTTTTTGAGAGATGCCAAAAATTCATATATATATATATATATATATATATATATATATATATATATATGCAAACATTTCAAGCATTGGCAGTCAGTGTTTCCAAATACAGCACTGACCAAGTGAAATGTGCCAGTGGGATGGACTTAAACCATGTGCTGTATAGTAATGTCTTATAAAAATGGAAACATTGCACCTTGAAAGGAGGGTCATTGAGGCTTGGGATGCAAACAACTCACAAGTCTCAGGAAGTCCCTAAAATGTACAAGATTCAAAAATACCCTCCTTCCTCATGCTTATATAGGTGCAAAGGACTATTGGAGAGAAGAAACTCTGACCTGTGGAGCCATCTGAAAGTCAGGAAGAGAGCTCCACAGATGTGACTTTCATGAGTTCTCAATCCATGCTCCTGTGAGCAATCCCAATAAACTGACTGGTTCACCAAGCTATAGTTGGGTGTAGCCATTTCTTTGACCTGCTGTTGGTTTGCCTTATCTTGTGGTGGATAGATATTTGTTCATAGCTCCCCAGAAAATGTCACATGATGGTTTGGTCCATCAGTTTGCGTCTGACGACTTAGACCTTTGGAAAGTGTCACAGTTAACAAGACCTGTTGTGACTACTAGCTGGGGAAGGGGATGGCCTGACTGGTCTGTGGCATGGAAGGATTTGTAACTGTCCTAAGCTATAGACTTACACTACAGTCTGATTTACAGAGCTGATGAGTAACTGATGTTGCAATAAGACTTAATACTTATTGCACTGGTGGAGACAAAAAGCGGCTCAGCATTTTGAGCAGGAATGACCACGTACAGTTTGAGTTTAAGCAATAAAGCCATGAGGGTTTGGTGGAAGAGGAAGTCTGCGGCTTCAGGAAATGTGATTCAAGAAAAAGCCAGCAGCTTAGATAAAGTTTCCAGTCACAAATTTGGGGGTTTGGGGAAGGTTCTTGGCTATTTCCCTGGAGAATCTTTGGGACTATTTCTGAGTATGAATAGGAGAAAATATGTGTTCTAGCTAAAATCAGGATGAGCTAAAGACAGCCCCTTCCCCCAAAAAATCCATTTACTCCCCTATGGAGGCTCAGATCTTTTCTCAGGCTAACGGAGCAGCATTCTAGGAAAGAGAAAACGTATTTGATAATGCTGTGATGTGTGGTTATGTGCATATGTGTGTGTTTGTGTACACGTGTGTGTGTGTGCATGTGTGTGTGGTGTGTGTGTGTGTGTGTGTGTGTGTGTGTGTGTGGTGTGTATATATGTGTGATGTGTGTGTCTGAACTCGTGGCGGTCACATGACAATATCAGATGTTGTACCTCACCTTCTACTTTTTGAAACAAGATCTTGTTCTCTGTTGCAAACACCAGACCAGCCAGCCTGTGAGCTTCATGCAAATCTCTTGTGTTCACATCTCATAGGCACACTGGAATTAGAAACACGAACTACCACACCTGCCTTTACATCCTGGGGACCTACACTCAGGTCGTCAGAATTGTGAGGCAAGTACTTTACCCACTGGACCATCTCCCCAGCCCTCCTAATTGCTTCTGACTTATGACGCCCCAACCATGTCTTTCTGGAAATCAGAGTCTTTCTTATCTTGTCCCCATGCTCTCTAAGTGTGTCATACATACGACTTTTCTAGTTAGCATCAGCCTCAGCCTTTCCCTGTCTTTCGACACAGTGCGATCCTTGTCTATGATTCAACTGTCAACATCATTCACAGAAAGAACGGATTGGGAAATGACCCAGGGAGTCAAGAGGTCGCTGCGAAAGCACCAGGACCTCTGCCCGTATCCCCAGCACACTTGTTAAGCTGAGTGAAGCAGCATGCATCTGCAATCCAAGTGCCCCTTTGCGGGGATGGGAAGGACACAAGAGAACCCTTGGAAGCTGGTAGGCCTGCTCGTCTAGACTATGCAGTGACAGGCAGCAAGCTGTCTCAAAGCACATGGGAGGGGAGTTGGTTCTCTGAGTGCCTCTTGTGTGCTGTGGTAACTATGTGTCCACCCACCACACACACACACACACACACACACACACACACACAGAGAGAGAGAGAGAGAGAGAGAGAGAGAGAGAGAGAGAGAGAGAGAGAGAGAGAGAGATTGAGATTGCCATTGGCCAGAAGAGCCGGTGTGAATGGTCATTTCTGTCCCCCCTTTCCCTGGAGAAGTTCTTCTGTCAGCCTTGCTTTCTTCTGTGTCAACAAAAGTAGTCATACAGATCTTACAATGACAGCATTGTCGCGTGCAGGGCCTGGTGTTCATTCAGCTGGCGCTCAGTCCTTTCTTCTCTCCCGCTGTTTCTTTCCACCGTCAACCCACTCTCCAAAGTCTTCGAATCCAAATGGAGTGTCTCCAAATTCTCATCATCTCTCCCAGAAGGCCAAGGGTGAGCTAATGGAGGATGACCTCAGAGTCCTACCCCCAAATCCCAGGATTCCCTAGGTAGGAATGCACATTGAGTATTTTTCTCCAGGAACCCTGACCCTTGCCACACTTAATAAATCAATTAGTGAGCATGGCCCATTTATTCTACAGGCTTTGGCTTGCTTTCCATCTGTTCGGCCTGAGACAGTCTCGGCCCAGGAGGGGCTGTCCATCCAGGGAAGTCCGGCCTTGTAAACAGAAAGTGCCATAAAGTATTACAAATATGTATTGGGTGGCAGATGTTGGAGCCAGCTCACCCTCACATCTGGAAAGAATATGTATTGCAAGATCTTCTGAGCAATGCCTTCCCCAAAAACTTCTGTAAAAGTACTTAGCATTGTAAGCGTACAGAACAGAGTGGTGTGCTACCAGTGCCCTGAATACTGCTGAAGTCTACAATTGTGTTGGTAGTTTGGAGGGCCCCTCACCTTCTGTAATAGCAAGGTGAGGGATTCTGTGGATAATTAGATTTTATGTCTGGATATCATACAGCCATATCCACCTATGAGGACTTCATTATGTCCAAGGATGGAGAAATACAACCACTAGCTTTGAAGAAGGAGGAAAACTACTAAGGAAGTGCCGAGACTGAAGATCTGGTATTATTTGGTGAGCTGAACACATGGCTTCCCTCTGAATGGCCTCTGTGAGGCATGCTGTTCTCCTGGCTGACAGAGCTGGGAATGAATGGCCTGCGTACTCCTGTTTTCACACAGTCCATCAGGTCTAAATGAAAGGTTTGTGCTTCAGCCAAGAATAGAAAACGATGACTCTGAGTCACTCTGGGAAAGAGGATAATTTAAGCAGACCCTGGCCCCAGAGATCTCGCGATGCGCTCTTCACCAGGGACCTCCCAAGACATCTGGCCCTCAAGGCCCACCCAGTGCTGCCAATTCAGGTCTGCCCATTCTAAGTAACTCCCAACCTAGGGAATGCCTTACATGCCTCCAATGTCTTGGAAGGAATTCAGATCCTTGGCTTCTACCTTAGTGAAGAGAGATGTGGTCTATAAATGAAGATTAAATAAAAGTAGAAGCTAGTCATTTGTGGGGAAAAAAAGCCTGGGATACTTTTCCTTAGCAACATTTTTTTTTTTTTTTTTGTGTGTGTGTGTGTGTGTGTGTGCATGCATACACACATGCACGCACACATGCGTGTGCCCAGTCTTTCACATTCATGTATAAATGCAACTGTTTTGGGAATCCAGAAGAGGGTGTCAGATCCCCTAGAGCTAGAGTTATAGCTGGATATGAGTGCTGGGAACTGAACTCAGGTCCTCTTCAAGGGGAGTATGCCATCTTAACTGCTGGGCCATCTCTCTAGCTCCAACCTTCTTCCTAGACAGGATTTCTCCTTAGTCTCAAGCTCACCAAGTAGGCTGGACTGGTTGGCCTATCTAGGGATCGAGCTATCTCTGCCCCTCTAGCACAAGAATGATAGGCAAATGCTCTTGCTCCCTATCACTACACTCAGCTTTTTTCAAACATGGGAGCTGGAGAATGAACTCAGATCTTAACCCTAGTAGACCAGGAGTATCTTGATTGGTTAGTGTGGCCATTGAGCATATCACTGTGACTTGCAGAAAGAGGCGGCAGACAATGAGAGCAAATGCTAAGCATTCTCTCCAGAGTCATCATCCACCTCCCTTAGTCACTGGGGACAACTTCAGAAACATTGCCGACCTAGAGTTTCATTTCAGACTAATATTAGTTGCTTTGCCTGACAATGACTCTTATTACCCACTCCCATCATCCCTATGTGTGTGTGTGTGTGTGTGTGTGTGTGTGTGTGTGTGTGTGCTCATTCATGTGAGTGTAGCACCTGCAGAGGCCAAAGGCGTGTCAGATACCTGGACCTGAAGTTACAGGCTGTTGTGAGCAGTCAGATACAGGGCCGGGTCTCTAGCTCCTCTTCTTTATTCTTGAGTAATTTTCCAGATGTGTCCTCACGCTCTACACACAACAGGCTCCAAATTAGACCACTAAGTGTCTGAACAGCAAATTGGCTGGCATGGGAATGGTGGAGATTAAGGCAATCTGAAGGTCCTGTGCCCACATTCAGTTCTCAGATCGTTCCCTTCTAGGATGCAGGCCCAGCAGTAAAATTTCCTTATTTTCAGAAGAAACCAGAAATTTGGATTTTCAGATAAATTGTCCATCGGAGTATTTTTGTTAAATGAATAATTATGTATGTTGTTGGAGTTACTTTTCTCATTGCTCTGATGAAAACGGTTTAAGGAAGGAAGTTTTCAGCTTGCCTCACAGTGTGGGGGCACAACCCATTACAGTGCGGAAGGCAGGGCGGCAGGAGCTGAAGTAGCTGGTCCCGTGGCATCCGCAGTCAGGAAGCAGGGAGACGAATGTCGACGCTCAGTTTGCTTTCTCCTCTTCATTCAATACAGGAGCTCAGCCCACAGGGCGCTGCTGCCCGTATTTAGGGTGGGTCTCCCCTCCTCAATTAACCAAAAGTAGGATCTCCATAGCATGCCCAGAGATTTGTTCCCGTGGTTATTATAAACCTCAGTTCACGATTAAGACTCACCACCTCACATGCGAAGAAACAGAACAAAACTTTAGTAGTGCTGAATTCAAAAGACATCTTTCAGCTACTACTTCTGGAATCTTCATTAATTTCTCCTGGAAACTGTTTGTGTGTGTGTGTGTGTGTGTGTGTGTGTGTGTGTGTGTGTGTGTGTGATATACATGTGTGGGCACATTTGTACATTTGTGTATGTGAATGTGGCCACACCCGGGGGGCACACGCGCCTGGATGTCAGAGGACAATCTCAGCTCTGGGTCCTTGTCTTCCACCTTTCCTGAGATAGGATCCCTTGCTGTTTGCTATTGTATATGTCAGGCTAGCTGTCCTGCAAGCTCCTGGGAATTCTCCTGTCTCCACTCCCTCTCTTGCCACAGAAGCACTGCAATTACAAAGGCATTCTCTTGTGCTCAGTGTGACAAACGCTTTAACCGCTGAGCCATCTCCCCAGCCTTGATGTACTCGTTTTTAAGTGTCCACCAACCTCTAACTTTTTACATGATACAGTACCCCCCTCTCCCACTTGTCTTTCATTAGCTCAGCACTCTTGCCGCAACTGTGGGTTAAGCCAATAGCTATTGTTTGCATTGTTATCACTTGTGGTAAGGAACAAGTGGATGTCCTTGGTGAATGTGTGCTGTTGACATGGGCACCACCATGTCAAGGACAAATGCCTCAACCCCGTGGAAGAAGCAGAGCCTCCCCTGGGTGAGGCTCAGAGGGATGGAACCAACTTCCTTGGGTCAGAGTGTGAATGTTGACAGTGTGTACAGAAAGTGTCCACTGTAACTTTCTCCCCCAGATGTATACAGGCTGAAGACAGTTCCACTACAGATCCTGCCCCTTATGAGATTAGCTCAACCTGTCTGCTTGTTCAGGTGTGTATAATAGTCCTGCCTCCTTGTTTATCTGTAGGTAATAACCCCACCTCCTTGTCCAGGTGTATGGAATAATGCTGCCTTCCTATTCGACAGTATATAATAAAGGTGCTGAGATCCTGCAGCCCCATCCCCTGTTGAGCTGTTGGCACTGGCCCTGACCATTGGTCCCTGGTCAACTCTGTATAATGTTTATTCGGAGCCTCTGGGGTGCTGCAGCTTCTCCTGAGGCCAGCTTGTCTGTGTGCACACGTCTCATTTCTCCGCTCCCTTGCCACCCCAGTTAGGTCAACCCTTGGAACCACGCAAGGATGCAGCCACTTACCCAAAACAAGGGCAGTGGGTATTTCCTTTCCTTTTTCAAACTTTAATGTGTATTTATTGATTTGTTGATATATTTATTTTAGGCAGGGTTTTACTATGTAGCCCTGGCTGGCCTGGAGCTCACAGAGATCTGCCTGCCTCTGCCTCCCAAAATTCTTCAGTTAAAGGCATGTACTACCCCACTCTTCAACTTTATCAAGATTTTTAATTTTAGCGGAATCAACGCTGCCTCATGATCTCATTTCCTTAGTGTGCTGTGCCATTTTTTTCCCGTTAGTCTTCCAGTGACATTCTCAAATCCCCGTTTTCTATACCATGTGTCAACTCCACTTGTTCCTTCAAGACCTAGTCATTTCACTTCCTTCTCTCTGAATAAGTTCTTAGGTGTGGTACAGAATAGGTGTCGGGTCTGTTGAGGGACCGAGTAAACAAAGGTAGAGAAGGGACAGATTTGCACTTAGTGCTGCAGTTGGGACACAGTCTTGTCCTGTCTTGTATACTGCTGCTTCCTGTTCTGTATCCTGCAGGACTTCCCGTGCTCTATATGTGTGAGCCGATTCCCACAGAGAAGTCCCTCGGCTATCTGTCCCCATCCTCTACTTATTATCTATCCTTCGTTCTCTCCTCCTGTTATATATCACCTATTTATCTGCTATCTATCTATCTATCCATCCATCTATCTACTATCTACTATCTACTATCTATCTATCATCTATTTATCCATCCATCTACTATCTCTTATCTATCATCTATCTTCTATTATATAACACCTATTTATCTGCTATCTACCATCTATCTATCATCTAAAAACTATCATCTATCTACCATATATATATATATATTGATTATCTATCTATATCTGTTATCTATCATCTATTTTATCTATCATCTATCTCTCTATCATCTGTCTATCTATCTTTTATCTATCTACCTACTATCTATCTATCTATCTATCTATCTATCTACCTGTCTTCTACCTAGCACCTATCCACGTACCATCTGCTCAGTTATCCTTTTGATTCTGTTTCTCTAGAGAGCCTCAGTACATACTTCACGCCTGTGTGAAGTTTCATGTTCAAAGTCCCTGGGTGTTCTCAAGAGTGATTAGGGAGAATTAAGGCTGCCTTTAGTCAGCTCTTCCTCTGTAGGTACTCTGGCTGGGCTGCCTCTACTCCACTAGCTCTCCTTCTTCTGCCTGATTGACCCTTTTCCGTTATTGTTGTCATTGGGGTCTGTTATCTTTATTTTTCTATGTGTATGAATGTTTCACCTACACGTATGTCCATGCACCATGTGTGCTTGGTGTACATGTGCTTGGTATGTGTGTGCTTGTTGCCCTCAGAGGCCAGAGGAGTGTCAGGTCCTCGGGGACTGGAGTTACAGATGGTTGTCAGCCACCATGTATGCTCTGGGAACCACATGGGTCCTCTGGAAGAGCAGCGAGTGCTCCTGACTGCTGAGCCATCTCTCCAGCCCCACTTTTAAAATTTTTAATTGTGTTTACATATTTGTGTGTGTGTGTGTGTGTGTGTGTGTGTGTGTGTGTATGAGGTTGGGGAGAGTTGTATGTGTGACATAGCACATGTGTGGGTGTTTGAGAGTAAAGCTTGCAGGAATGGGTTTTCTCCTTCTACCACATGGGTTCTTGGGATCATAGTCTGGGTGTCAGGCTCCAGGGCAAGCAGCTTTATGTACTGATCCACCTTTCCAGGTCCCCTTTCCATATTTTTGTTGTTTTTATTGGATGGGAGAGAAACTAAATACATATTGTCAGTCCTCTCAATTCAATAGAACTCTTCCAGGTAGGAGGAACCTTTTGGAGGTGGTAAAGCAGTTTACAGCATTGATAATGATGGCAGTTTCGTACACCATAAATGGGTATATATTTATCTCCAAATACATCACATTGTATATATTCATTATCATATATGTTACTATATATGACAAGTGTATATGTCTTATATGTTACATATGTGACAATTGCTTCTTCTGTGTCAATTTCACTTCCATAAAACAGTTAAAATTTCTATAACCATCTATGAAGTAAACAAAAATGAAAGTAAGGATCGAAGAAGGAAAGTGAATCAATGGAGAACAAAGCTAGTCTGCCCACCGTCCAGCCACGGCTTGTGTCTTAGAACACCGTGCCAGTGAACAAGGGAAAGGCCAGGCTCCCGTCCGACCTGAGGGTGTTTTCATCTCGGCGAGGACTTACCATGATGAAAACACCGAGCGAGAGTTATGAAAGCCACTGAAGCAAAGCAAAATGAGGTGACAAATAATACAAGAAACCGGGACCAGAGGGCCACTGCAGGAGAGGAGGTGGGGGTGCTTCACTGCCCAGGACCCGACTCAGCAGTCCAAGACTGGACCTGACCTCAGCAGTCCAAGACTGGACCTGTCAGAGGACGCAAAGGCGTGAGGAGCCCAGAGGTGCTGGACAGGCCTTCTGGCAAGAGGTTTCACAGGCTTGTACTCTTTGTCTAGTTGAAGGTACTACGTCATATTCCAAAATGTGCCAGCTTAGAGCAAACACTGATGGAACTATAGGGTCTGAAGGTCAAGTTCATGAGCAGTTTAGCTGAGTGACAATGGCTCCTGGCCCTTCCTGAGAATGCAGACCAAATGTTGGCCAGGGGTGCAGGCATGAGAAGACCTTCCTGAACCAGAGGGAACTACCCCTAAACCAAAGGCTTAGGTTTTGTTGTCCAAGGCTACACAGAGTTAAGCCATCCTGGGGTATAACCCTCATCAAAGGATTCTCAGGGGCTGGGATTGAGGGAGGATAAAAGGGCCTTCGTCTTCACTGGGAAATTATGTCCTACCAGGAAGAGGTAGACATCAGAGAAGAGTAGTCAATGAGAAAGGAGGCTGGATATTTGCTAAAGCTCTGAGACAGAGAGGCAAGAACCTCAACCACATGGCTTAAACCCAAGGAGCTGGCAAATGGGCCAAAGTTCTAAGCAGGAGAAACAGGGCAGGTATCTGGGGGAAGGATATTTCTCAACTTCTCTTGTCTCCTATAAGACTTGGGGGCTGGTGTATGGACTCAGAGCTTTGTGACCTGGTACCTCAAAGAGAAGGTGAGAAGTCAGTGTTGGTTTACAGTAGGGAATAAGATATTAAGGGAGCCTAACTGGGAGTAGAGTGGGGAACTAGGAGACCCAAACAGAAGGCAATAATTGTGAGAGGCAGAGGTGAACAGGGAAAAGGGGGGCTGGAGCAGTGGCTTGGTGGGCGAAGTTCTTGCTGGGTGAATATGAGGAATGGAATTCAGATCCCCAGAGTTTCCCTAAGTGCTGGGTGGGTGTGGCAGCCCCCCCCCCCCCCCGTCATCCTAGCAGACAGGAGGTAGAAACAGGAACCCCACGGCAAAGTGGCCAGTTAGATTAGCTGAATCTGTAGGCTTTGGATTCAAAGTGAGAGACTGTGTCTTAATGTACATGGTAGAGAACGATCAAGGAAGGCACCTGGCCTTAGTCTGTGGACTCCACATGAAGACATGTGAGCACTTATACATGTGCAAACATGCACACACACACAACACACACACACACACACACACACACACACACACACACACACACACACTCTCAAATTAAAAAAAGGAAGACTTGAGTTTGCAGATGGCTGATTGCAGGGCCACAGGAGACCAGGTGGGTGTTGGGAGCTTTTCTGGTCGGTTGCTGTTGTAATTACAGCATCTGAAAGCTTGCATGACATTGCTAATTTTAGAGAAAATGGGACACCGATATCTGCGAGAACATGCAGGCTTGGGACGCTGATGAACACTTCCGCCTATCACAGAATCAAACCTCGAAATAGTATCAGCACAGGGAAATATTATTATTAGAAGAGTGTTCCTAAGGATGAAGATGAAAAATGTAAATGCCAGCTCTTTAGAGGGGTTTCTGAGACTAAGTGGGGTAATAAGATAACTAGGGGCAAACTGCTCATGGAACTGAGCTCTGAAATGATAGATTCCACTTAACGCAGTTTTGCTTTGGCATGTTTTGTGTGTGTGTGTGTGTGTGTGTGTGTGTGTGTGTGTGTATGCAAAAAAAAATTAGTAAAGTGATTTTCCAAAAATTCAAGAGGGACTTTACAGGAGGGTGTACAGTGACCAGATTTTTCACATTTGTTGCCAGGAAACAAGATTTAAGTAATAATAATAATAAGGTCTACCGAGAGAGACCTTACTCAATGGGTAAAAGTACGTGACAAGCAAATCTGATGATCCAAGTTTGAGCCTCCAAACTCATGGTGGAAGGTGGGGTCAGATTCCCAGAAGGTGTCCTTGGACCTCTACACAAACACCATATCCCACATTCTCCTTCACTCACACACAACTTGAGCACATACTCACAATGATAATTAAACAAAAATATAATATAAAAGTAGGTCTGGCTAGTGGGTAAAAACATTGCTGTCAAACTTGATGATCTGTGTTTGTTTGGGGGGAACTCAAATGGGAGAAGGAAGGAATGGATGGCCACAAATTGTCCTCTGACCTCCACACATGGTACTTGCATACCCACACACATCACACTCCAGTAATAAAAATACAATTGAAAAGTAATAGAAATAGCATGTGCGTGCGTGCGTGTGTGTGTGTGCGTGCGTGTGCGTGCGTGCGTGCGTGTGTGTGTATGTTTGTGTGTGTGTGTGTGTGTGTGTGTGTGTGTGTAAAAACTTGTGACCACAACATTGAGATACAGAAAGAGGTAATTAAAGGTCACTTAAGGAATAACTTCTAAGAAGAAACTTGATGTGTATTATTTGAAAAAGAAAAAAAAAACAGCAGTGCAATGTCTTTTTGTTTTGTTTTGTTTTGTTTTGTTTTTCCAGACAGGGTTTCTCTGTGTAACTTTGCGCCATTCCTGGAACTCACTTTGGAGACCAGGCTGGCTTTGAACTCACGGAGATCCACCTGCCTCTGCCTCCCGAGTGCTGGGATTAAAGGTGTGCACCACCACCGCCCGGCTTGCAATGTCTTTTAAACCATACCTAGAAATAATATAGAAATAGGAATAATATTTAGAGACAGGAGAACATGAAATGGTAGCATTAGAGATTAAAAAGTGAGCAATAGTTAGGCCTCAAACAAGTAACACAAAAGCTCACTTGTTTGTTTTAACTTAGACAGAGAATAATGGACAGAAGAAAACCTGGAATGAATCATTATTCTTAGAGATAATACCCTAGAAACTCGTTGCCCAGCTTTGGGACATATCACAAAGATACAGGTTGATGTCTGATGGAGTTCGATGGCGTTGTATGAATACCTCTACATATCTGTGGTGTAGAAGCTGGGCTCCCAGGAAGCTGGGAGGATCATGAACTCTGAAGTCCATGCAGCACAGATGACTTCATGTACTCTTTATTTCCTGGGGTCTCATGTTATTCTGTGCTAAGAAAATAACAGTGCTAATCTTTCGGACTTGGGCTGGGTGTGTTCGGCTCCTTTGCACATATTCCGCCGTGGCTGGTGCCTCTGCTCCCCTTTACTGAGGGGAACTACTTCAAACAAAGGGGACATGTGGGCCGTGGAGACGGCTCAGCCAGTGAAGTGGGGTTTCTTCACAAGCATGAAGTTCTGCACTCAGATCCTCATCACCCATGTGAAAAGCCAGGCATGGGGAGCTAGTCCCAGCACCGCGCAGACACAGGACAATCTCTGGGGCTTGCTGGAGCAGCCAGTCTAGCTAATCAGGCCAGTGGGTGAGCTTCTGGCTTAGCAATGAACCCTGTCTTAAAATAAAAAAGGCAGAGAAACAACGGAGAAGACATCAAAGTCTGACCTCTGGTATCCACTTGTACACACACACACACACACACACACACACACACACACACTCCCTAAAACAAGAGGGTTGAAAGGGGCCATGTGGCCACTGCCACCCACTAGCAACATCCTCAGCCCTGACATCCAAGGCCTGTGCTTGAACATAGGTCCACAATCAAAGTTGGCTTTATTGGTCTGTCAACAGATTCAGTGACTTAATGGAGAACCTACAAAGCACTTGAGGTTCAGTGTTGAAGCCATTAAAGGGACCGTATTATGGTAATTAAGCAAGAATACATTCAATATCTGTGATTCTTAGATGATACATGGAAGTCACAGGTCAAATCATTGATCTTATTTATTAGATGTTTGTGAGTCTTTATAACTTGGGAATATGATGCACCACTCTGACCTCTGTTTGCCCCACTCTGAAATGGGAACTAATAGTCCTCGGTGTCCAGGCATGCTGTGCTCAGAGGGTTACACAGAAGGATGCAGCTAAAAGGTAGAGAGCCTGGCACAGAGTGGACACTTGGCCAAGGCCAGAAAAAACTAAACCATTGAACAAGCAAACAGAATCCTTCCACCTTTAAAAGCGCCTGAAACCCTTGGCTCTCAGTGACTGTTGGCTCTCAGCCCTGGACATATAATTAATCACAGTACAGTGAGCTCTCGATTATCTGCACTAGTGAAGGGCAGAGGCGTGGATAATACAAAACAAGGGACAATCTAAAAGTCATTTATATCTTTGGCTTTGGAATGAAGTCAGAGAAACACACATGCATGTGCATGCGCACACAGACCCTTCTCATTAGGACTTCTGTTTACCTACCGGTCTGGGCTTCCCGATTGTGGCCTCTGTACAAAGCTTCTGAGGAACCAGCATTGACAAAAGTGATGAATTACATAGCACGATGCTTTAAAATGTAATAGACATTTAGTTGGCCAAATGGCTTATTTAAGTGAAAGGACCCGTGTTCAAAGCCCCAGCAGGCACATGAAAGCCAAGCATGGCCACATGAGTCTGCAACTGTGGCATTTGGGGGAAGGGCAAGAGGATCTCAGGGAGCTCACTGGACGGAGAGCCTGACTAAGATGGTGAGCTTCATGCTCAGTGAGAAATCCTGTCTCACAACATAAGGTGAAGAGAGACAGAAGACATCTGAGATCCTCCTCTGCCTTCCACATGCGTGCCCACACCTAAATACATGTGTGCATATACTACACACAATGCTTTAAACGCAAACAATATTGACATTCGTTTTAACAATACCTCTGGAGGTAGAGGCAGGAGGATCAGAAGTTCAAGGTTAATCCTTGGCTACATATCAAATTGGAGGCCAACCTGGGCTACATTTCTTTAGTCACCAGTGTATAGGGGCTCCACACAGATTCTGCCTTTTGCCTGTCTTGCTTACCATCTACCCACTTATTCATGCACTCGTGCAAATTGCCTTTGTTGTTGTTGGTTTTTAGTGAGCATGTCTGTCAGTGTACTAGGAGGCCAATGATCTTCATCTCTTAAAGATGGCCTTTACTGATTGGTGCCTTCCAGAGGGCTTTGATTGCTGGATTCTTCTCTTTCTGATTTCTTTCTTCCCTTTCTCTCTCTCCCTCCCTCCCTCCCTCCCTCCCTCCCTCCCTCCCTCTCTCCCTTCCTTCCTTCCTTCCTCCTCCCTTTCTTCCTTCTACCTCTTATCACTTCCCCTCTTCTCTTTATTGTCCTCAGCCCCTGTCTCCTCTCCCAGCATCTTCGCTGTAAGAACCTATCAACATCTCCCTAGTTCAACGCTCTACCAGAAAATCCATCTCCAGGGCCCTAGTCCACGGTCCGGAAGAGGAAGATCGGAAGGAAGCTGTCCCCGGTTATCTGAGGTGCCCTGGAAATTGGATGCAAGCCCCTGGGTCATGGGGCTTCCTTTCTATCCTCAGATCGCTAAACATTTAGCACGGGGGCAAGAGCAGACAGGGAGGGGAAGGAGGGGTTAGAAGCCCATGGCCGTGTCTGCCTGTGTTTGCCTCCTACAATGGCAGGATAGGGACAGAAAAGACCCAGGCACGACATAAATATTTCCTATTATGGAAAAACTGAAGTCACAATGGAATCCGTCATGCTTGTGATATGAGAGACGGACAATATTTCGGGGCTGCCGCCACGTCGGCACCTCAATGGAGTTTATATTTTGTTTATGGAGCTCAATCCGAAGCCTTTTTATTTATTTATTTTTTTGGGCTCAGACTGTGTAATTCTTCATGGGAGCTCGAAATGGCTGCGGGAGCAGCTCAATATTCCATTTATTTTATTTATAAAAGAAATTCAAAGGCTGAAAAGATGAAGTAATTGACTTACCGGGATGACAGTTAAACCCACTAAATTTAATCTTATCCTCTCAAGTACAACATATCGCGCTTACAAATTATCGCTAGGCACCAGGCAGCGCCGCGTTCCTCACCTAATGCAAATGGAATGGAGGCCGCTGTTATTGTATTATCTGACTTTACTATCGGCATTAATCCGGCTTAGCTCACTTAATGATGCCACTTGTGGCTCCGCAGAGGCAGCAGAGAAGTCTATAAACTACTTCCATTAAAATGCAAATCGGGCCCGCCGAGAAAATAAGTGACAGGAAAAAAAAAAAAAAAAAAAAAAGTAGGAGACTTGGGCCCTGCGAGCCAGGCCCCCACAGCCCGCGTGATCCCGGATGATAGCCTTGCCTCGATTATCTGCGCGGGGGCCCAGAAAGGGAGCCAGCCCCGCATGCAGCAGACCCACAAAAAAAAAGTGCTTCAACAAGCCAGGCTATTTAATTTCTGGAGAGATTTATATTTCTTTTTGTTGTTAGGAAATGAACAAATACTTATCAATGTAAAAACTGCTATCTCCCATCTCCCTGCCAGGTTTTTCATACTGATATTATTTGTGCCGCATAACACAGGAAATGAAAATCTTCTCCATTCACGTCGCCACTGTATCTCCAAATCCTCTGCGAACAGGCTGCCTGCCTCCGCCCCTCGCTCCCTCTCCCCTGCTCTCTTCCCGGTAAACAGAGAGAAAAACTTCAATGAGCCATAAGGAAGGAGACATTGCAAGACCCACAATTCTCCAACTAGACTTGGATCTTGGGTCTCTGGGACACCCGTTTTTTTTCTGTGCTGCTGAGGGTGAGCTTGGGAGAGTGGAAGCTGGAGGGGCTGGGAGCTCAGTGCTAACATCTGTTTTACTTAAGGGGCCTGATTTCCTTTCAGGAGGGAAAGTATGTATTCCCTTCCAGTGCGAAGCAGCCTGGGCCCCGGGGCTTATATTGATTCTGAACAAGGCCTAATAAAACGTAAGGGGGTGATCGCGCTTTGTATTTCGATTCCTTAGTTCCATCAGTTTTTTCTTCAGCCCGTCTCTGTCGCTGGGGGATTCCAGTATCTCTCTTTGATGTTGGTGGAACCTCAGGGCTCTTCTCCTGTGGGTGGCCTGGGAAATGGAAGGGTAAAGAGCATCCGTCCATGTCCTCTGGGGTCAGGGTCTCAAATCCCGCGAGGATTTATGATGTTCACAGAAGAATCAATACTAGTTTTTAAATACTACAGTACCCTTTATTGGAGACGATATTACAACAAAAGCATTTTACCCTGTCAGGGGTATCCAGTTAAACTTGATTTGGTGTTATTGGTGAGCTCCCTGCTCCAACCTCAGCTTTTTCCACCACAGAGATGAAGGCTGTGTGCTCCCAAAAAGGCATGAGGCTGTCCCCTGGGGCCTGGGATGGTGAGGTGGTAAAGAGTTTCTGGAAACTACATGAGAGTGTCCTTCTAAGTCGTAAGTGCTCTTTTGGGGCTCAAGGGAAAGATGACTAAAGTTGGGGAGCAGAGAGACCCTGTGTTGAAGAAGTAGTGATGGAGGAAGCTTTAAGGGGGGGGGGCACCCACAGGGTCATGGGTCTGTCCAGGCCTGCATGCAACTGTCATGCCTGACTGCATGGCCAGGTACTCAACACCCACGAGGTTCTCCACACCACTTACCTCTCTCCGGCTTATTTTCTTACAGCTTGTACCTGCGGTTGTCTAGGCCTTACCGTATACATGTAGAATTTCAATGGCTTCATGGACAGAAGCACAGCTCCACGGTGGAGTCCTCAGCAGCAGGAGGACTTCCTTCAATCCTCAGGGGCAGCTTCTTAGGTAAAACTAGACACTTGGCTTCCGGGGAGGAAAGAATTTCGGAAGGAGCCATTATGATGCCGGATTATAGTTTATTCAAATAGAAATAAAGGTGCCCAGAGAAAGACTAAAGCCACCTTCGAGTGTGGGTGTGGGTTTCTCAATGAGAGAGGCACAGCTTGTTAAAAAAACAAACAAACACAACCAAACCAGAAACACGAGTTTGAATCACAGGGTTAAGAGAAGGAAAGACACGCAGGGAAAGAATAAAGCACATCCGAGTGTGGGTACAGGATCCTCCAGGGAGAGTCACAGTTACGTGCCCTACCGTTAGCTACGTTGGGGTGACTTTCAGATCACATCTCAAAAGGCTTGCTGAAAAACACCAGGTGGTTTTTTTTGTTTTTGTTTTGTTTTTTGTTTTTGTTTTCCCTTTTCTCTGTTTTTGAAAGCGAGAGAGTAGGTTGACTCCCGAGATAGCTGATGGGATGCCAGTCTGATATAAAACCAGGAGTCACTAGGGCTACTCCAGGAGTTGCTAATGAGATTTCTAGAAAGTTCTAGATCTATAGTTGGGAAAGGAGAAAGGCCTTAAGCAAATGTCACTGGAACTGTTGATTCTCAGCCAGTCGAGGCTTCAAGCAGATCCCCAGGTAAACCACCCCTTCCCCTTCCCACATCTTCATGGTTT